>NW_020664435.1:3026709-3230054 GCF_002925995.2 Terrapene triunguis | reverse complement strand
CGGAGGCTTTTTTGCCTGGGGCGGCAAAAAAGCCAGAGCCGGCCCTGATTACTTGCCCCAAAGCTGCAGGTTTACCTGAAAGCAGCTCACAGAAGTGTGCTTGTCTTTAGCACTCAGATGCCCAACTCCCAATGGGGTCTAAACCCAAATAAATCCATTTTACCCTGTATAAAGCTTATGCAGGGTAAACTCATAAATTGTTCGCCCTCTATAACACTGATAGAGAGATATGCACAGTTGTTTGCTCCCCCAGGTATTAATACATACTCTGAGTTAATTAATAGGTAAAAAGTGATTTTATTAAATACAGAAAGTAGGATTTAAGTGGTTCCAAGTAGTAACAGACAGAACAAAGTAAGTCACCAAGCAAAATAAAATGCGCAAATCTATGTCTAATGAAACTAAATACAGATAAGATCCTCACCAGTTCCACAATGCTCCCTTTTACAGGCTAATCTCCTTTTAGCCTGGGTCCAGCAATCACTCACACCTCCTGTAGTTACTGTCCTTTGTTCCAGTTTCCTTCAAGTATCCTGGGAGGAGCGGGGGTGGAGAGGCTCCTTCTTTAGCCAGCTGAAGACAAAATGGAGGGGTCTCCCAGGGGTTCAAATAGACTTTCTCTTGTGGGTGGAGACCCCCTTCTCACCCTGTGTAGAATTCAGTCAGAAAATGGAGATTTGGAATCACATGGGCCAGTCACATGCCCATGCATGACTCAGGACTTGCAGGTAGCAGCCATTACCCACATGCTACCTTGAACATCCTCAGGTAGACTTCTTATGTGGATTGGAGTCTTCCAAGCTCTTTTGTCTGTTAAGTGCTTCCTGATTAAGCACCTAATTTGCACATTCCTTTCCCAAGAAGTGACCAAATGTTCTAACTAAGGCTACTTAGAAATCAAGCAATTATACAGCCAATGTTCATAACTTTGAACACAGAAATGGTGCCTGCATACAACTAGAATGAACATAACCAGTAGATCATAACCTTTACATAGATATGTTACATGGCATATGTAGTGTTATTAAGGGCAGTGGTTTTCCTTATTTTTTTTGTTAGGCCCCATAAATAAGACACATATGTATTATATGAATATTTACTTTGGCATTCTGTTGCTCCACACATCCCTTGAAAGGATGTCTGGATGCCCAGAGTCCATGGGATCACTTGCAAGTTTTACAGCTAACATATTTGGGGTTATGTATTGTGGGGCCATTTTAAACAATACCCATGCCCTAGGAGACTTAAATGTTTCCCACTGAAGGTGCCAGGACCGCCTAGTGAGTAACTCTGGGCGCTGGGATAGATGGGTGACCTGGCGCCATCGAGTTGCGGGTAATACCCTTACCCTCTATTATTAACAGGGTCTGTTTTTGTTACAGCCATTTGTTGTTGAGGTTGGTCTGGGCGACGGGGTTGTCGTCCGGTAGGTCGGTTCGGACACTTTTTTTTTCAGTGGCTAAGCTGCTTACAGTAGTTACATATGTCATTGGCATGTTTTGGGGTTCCCCCATAATCCGATTTTGGTTGCCACCTGGGGGGTTCCTGCCGCCCTCCCTGTTTTTTATTTCCAGTGTTTACAAGGGCTGCTAGCATTCTCACCTGTTTGGTTTTTTGAACTTTTTTTTTGTATGATATACTCGGGTGGCCACGCTTACCAGTTTTTTTAGGGATTTTTTTTTAGCACTTTTGAGCTGCTGCAACCGCTTCTTGATGTCCGGGGCTGACTGGGAAATAAAAATAAAACTGACCGTGGACTGTGTCCGTGGCCTTGGGATCTGCATTGTGGCGTCCTCAATCTTTGTTGGTAATATCTGTCTCGGTAGACCTGCTGTCCTGGGCTCCGTTGAGGAGGGTACCGGGTCCACCGCAATTGATAATGCTGCCGCCGGGGGTGGACGTGGTCTAGAGCAATACATGGGGGGTGGGGGATATCCTCCAAATAATCAGCTTCGTGAGGGGCAGAAGCTTTCGGGAATAGAGGGGCCTGAATCTGTACCTTCTTCATGCGACGATGAGCCTCATCGTTCCTCAAAAACCAATAGTCCATTTGCCCCGGCGCTTGGTTTTCCAATGTCAGGTGTAAGGGGGTTAAATGGATAGGAATATCAAAAGAGCCATACTCGGGCCATGCAGTCCCCAGGGCTGGCCAATCCTGGGTGCAAAGTTGTAAAAAACGCTTCCTTGACATCCCTTTTTGAACACCGGGTAAGGACCATTTGCTTAACATATAATCCAAAGGACTATCCTTTGCGGGTTTTACCAGAGACCCACCCATCTGCCTGCTGACACCCTAAAAAAGAATTACACAGAGAACAGAGGGAATTATGGCCTAATAGGATCCTATTACAGGAATTTCTACTAATACTGACCGCTACAGGGGACGGGATGTGTATAATGTGTATAAAACAAAGTTTTTGTACCAAGGTGCAAAGCTCTCCTTTCTTCTGCAGAATAAAGCAACTCCTCCTTATCCCTGTCTGGCTGTTATTGGCTCTCAGCTAGGTGGACCCAATATTTCGGTGACAGTTTCAAAACCCTATTCCAGTTATATCATACATACATTTATAAGCACCCCCCCATAAAGCCTTATGGGGTACACTGTCACAATCGGTATAGCTTATTTTTATTAGTCTATAGTTATGACTAACTGCTTCCTCCACAAAGGCCAAACCTATAGTTTAAATGTCTTCAAATATAAATAATGGATCTGATCTCCTGTTATGAGTATCAGTAAGCCAATTTGTTGCAGAATAACATTTAAAATTATTTCTGTATTTTGCAAGATGACATTTCAAGGCTACTTGCCTCTTACTAAAGTATTTGAGTATCAAAAGATGATCGTATTGTTTTGTTGACTCCTCTCCGTAAGTCTGTTAATGATTTTTCTAATTTCTTGTTACCCAGTCCACTTACAGCAACAAGAAAGGTATCAAGGGTTTCCCCCTCCCATTCAGCCTAGTTGTATAAGTGCAATAGTAACAATTCTATCCATCCAGATGTCAAACACCATTACAATCAGTTCCAACCTGAGGGCCATATTGTACCATCATTTTTCAAGCAGAAACCCCTCTTGATATCAATGGGGATTTCTGATTGACAAGTAATGTCTCAACCTGGCCCTGAATATCTTCCATACTTAGTTACTTGATGAAATTGAAGTAATATCTCTAAAATCCATTACTCCTTAGACTTTCAGAGAGGATTCCAAGGGCTGAGAAAGGCAGAGATATTTTTATTTATGAGTGTCTGACCCAGTGTAGAATCACTACAAAATGTAACAGTTTTTAATTTTATTCCGTGGCCTATTTTTTTAATATCCTAATTGTCACAACAATAAAAAGCCAGGTACTAATTAGTTTTATAATAAGGTAGACTGCCAAAAAAGGAAAGACCTAATTAGTTCTTTCTCCCTTCCCAGTCAAAAAAGTTAATTCAGTTGGAAGGTTACAGTGAAATTGTAAAGAGGGGTGCATTCAGGGACTGTTCAGAATCTACTAAAAAACAATCAAGAACTTGCTTTTACTTAATAAATGACATCAAGCCCACTGACTCATACCTAGCACGAATAACTGTTTTTGAAAGACAATTTGTGGATGAGCAGCTGGAACTCCTATCTCTCCAAGTCCAATAGAAAGTGTCTGGTAAGTTGTGTGGAGAAGTTGCCATAATTTCTGCTCAAGGCTGTTATAGCTCTTAATGACCATTAGAGAGTCCACTGTCCATGTCCTCTGCTAGGCTGCACACTTTTCCAGAATTCTCTGTACAGCTCTTAGTGTTGGGGGATGGATTGAAGGTTTCCTCTACCTTCTTCTCTACAATCTCTGCCCATCTGCTTCCATCTGTGTGCTTAAGGGCTGGAAGCATATGGACATCGGTGACCTGGAAATATCATGGGATAATTTAAAAGGCACTGTCAGTGTTGTGGAGCCTAGAAGTTAACATACTCTGACAGCAGTTCCACCTCAAAGGTCTTAATTTATAACTGTGGAAAAGGACAGTATGTGGGAAAGGACAGCTTTTCCAATTGATCCTTGATGGTATGGGGAACAGAAAAAAGAAGACAGATGTATATGCTGCATGACAATGGACAGACAGCACTTGTGCCAGTTTGCAATGAATCAAACCAAAGTTTCCCTCTATTTCATGCTGTAGCAAGGACTAATGTAAATCAAAGACACCATGTTTGCTTATTTTCTAGAGGAGATGTCTGTAAAGGTATAGAACATGTTTATATGAAATAGGTTTGGTGGTGGGCTCTGTCTAGTTAGTTTCTAGTATGTGTGTCCATATCACCAAAAACAAAGCCATGCTTGACAGTAGCTGACAATCTTGTTGGCAGTCTCAGCAATGAAGGGGCCTAGGAGTGAACGGGTATGGAAAGTGAGCTACCCTTCCAACCCCCGCAGGAGGAGGAGGTCCCTCTAGTTTATGGTTTAGGCAGAATGACAGACTGTTGCCAGGAAGTTTGTTCTGCACATCCTGTGCCTGGCCTGTGGAAAGAAAGGAATAAAGTCTCCAGAGCCATCAATCTAGCACAACTCACATCATTTCTGTTTTAAGATAAACAACTATAGCAGAACTTGTATGATCCCCCTTCAGATGCCTCTACTGCCTTGGCTTCCTCTTTCCCCCAGGGAATCAAAGTTCACACTGCAGATATTTTCATAATAACCCTCCCTGTCTAGGAGTCTGATTTACTAACATCAAGTTAAAAACAACACAAATCTGCCACCTGGCCTCCTGCGGACCACAACCCTTGGTGGGTTGTGTCTTGGCTCTGCTGAAGTTAAGTTCCCCTCTCAGCTAGCTTCCTCCCCCACCAACTGGCTGGCTCCGCCTCCCTGCAAGCTTCCACTTCCTCTGCCTTGGTGCACTAAAGAGCCAGCTCCACCCTGCTCTCTCCTCAGCAGGCCTAGTTCTGAGTCACATGTTCTCATCATGTGACCCGTAGACTAGTCACAGAGGAGACTGATTCCAATAAAGGCCTAGCTCACAAGTGTTTTCTTTAAAAAGACACTGCCTTGAATACTTTTAATTTTTGCTGTGAATTCAGTTTGTGGCTTCCTACATACCTTCACGCACACACCAGCTGTCATCTATACTATGTATTTTTAACCTTACATATCATAGATTCATTGAGTTTAAGGCCAGAAGGAAACACTGGATCATCTAGTCTGACCTCCTGTACATCACAGGCCATTAAATTTCATCCAGTTACCTCTGCATTGAACTCGGTAACCTGAGTTTGACTAAAGCACATCTCCCAGAAAGGCATCCAGCCTTGATTTGCAGAAAGCAAGAGAAGGAGAATCCATCACTTCCCTTTTTCTAATGGTTAATCAGCCTCACTGTTAAAAATTTGTGCCTAATTTCTAATTTGAATTTGTTTGGCTTCAGCTTCCAGCCATTGGTTCTTGTTATGCCTACCTCCAGTAGAGTAAAGAGCCCTTTAGTTCCCAGTATTTTCTCCCTGTGAAGAATGAAATCACCTCTCTATCTTTCTTCTGATAAGCTAAACAGAGCTCTTTACGTCTCCCTAAGGCATCTTCTCAATCACTGAAATAATTTTTGTGACTCTTTCCTGCACCCTCTCCAATTTTTCAACATCCTTTAAAAAATGTTCACATCAGAGCTGGACGCAGTATTCTGTTATTGGCCACGCCATACACAGAAGTAAAATCATCTCCCTGCTTCTATTCACTATTCCCCTGTTTATATATTCAAGAATCACATTAGCTCTTTTTGCTATAGCAACTCAGGTTAAGTTGCTTGTCCTTTATAACCCCTCGCTCCTATTCAGAGTCATTGCTTTCCAGTACACGGTCTCCCTGTCTGTAGGTAAGATCCGCATTCCTGGCTTTTAGATGTATAACTTTGCATATGGCTATATTCAAACGCATTTTGTTTGAAGGGGCCCATCTTACCAAGTGCTTCAAATCGCTCTGTCTGACTGCCCTGTCCTCATCATTATTTACCACCCTGCCAATCTTTGTCATCCACACATTTTATCAGCAGTGATTTTATGTTTATTTCCAGTTCATTAGTGAAAATGTTGCATAGTGGCATAAGGCCTAGTACCAGTCCCTGGGGAACCTGACTAGAAATACCCCCATTCAGTGATAATTCCCTCTGGGCAACTACTTTGAGATCTGTCAGTTAGCCAGTTCTTAATCCAGCTCTATTGATATTTTATAATGCTAACTTTTTAATCAGACGTTTGTGTGGTATTGAGTCAAAAGTTGCAATTTCATCAAAGAATGAAATCAGATTTGTTTGAGAAGACCTATTTTCCATAAAACCACAAGGGCATTAATGATATTCCTATCTTTTGATTTTTTAATCAGTTGAATTCCATTTCAGCTTTTTCATTATTGTGCCTAGGACTGATGTCACGTGTCAGTGTTCAGAGCTAGCTGTACCTCTGTCATCTCAGTATTGCTGCTATTAGTGCAATTTCACTGGCAGTAGCAACGCTGATAATGACAAGCTGGTGACAGCTGCTGGTGTTGTAATCACTGTGCCCCAGTTCCACACAGGTACTTAGGTACCTAAACCCTGGATGTAGGCACCTAAATCAAATGTTTAGCCTTCACTGCAATCCACAAAACATCTTCTCAGCTGTTGCCAAACCGTGTAGACACCTAACATCACTTAGCACCTAACTCTTTGATCTAAAAAGGTCCCTTGCTGCCTATGTTTCTGCCTCTGGGCATGAGACCTGCTGACTCCTTCTAGGCGCCCAGATGTCCATCTTCCACCTAAGCCCCAGAACCATCCATGAATAGGAGAAGAGCTCCTCTCTCACCCCTGGGGCCTGATCCAGTAGACTGTGCTGAGAGGCTGCCTGCCAGATAGGCCCCATTCAAAATCCAGCTGTTGGAGAAGGTGGCAGTGGTGTTCACCTTATAATTTTGAGCCTCAGGGTTTGAGTACTGACCTGGTATAAAGAACAGGAGTACTTGTGGCACCTTAGAGACTAACAAATTTATTAGAGCATAAGCTTTCGTGGGCTACAACCCACTTCTTCGGATGCATATAGAGTGAAACATATATTGAGGAGATATATATACACACATACAGAGAGCATGAACAGGTGGGAGTTGTCTTACCAACTCTGAGAGGCTTTTTGCGGATACAGACTAACACGGCTGCTACTCTGTGACCTGGTATGTTGGTGACCCAGATTCAATTCCCTCCTCTGCGTGAATGGGAGAAAGGATTTGAACAGGAGAGTGTGCTAGCCACTGGGCTATGAGATACGTCAGTCTCTCCTGTTGAAGCTCTTGCACTTTGGATATTTAAAGAGTAATTGGGCCAGAGAGCAAAAGCAAGAATGAATCTTAAACCTGATGGTTCAAGCATCCCTCTGGGAGGTAGGAGTCCTTGGGTCCAGGCTCCACTAGGTTTTTAATTATTTAATTCACAGTGGTACAACTTCAACAGGAGAGGCTGAGACACCCCACACCTCAGCATATCCCACAGCTCAGTGGTAGGACCATATTCCTGAAAGATGGGGGAAGACCCCTGTTCAAATCCTTTCCCCCCTCTCATGCAGAGGGGAGAATTGAAGCTGGATCTCCCACATCCCAGATCAGTGCTCTAGCCACTGGGCTCAGAAGCTATAGGGTGGGTGCCTTTGGCTGTCTTTTGTGTGGCGTGAGGCAGTCGTCTTCTCACACAAAATGACTTAGGCACCTAAGTTGTCTGACTCAATGTAAAGAGTTCCCAGCTGTGGATTGCAAGCCGATAAAGGTGCCTCCCTGCAGCCCGGACTTAGGTCCCTATCTCTGTGAGAGAGGTGGGGCTTAGCCAGTGGCACTGGAACAATTTTTACAGTGGGGTACTGAAAGCCAGTGGTCCCCAAACTTTTTACCTGGCACCCCACCTTACCCCTGTCCATGCCCCCTCTCCCCAGAGCTGGGGCCAAGAATGGGCCATAGCTCCGGGAGCGGGGGCAGGACGCAGACAGAGGTAAGGGGGCTGAGGCTGTGATCCCAGCTGGGGGCGTGAGTAGAGCCCCAGGTGCGGGGTCAGCAGCCGGGACCCTGCATGCGGGTCTGGCGGCAGAGCCTTGGGTTGTGGTCCGGCAGCAAAACCCCAGGCAGGGGTCCAGAGGCACCAGGATCCTGGAAACGGGGCTGGCGACTGGGACCCCGCACAAAACCTAGGGGTGCTGCAGCACCCCCCACACCCGTAGTTCCCATACCTCTGGGCTTAGCACACATCCCTCTCATTTGCGTCTCATATTGGCTAGCATAGGCAGCTCCCCTCTGAGCATGCTGGCTTTTGTAGAGTGCATTGTAAGGTGCCTGTCTTTCTCTACGCATTGTATAGGGAGCCTCAGGGCCGGCTTTAGCAGGTGCGGGGCCCCAAACCGGGACGCGAATTGTCTCGCACCCGCTCCGCCCCGACTCCGCCCCCTCCCTGCCCCATTGGATCCCTCCCCAAATCCCTGCCCTGGCCCTGCCCCCAGCCCCTCACTGCCCCATTGGATCCCTGGCCGCGCCTCTTCCCCAAGCACGCCGCATTCCTCCTCCTCCTCCCCCCTCCCTCCCAGGCTTGTGCTGATCAGCTGTATGGCGGCGCAAGTGCTGGAGGGAGCGGGGAGAAGCAGAACGCATTTTTTTTTCCCCCCGCTCCGCCGGCAGCCCTGGACGTTGCGGGGCCCTCTTAGGCACAGGGCCCCATTCCGGGGAATCGGCGAAATCAGCTTAAAGCCGGCCCTGGGGAGCCTAGTGTCCTAACTCAGGTTTTGTGGATCACAGTGTTGTTCCTGTGAATTTCTAGGCACCTAAAAGTTAGGCCTTACAACACGGAGCATCACAGCCCTAAGTCCCTTTGTGGATCAGTGCCTGTTGTGACGGGGCAAGGCCAGATGGTTATAGAAAAGTAGTGGGAGACAGATATATTAGCCCCAGGTTAAACAAATCCCTGGTACCAGGATAAGTAAATGGCAACTGCTCCAGGTCAATTAAGACACCTGGGGCCAACTAAGAGCTTTCCAGAAGGCAGGGAGGATGCTAGGTTGATTGGGACACCTGAAGCCAATCAGTGGCTGGCTGAAACTAGTTAAAAGCCTCCCAGTTAGTCAGGTGGGCATGCACGTCAGGAGCTGTGAGAAGTTGTGCTGTTGGAGAGACTGAGCTGTACACACCATATCAGGTGCAAGGAAGGAGGCCCTGAGGTAAGGGTGAAGTAGAGCTTGAGGAAGTGGGGGCTGCTGTGGGAAAGTAGCCCAGGGAATTGTACGTGTCCTGTTCCTAAAAGGTCAGCTACCATAGCTGATACTATTAGGGTCCCTGGACTGGAGCCTGGAGTAGAGGGCGGGCCCAGGCTCCCCCCCCCCTTTGCCCCCCTGATTAATCACTGAGACTGGGAGACAACAGAAACTGTGCAAGGGAGGATAGCTTGTCCTCACCTCCCTCACTGGCTTATGATGAAAATGGCTCAGACTGTGACCCTAGTCTCTAGAGAGAGAAGGGTTAAGTGGAGGGTCACAGTGAGCCTCTGAGGCTAGCGAAATCCGCCAGAAAACGCAGGACCCACGGAGACAAGGACAGAGCTTTCTCACACTGTGTAACTAGACAAAGTCGTGAGCAGAGTTAAACAATGTAAGGTGAAATCCTGGCTGCATTCACATCAATAGACGTTTTTCTACTGACTTCCATAGAGCCAAAATTTCAATGAAGGTGATTAAAATGTGGGTAGTCACTTTACATTAGTCTCCCTCAGCTGCTAGAACTAATGGAGCTGTACCAGAGGTAGCAACAGTGGGGAATTTGAGGGGGGAAATGAAGTATAGATGTTCACACATTCATACACACACACACACAAGTTCCTCACCCCCTTCCCTCCCTCAATCCAGCAAAGTGCCTGACCCAATTTTTAAATCCCTGCTGATGCAGATGCTGCTGACGTAAAGTCTATTTATGCTTATTGGGAATATACATCCATCAGAAAAAAATAATGCAGTGCAGCAGTGTCTTCTTCCAGGAGCAGCTGGAATGATTGCTTATTTGGTCACCCCAAGGCATTCATAATTGGAAGGCAGGAGATGTATGTGCCAAGATGGGATGTAAAACACACATTTTATGCCAAAAGCAGGCGGAGAATGTCTTTGTGAGCACAGCAAATGGTTTCATTTATACCTTAATGAAGGCAATATCTTGGATTTCATTTTCACAGTTTGCATAAAAGCATGTGATCTAGTGCAATGAAGATACAAGTAATACACATTTGTAATGGTCGAGTACCAAAAACTGTTATTTCCATTCGAAACAGAGTGGGGCCCAAACCATAGCTGCAGATCGGAACCAACCCACGCTTGAGGAAGTTCAGTGCTGAAGTGAGGCTTTGTCTACATGAGAAAGTTACACTAGTTTAACTAAAGCTGTGATTTTGAACCCATTGAGTTAAATAGGTACAAAAAGCTGTGTGGATAAACTGAAATCAGAGTATCTTAAGTCAGTAAGGAATTGGTTTAAGCTAAACTGAAATAAGCCAATTTTAAGCTGAAATAAGAGCATCCAAAATAAGGGGTTTTGCACTTGTTTAACTAAATCAGTTTAAAAACCAATGTAAGTTAAACTGGTGCAAATTTGACGAGGCCAACATTTTGTAGCTGGCCCCTTTTGCAGTGATGGGCTCAACCAAAATCAGATGTCCCCAGAGTTTTGGGAAAGTTTAAATCTGGTTCCATATTTTGTGGCTCTGATCCATCTCTAATTAGGAATAATGATCACTGCTGCAGTAATGTGCACAAAGGCAATAGAGGTTTTTTTTTCTCCAAATTATATGGTGGATTAACATTTGAAGTTTTTAAATAAAAGGGTCTCTTGGACAAAACAAAAATCAAGAGTGTTGGTACTGTCAAAGTTAGACTCAGGACTCAGTTTGTCAGACCACTCTGTTTTATTAGCACAACGCTCTGCTAATACATTCAGATAATGTGAGGCCCCCCTGCAAGATTCAAACAGTCTTATTTATACAGATAAAAGGGCGCGAACTAAACAAAGGGACAGAGAGAGCAAAATTGTAAAATTTGCATGGGGCACAATATGCATATCCTGTTTCCTTATTAACTCTTATCCATCTAAGGCTAATGCTTCACCAATTGCCCTTAAGTGGGGCAATTCATTAAGCAGTTAATGTCTGCTTTCCTGCCCCCTGGCTTGCAGCATTTCTCATTTCTACTTAAAGGCACATACAGCATTTTTTAATTCATTCTATTTCTTTAATATAATTCATTTCACTTTAACAGTACAAAAGTTGTGGTATAAGACATCTGTGCTTCTGGACAAATTGTGACTTTATCTATATAGGCAGTAAACTCATCAAATGAGCACACCCATACATCCAGAATGGCATAATGTAGAGACATAGACCCCAATCCTGCAACTGCACACACATGAGCCGATATTTACTTCAGTGGGACTCTGTGCAGATAGAGAGAGCCATCAGTTGCAAAGCTCTGCCCATGTAGAATGCTCTCTCCTCATGCTCTCTCAGTAAATACATTCCCCTTGAAACCATCAAACATTCCTAATATTAAACATTTTAATGTGTTAGCAACTGCAGCTATTCCAGAAAACCTTTTAGTTTAAATATTTTTAATTAATAGCATACCTTAATATATGCTCTAGAATTCCCTCTGATGTTGTAATGCATGCCTTTGTGTATTAACATGAATAAATTGTGATTATTACTCCCAAAACCAGAATTGCAAAAAACATTTTCGAACCAGTCAAGACCTGGGTGGGGAAAAAAATCTTGATCCAGATGACATACATGATTTCCAGTTCAGAAACCAGCCAAAATACTCCTATCATGATGAGAAATAGAAAATTACCTGGATGGTCACTTCGTGAAAGCTGATCAGGCCTGTACTTCTCCAACCAGCTCTGAAGCTCCGCATATTGAACTACTGCCTCTTCTCTTGTGACTGCAAAAAATGGACAAAGTTAAACTTCCTTGACGGTTGCTGTTGAACTGCACTGACCTTTAAACCAATGGGTGGTGTTACATTTAGCAGATCGTTAATCTGAGATTTGAAATTAGACATGATCAGTAGAATGCTATGGCTGCTGGGCTAGGTAAACTATGTTTTCCAGAAGGAAAAAGGGGAGCCACACAGAGAAAAATACAAAAGGAAACCAGTTCAAGGGGACTTTGCTAAAGGAGCAAAAGTAAAGGGAGAATATTTATACAAACAAATTTTGGCCAATTTCCCCCCCTCAGTTTCCTTTACTATTAGTCAAGGGGTGTGTGTGTGTGTGTGTGTTCCTCCCTTGCTGCTCAACTTTTCCTTCTGCTTCTGTAGTGAAATCCTGATAATCCCATGTTTATAATCTTCCAATCTGAGGTGACGTATACACTCGCTACTGTATACATGTCTGTACATGTGATTGGGCTATAACCCCCCATTTTCCACATCTAAACCCCAGAAGCACATGTCTGAAGGCAAAGAGAGGGTGAGTAAACTAACATGCCTGAGGGGTGGGGGCATGTATACACTTCAGGCTGTGGCATAGTTCTGTACCCATGCCAGTTTGCATGGAGTAAGGGGTGTGTACCAGGTGTCAAGTTTCAATAATCCTCCTCCTACAATGCACTGAACTCTTGTCTTCCTGACCCTTACCCAGGGCCGGCTCCAGGGTTTTTGCAGCCCCCTCCCCCCAAAAAAGCCACGATCGCGATCTGCGGCACTTCGGTGGCAATTCGGTGGGAGGTCCTTCACTCCGAGCGGGAGTGTGGGACCCTCCGCCAAATTGCCGCCGAATAGCTGGACATGCCGCCCCCTTCCGGAGTGGCCGCCCCAAGCACCTGCTTGCTAAGCTGGTGCCTGGAGCCGGACCTGCCCTTAACCAATCTATAAAGGTCCCTGTCCCCCCACATACACACACTGCCACTGGTAGTAGAGAGCTGAGTTGACCACATCAGAACTGCTTTCCACTGCACTCTTTGCAGATCAGGACAGGTGAACATGGATCCTCCTCCGAGAGCAGACATCTGGCTAGCCGGCCACACCTGTGTACTGATCACTGTTTGGTTGGAATACACCATCCTCCATGACTTTGCCCAGCGTGGCAAGAAAATACACCTCTACCAGAAAATTTCATGGAGACTGGAGTGGGTGGGCATTGAGTGGACTCCAGCCCAGTACTGGGAATGCATCAAGCACTTGAGACTCCTGAACAGAGGGCAAAAGACTTCAACAGTTGCTCCGTGAGGGCTCATCATAATACCCCTTTTACGATGAGCTGGACCAGGTGCTGTCAGGGCTCCCAGTACAGAGTCTCAAGTGACTCACAACCCCCTCGTTAAGCCTAGCAGCCTCATTGTCTGACAGGATGCCAAAAAGAGCCAGGGTGAGGCGACAGCAGGGACCTCAGTGAATGCCCCGGAAGATATAGAAGTCAAACACAGTATGATGTCCCTTTGTGGTGGAGAGGTGAGGGGCTTGTGGTGCCCATCTGAGACTCTGGGAAATAAAATAAAGTTGTGATGTCTTTCTTTCCCTGTCCATTTCACCATTGTGAGGCAGGCACAGGGGCTGGATTTTCTAGTGATGCCAATGGGAGGATGGGGTAGATGGTGTTCCTGGTTTGCATCTACCTTTGCATGGAAACTCCAGATCTTAGCTGAGAATATAGTCAATTTCCAGTTGAATTGTCTCCCAGTCCTGGTAAACATATTTCAGCAAACTTCTGATGTAGCAGAAACTTCAGCTGGGTCTTGACGTTCAACAGCAGCACAAATCTGCTTGGTCACCTTAATCGCTGACCAAACCCCTCCATTCACAATATGTAGTGGGGTGTCCGTTAGCAAACATCTCTCTGGTGTAGATTGCTGGGTCTTCTCCACAGGATTGGAAAGTCACCTCTCTTTTCCATTCTGGTACCATGAAAATTGTTGTGTTCTCCAGAAGTTGCCCAGCCTTTAAAGAAGAAATTGCATACTGGTAATATAGCCTCTGGAAGAACTGCCACCTGTCACCCCTTTGAGACACTAGACTTTTTAAATTTTTAAAAGCATAAATACATTAAATTTTACCATTAGTAACTTCTGCTCATTCCTCATGGGCTGCAAAAGTGGCCTGAGAATCAAAGATAGTCTAACAATCGCATTCCTGGAGTGCTGGAAAGTATCAATATTGTGGCCTTCCTTAGTAAAGTTATGTTATCTGGGGGATTTCTCGGATTCTTCCAAAGCGAAAAAAAAATGTATATAATGCTACTCTTGTCTTTGAACTGTCAGGACCTTTGATCCCAAGAGAGAAACCCTTCTACTGGGAGAGCAGGAGCAACACCCCAAAGACAACAAAAGCAGACAGAGAAGGGCCCTGGAGGATCTTCTCATTGGTATGTACAGGAGGAACCAGGAGCAGCTTGAGTTCCTCAGGGCCTGGGAGGATTAGGCTCTTCCACATGAAGAGACACTGATGAACCAGTTCATGGTGCAGGAGTACACATTACAAAACAGGAGCATTCCCTAATGGAGAGGCTCATAGAACTTGTAGCCGAATGAGTTTAAGGTCCACTTGCTGCCATGGCCACTGATCCTGTCCATGAACTGCTGCCATCTCCTCCTTCTCTGGCTGCTGCCCAGGGTCCTGCTGAAGTGGAGGACCCAATCCTCTTTCCCCCAGAATGACTGGGAGAAGCCTGCAGGACTCCCAGAACCACACCATCCAGCAGCATATGAAACCCCTCATCGGGCATCCTCCCCCAAGCATCCAGGAGGGGAACAATGAGCCTGCAGGAATCCCTGAACCCCACCAAGTGGCCAAGCAGGACACACCCCCAAGAACAGTTTCCTCCCATCATTCCCCACCTTGTCAGGGAGAAGGCAAGGAGATGGATGCAAAGACATTAACATGTGGCTGTTGTTCACAGATTCAGTCTCATTATATTTTGTTGGGTTTCCATCTCTCTTGAAAAATATTTTACTTACACATTTCATGTAGTTCTTTTAATCAACGTTATCATTTCCTTGACTTGTATGTGGACCCTCCTTCCTAAGCATGATGAATGTAAGGTGTTTTCAGGTTCAGGGTTGGGCTTCATGATTCACAGTACATGAATTGGAATGGTGCATCTGTCTGGTGCCATCATACTACAAACACTTTTCTGTTTATCCCACACCGACAGCCCCCTCCCTGCAGGTTCAGAAAGATCCAAACTCCGCAGGACACAGGGGAGGGATGGGGAAAGTGCAGCTAGTGTTAGGTGTTAATAGAAAGCAGTGCTAGTTCTAAATGCAGCAGAACTCACAACACAGAAAATGGGTGGATAAGCATCTTTATGGCTTGGTTCACATGCAGGAAAACAAAACACAGTTCAACTAACAATACAGACATCTGCCATTAACCAGTATTTAAAAGGCCCTTCTTTCCCACCCACGCCAATCCTGACCACTTTCAACTTTAGTAGCAATTAGTGTGCCATAAGAGCTCCTAAGTGCAGTTAGCACCACTGACAAAGAACTATTAAAAAAAAAAATAGGTGCACCCTCCACCCTGCCCAAAGCAAATGTTGATAAGGTTGTTCAGAGATTGTGTGCTCCCAATAACAGAGGTTTTTAAACACGTGTGAGAGTTAAGACAAAAGCATTGCCCAATGACCCCATTACAACTCAGTAACCACCCTCCATAGTACAAACCCAACCCAAAAGGTGTTAACCCCAGGGGAGGTGCCCTGTTATAATTGTCTGTAATGTGTAACTTGTCACAGGAATGAATGGCTAATGACCTTCCGCTGCAGGGGAACAAAACCCTGACAAAGCTATATAGCCCCATAGATATGTACCGATACTCCCTCATGTGCTTTTCCAGCATCTGCACAGGGTGTGAAGGAGTCTCACAGCACAGACAGATGCCATCCTCTGCCTCTCTTCTGTGCCAAGATATGCACACATATGGCATCCCTGATTTCCCTTGCCCACTGGGAACCAGGACCAGTGTGCACATGGGTGGGGGTCTGTCTGCCTTTATAGAGACAAGGTAGGTGAGGTAATCTCTTTTATTGGACCAACTTTTATTAGTGAGAGAGACAAGCTTTTGAGCTTACACAGAGCTCTTCTTTGGGTGTGGGCTCTGTGCAAGCTTGAAAGCTTGTCTCTCTCACCAATAGAAGTTGGTCCAAAAAAAGATATTACCTCACTCACCTTGTCTTTCTAATATCCTGGGGCCAACACGGCTACAACAACACTGCATATGTACAGAGTCTGTAAACCAGACTTGTCCTGTTTTCCCTGGGGATGGAAGCACTCCCCTTTACCTTCACAAATGTCATGGAGTACACAGCAGGCAATTATTATCTGAACCGCATTAGCCACATTGGCAAACATGTCCATAGGCAGCAAGATTTCAGCCTACCAAAGGTGCAATCCCTGACCATTCTGCAGCTACTGAGCTTGTAACTGAATTCCCTTTTACTAAAGTGTTGGGGTATGGTTTCACAAGCTAAGTTAGGAAGAGTAAGGTTGGGGTCTCCCAAAATAAAAGTTGGCACAGACATACCATACAGAATAGTATCATTTCTGGGGGCTAAAGTCCCTTTTTCCTCCAAGTACAATCCTGATCTCCTCAGCATTCTGGTGTCATGAATCTTTCTAGTGTTTCTCATGAATCTACCTCTGTGGTCCACTGAGCATTGCAGAATGACTGAATAGTAGCCTTTTGTGTTCACATACTCACTTGCCTGTTGTGGTGGGCAAAATATTCAGATATGAGTGCCATTGGTGGCCCCTGAACAGTTTGGAAACTCCATCCTCTCAGATCCAGTTATTATTTCTGGAACTTTTCTTAAGACAACCACCTGTGTGTAGGTCACAGTGTTAATTGCCTTGCAAACCTGCCCAAGCCCAATCCTGTCAGCAGACTTGCCAACCCCAAAGTGGTTTACAATGGATGTAGCCAGCTTCCACAGGGAAATAGCCCCCCACTTCTGCACCAATGTGGCTTCCCTGCATCGAATGTTCTGGCTCTGGAAGTTTGGTGCAAGCTCCTCACACAGCTCCACGAAGGTCTGTTTCCTCATTTGGAATTTCTGAAGCCACTGCTGGTCAACCCAGGTTTCCACCACACCATACTGGTTTCCTAGACCAGGAGCTGAACCACATCATCATCATCATCATCCATGTCTTTCACCCACTTTGGCATATGAGCAGGATCTGCCATCATCAAATGTGTGAAGGCGCAGCACACTGAAGTACCACCAACACATAGCAAAACAGTTCCTGGAGTGTCTCCCTGTGGCACACAGAACCCTGGGATACTGCCCCTGAAATGGTAGTGCTAATGTTGCATAACAACAGTGGTAGTGTGGACGTGTGTACATGTAGTGTTATACCCATGTCCAGCACCGAACATGTGGACACTCAGCGTGGCTATAGGGAACATGCATAAACATGTATGCAGTAACGTAATTGAATACATGCACCAGTGTAGACACTGCCCGACAGTGATTATTTCTATAATGAACAGATGGAGAACAGAAAGATTAAGTGATTTGCCTAAGATCACATAGGAAGAGCTAGGAATTGAAACCAGATCACGTGGGGTCCAGCCTAGTATGCTAGCCACAAGACCATCCTTCCTCTGATGTTTTTTATTTCACTGTAGGGCAAAAAAGTGGACAAAATAGGATTTAACTATTGCAATTCTCAACAAGAACAGTTATTTTAAAAATAACTTTATGAATGGGAAATAGATATATGTTTTAGGTGTGTTATATCTTAAGAGGTTTCTTAGTATGAGAGGCACATACAAGAGGCACTGAATCTCTTATTTGCTCAGGAAATCAGTGTAACTTCTACTTATTGAGATTAGATCACCTCAAAGGGAACTGAAGCTGCTCTACATGACAGAATCTTTAAGATGAAGATGAATTATTTCAATTTTTAAGTAATCAGTTACTTAAGGCAGTTTTCCCCACATTGTCTAATCCCACAGTTCTCAAACTTCATTGCACTGTGACCCCCTTCTGACAACAAAAATTACTACGTGACCCCTCAGGAGGAGGGACTGAAGCCTAAGCCCACCCAAGCCCTGCTGTAGAGGTAAAAATCCTAAGGCCGTCTTGGATCCTCTAAAGGACAACTAGGCATCCATTTTGTAAGCCCTTCTTGTCCCCTCCTCACTCTGAGTCTGGCACCTTTTTATGTTTAGGCGGGAAAAGATAGTTATTGTCAATCAGCTAATCTGCCTAGCAACCCAATGTGTATATAAGGCGGTGCTCAGATTAAATTGGGGCTGCCCGCCTGAGTGGCAGAGTCTTGTTGTTGTCTGTCTGAGGCAGAGGAAGTAGCTGAGGGTTAATAGGGTAGGCCATTCACCCCACAAGGGTCATCTTAAGCAGGGAATATACTTACCTACACACACCTAATCCATCTTTTATAGTGATCGCTTGCCCCACGCACTACGACGCAGGTAAAGGGAGGTGGAGGGATTTAATTAACTACGTACTCTCATCTTACCTGAGAAGACGCTCATCTGGTCCTGCCTTGAGGTCCTGTCTCCATCTGAGCGATCTGGCCATCCTGTCATGCTGCATCTATCCTGAAGAGAAGAAGACACTATCAAATCAAGCTGCTAGAGTCATTGTCATTTTGAACCTCGTGTATAGATCCCTATTGATACAGCCTGCCTTGTTTTATTATCTGTCTCACCTTGTTACCTGGAGCGTCCTTGCTGTTTGGGGAGATTTTGGCAAACCAGTAAAGTGCCTAAACCACTATTGTGTATTACTAACAGTAGTTAAGTTAACAGGCCATACTGAACCATTCTTGCTTATTGCTAACAAAAATAGCTAAGTCAGCAGGTCGTAAATTGGTCATGCAGTGGCCTCAGTGTAACCAGACAGGAGGGGCGGGGGTTTCGGGTGCCACAGACAGGACAGCTTGACCCCACACCCTTCCTGCTAAGAGTGTTAAAATTGCTGATGCATGTATTGTAGAAAAACAAGAAGTCTGTTCATATGTGCCCCCGGGAATGTTTATCAGGGCCCAAAGGCACGGACACTCTGGAAAAAAAAAAATCTCTGGTTAATTTGTTAATAAGGTGTCTGACCTTTTAACCCTGCTTGCTTAGCAAGTTTTCTTTAAGGGATATGTCATTGTATTACTAATGTATAAATAAGGGGGGAAAGTTTGAGGTAATTGGACTTCTCAGGAGGGGCTCTTCAGGGACGCTCCCTCTGGTCGCATCTGCAGGTCCCCACCGGCAGACGGAAGCCTGGCCAGCTGAAGCCTGTCACAGTGCCACTCGAGAGCCACGCTCAGCTAATTATTGAGGGTTGGGAGTGTTTCACTAACCTGTTGCGGACGCGTGTAAGTGCTTAAAACTAAGTAAAGTTTAGCTTTAAGTGAAAGCACTCCTGTGTTGTCCTGTTTGTGCCAGCCATCTATTGGTCGGACGGCCGTGTCTCCCTTGATTTATTTCCTGACACCACCTCGCACAGAGTAAAAGTTACCGAGAGCTTTGAGTTAAAAGAACCCTGGGCAACACTTGCCACCCCATTAATAAATCTTGTTGTACCTATATCCTGTCTGAGTCATATCTGGGAACACAAACCCCCGGTGATAGATATGGGAAGTGAGGTGAACCTGAGACCGAGACTCCTGGCCATTGTCAATTCTAGCTCCTGTTTCAGTCAACACTGCCAACCCAGACTTTAGCCCCAGTTGCTGGGGCTCGGGCTTCAGCTTTGGCCCCAGACCCCAGCAAGTCTAACATCAGCCCTGGTGATCCCATTAAAATGGGGTTGCGACCGACTTTGGGGTCCCAACCCATCGTTTGAGAACTGCTGGTCTAATCTAACATAGAAACTTTCGGATGGCACAGTCCTTATCCTAAACACAATGGAACTTGATCATTTTGTTTCTATAAGAACAAAACAGCACATACATATTGTTTCTGATTTCTTGAAAATATTGTACAGGAAACGTACTCTAATATTGATGTTACAATTGAATTGTTACCATGTTACAATTGAATTATGGATCTGCAGAGCACATTAAATTGGTTTAAAAAGAGTCATCAGGAAGTTGCAAAGCTGTGAGGTGAATAAATGTAAACAGATGTGAAATATCAAAACAAAAACAAACTAAAAACACTATTTGGGGATTTGTATTTGGAAAAGGAGAAGGAAAACCCCCCGAGAACCAGAGGATCAATCTTCAGAAGGGGCCAAAGATTAGATTCTCTAGAGCAAGGATCAGCACAGAGGACAAGTGCCTGCTTTGTCACATTCTTGAGGGCTGCATATATGTACTTGAAACTGCTAAGCCTGTGTTTTCTGTGTACCACACCAGTAAACTCCTGAAGATTCTGCTTGTCTGCAGACACAGCAACCATTCTGATGCATACTCACAGGAACAAGGGGTGGCATGGCCAAAGGAGGAAGGATTTTATTTGCCAGGCAGCCCTGGCTAATAAAAGCTCCCTATCAAATTTCATTAACTTCCACCAGTGGCAAACATGACTTTCTTGACCCTCCAAGCTGTCAACATTCTCCTTCATTCTTAGGGTCAAGAGCCCCAAGTCCCCTCTCACAAAAGGGCAACACACATACTTCTAGACTAAAATGGCTGTTATTTTAAATCAGGAAGAGGAAAGAACAAAATTAATGTCTCCATGAGAGAACCCAGTGTGTATACCGCCTCTCCAATAGACAAACAACTCTGGAACAAAGTTCTGGCTGGCTCCCTGCCTGCTCTCCTTACCTCATTGCTTGTGCAGCTTCTCTGTGTACAGCCTGTGGCCTCAGGCTGGCCACCACTACGTTCAAAGACTTCTGGACCTGGATTTTCCCAGACTTTTACACACTAGAGCAACAGTTCAACGTGGCTTTTGTGACATTGAGCCAAAAAGGGTTAAGCAACTAGCAGGCTACATGACCCAAATTCAACCTTTAGAGACATATTAGAAAAGTATATAAATGATAATTAGAGCTATTCCTTATAAATAGCTAACATTTCCATGTTAGATAGACTAGAGCTTTGAAATGCAAACCTGTATTGTTAGAGAATTAGAGGTAATGCTAATTGTATGTGTTTCCTTATATCTTGTTAGATGTTAACCATGTAAACAGACGGTTCCTGTCTGTTACTATATCTATTGATTCAGAGATCAAAAGAGAATATTAACATTTAGATGAAACTTGGGGTGTAATAATATCATTGTCTATATTTCTCTTTGAAGTGTGTAATAAACTGTCTATGAACTGCTTAATGGAGAATTACCCCATGCTGATGAATGCAACTAGTTACCTGTGGATACATAGGGAATAGGAGGTTCTACTTCAAAGCTACAATGCTGCCCGCAAGGATTGCCTGCTGTCAAGAGGCCCCCAGAGAGCTATAAAAAGAACTCATGGGCCCTGAGTCTCTATCTCAGATCTGCTTAAGCTTCATCAGGGGAAGTTTGAGTCACAAGACTGAGGTCCCCAGCTCCAGTGTGGGTCACCCTGATATTGGACTATAACCTATGGAACTAATTCTGAAAGGACTTTTAGTAACTCTACAGCTCACCATATCTACTATGAAACTGACCTAAGAACTCTATTCGTGTCTGTATGAATAATGATCTTTTAAGCTATACTCTCTCTCTTTTATTTTTAATAATTTTTAGTTTAGTTAATAAGAATTGGCTGTAAACGTGTATTTGGGGAAGATCTGAAACATTAAGTGACCTGGTGGGTAATGTATCCGATCCTTTGGGATTGGTAGAACTTTTTATATGATGAACACAATTTTCAGTAATCCTCATCATATTTGACTTGGCTGTCTGGGTGGGAGCCCAAGGCTGGGTTGCTTTAAGGGAGCTATGGTTTTGGTTTCTGGGTCACCACTAAGTTATTGTAGAAGCTGTTTTGTTGCTGGCTTGGTGAATCTAAGGATTAGAAATAACCTCCAGTTCTGGGGATCATCTGCCCCATTCTTTGGGGTTTGCCCTGATTGAACAATGACAGTGTGGCCCCCCTGGGACCCTGGTCACAGCTCTATATCTGGGTCTAGCTCAGGCACTGCTAGGTCCTGATTTAATATGGAGTAACAAGGAGGAAATGGCAGTAGTCACTGCAGGGACAGGAGTGCAGGTGGCAGAACAGAGAACCACTGTGTGTCACCCACACTCGCCTTGCAGGCCACCAATCACCCATCAGTGTTTGTGGGTGTGTCCTGTGTGGGCGGATTCTCCATATCCCAGTCAACTTGCCATGGCTCACATGTGGTAAACAATATAGGACAGGCCCAGAATGAGGGATACAAGCAAAATAGGAGACCAAGCAGCATAGCTGACAGAAAATATCTGATCCATTTCTCTAGTATCAATAGCATTCTATACACATGACTTTCATGACTCATCCTGTCAAGGTTATAAGTATATACTTTAAAACTATCAGACCCCCTTGGACTAAACACCTTTTAATAAACATCACATAATCAAGAAGCCAGAGAGAAACAGCACCTAGGAGTGCAGAATACAAGAACTCAGGACCTGGGAGTAGGTCAGAACTGGGAGCCAAGACAGAAAAAGGGAGGGTCTGATAGCCAACTCAGAGTCTGACACATACAAAATGATAAGCTAGCAGCAGAGAGCACTATGAAGCCACCCTTGAAAGGAAACTGTTTTCTGGTGTCCAGCTAAGGAGGGAGACAAGCTGATAGGAAGCAAAGGTGGTTTAATAAAAGTTTAAGACCTGGGTTTACTTTCTCCTTGGTGCTGAAATGCCTTAATGCTTTGACTTGTTTCTAGTAGTGAGTGCATGAACAAGTCAGGGAAAAGAGAATGAGATGCTTTCTACCTGGGTTTCAAAATTGTGGCCTTAAAGGCTCACTTTTAGGAGGAAATATAGGACTTATCGTGTTTCAAACAATATTTGTGGGGGTTATTTTTAAACAGTTTCTGCTGAAGCCCATGTTCCTGGGCATGGACTCCCAACAAGCATAGGGAGATCTTACTGTTTTCAAATCTGCAAAATGTCCACATTTGGAGTACTCTCAGTTTATGCTTTAGAAGACTATATGCTAAAAATTCTCTTTACTGTTTTTTTTCCCCCAGTGTTAACCTAACCCTAACCAGAAACCCTACCATATTCAGAACTAAGCCTTAGCATTGCAGAACATGTTGGGGGCTGTTCAGCTTTCATTTGCATAGTGTGCCAGGAGTTAGGTCCTGTATTGCACATGACATGCTCTCCTATCCTGTAGATCTGAACATTGTCTAAAGCCTGTGATTGCCATCCAGGATTTCAGCAAAGTTCAGTTACATTTATACTGTGACTAACGACAATAAATCCATCATAATATTATATGAGAAAAATAAGTCAAGTTCTAGCTTTCAACAAAATAGATTCTAGTGTCCAAAGCTGTGTGCGCGAGCTATTGCTGATGCATAACTGCTGCTGTGGTTTTCAACAACACTGATGTAGTACCAAAAATCTAACTCGTTGCTTTGTAAGTTGCTTTAGAATTCTTTTGAGTATGAAAGCATCGATATAAAACATTTTTACTGTATTCCAATACATGTTCTTCCACAGACCCCTGACAGTTGGGCTCATGATGGAGCCATGGTAACTAAGCCATATGCCTTTACAGGTGAAGGGATTAACAAAATAAATCTCAATAGAAATCTTAAGAACTCCCTAATACTTTCCCCAAAATAGTTTTTCCCGTTACATATGCAGCTTCCACAGAATATAGAATGGTGTGGTTGAAAGGTTTTATTGGCATGAGTTTGGGATGGCCACATTATTTGTGAGTGGTAAAGTCCCTCAGAGCTATTTGCATTAGGGAATTTTGAATCAGAATAGATACCACCAAACCAGGGTAAATTGCACTAATGTATGCTCTACTTTAGAACAGTGCAGCATATCGACACCAGAGGTTTGTATCAGTGTAGCTACACCAGTGCAAAAGTCCCTACTTAACTAGGCCTTGCCATTATTTTATTGTTAGAATACCAGCTTGCAAGATAACCTTTCAATGTTTTAAAAAAAAAAAGGAAAAAAAAACACTCTTTTGTTTCATATTATCATTATTATATTGCAACTTGCAATGCAAATACGTAGATTTAGATATACACAATTCACATCCCACCTGTTTGAGAGTGACTGGCACATGACCACACTTGTAAAATATATACATATATATTGTCACAGTAGGTGCACACCCAGAAGACAAGGCTCCCTGCACACTATTAGCTTGCCACACATCCTTCCAGCAACTGCCACTCAGATGGGAAGAGCAACGCCAGAATCACTGGACTGCGGGTTGTTTAGACGAACCGGCTTCTGCTTGTTTTCTCTCAGGGGCAGAAATCCCTGAGTCGTCATCATCAACATTACTGCTACCTTTTTGCTTACCTAGTCTCATTAGGAGGATTAGACTGATCCGCAAGAGGCAGAAATTTAATTGGTGCATAATTTAAATGAAAAGCTTGACTGATTTTCTTTAGTTTTGACTCTTACCCTCTGATATTTTTGCCTCTGCCGCTATATGAAGAAGCATTTTAGCCTGAGCTTTCCTCATTGCAATCTTTGTTTCTAAAATGGCAATATTTAGTATTTACCATTTCAAAAGACCAAATATGTATGTCTTAATCCTTCCTCGTCAGTCTAATCTCTCTATCTATAGTAATTCTAAGGCGCTTATCATCTTGATAGCTAAGCTAAGTAACCGCCCCACTTCATGACAGAGAGAGTTAAATGGTTCTTAAACATTGTTACAATGTGCGGGGGTGGTTGGGGCAGCACTCCATACTAAAAGGAAGCTATAAATAACCATTTCATGGAAGGGATCTTCTGTGATGTACCATATAAAATGAAGCAAGTCAATAAGTGTCAGCAGCATCAGGCCGGCTCTGGTTTTTTTGGCCTCCCCAAAAAAAAAAAAAAAAAAAAAAAAACGCGGCCAGACCGGCAAAGCAAAAAAAAAAAATCTGTGGCGCGGCCGGAGCGCGGGTGCAGGGCAGCTGGAGCGGAACAAGAACAAAACAAACAAACAAAGCGGCCGTGCCGTGCTAGGATTGGGCGGAATGCTGCCTCCAACAATCTGCCGCCCCAAGCACCAGCTTGCTCGGCTGGTGCCTGGAGCCGGCCCTGAGCAGCATCAAACACCATGGTCTTTTTCAAAGTTATCTTGCTGTTCATTACAGGAAACATATTAACAAGGGCCACGTCTTTAATAATGATGAGGACGACGATGACTGCCTTTAGATGAAATGTGCTGTATTAAAGATCCCGAGGCTCTTGACAAACTTTGTAACCTGTGTAGAGCGATCACTTCACTCATCACTGAAACACAGTCACCTCCAGTATGGAAGACCATTAAATAGTGTACAGCAACATTACAGGACAAAAAATAGATACCTTATCCAGCTGAAACTGCAGGATAATTTGACCAGGACATTGTAGAATAGATGAAACCCCTTCTCACTCAAAGATAAATCAAATAAAAAAAGTCATAGAATATTTAATGGTGAGAGTGTCAAGTTGTGTTAATTCAAAAGACATTTCCTCTACCAACCTAGTGCTCCTTAATACCTTGGTAGGGCATTGTTCGGTACTGACACAAAAGGAAGAGTGCCACCTTTTGAGCCAGCCACACTGATTCTTACAGCACCTAAGTTTTTCTTTGTAGTCTTTTATCCAGCTGGTGCTACTGCACTTGGCTACACTTCTTAGTCTATGAAATGACAAAATTATGAGTCTCAGTGATACAACTGCAGGCCTATCATAACAGAGCGGACTGATCATGCGGATTAAGTGCAAGTTCTTTCTCCTAAAGGATGTGGATATGATTGTAACTTAAGACTCATCCCGCTGGGCTGAAGTAGCAGCAATTGATGGGGGTCTGAGGTCTGATAAGGATTAAAAGGACACTCCTTTAAATGTACCTTTTTTCTTCCTTTGGGTTGCAGTTTTCATTAATCTGTTCACCCTGAGAATGTAAGCATGTTTTCATTTTGCATGACTATAGTAGGTCAAATCCTGAAGCCCTCAAATTTCCATTTACATCAATTGGAGTTTTACCTAAGTAAGCAAGCTCAGGATACAGCCCTCTGGATTTCTATTCTAAGGCACATGTTGAAATTCAAGATTGTTCCACTTCCACAAATATTGTTAAAAGAAACACTGAGGAATAGTAGCAGGACACACTTCAGATCTGCTCCTCTGTTTATTTTTCAGCTGGTACTGATGTTTCATTTGGTGAACTTCCTTGCATGGGAGTTAAGACACTGCTTTATGCAGCTAGAGGGATATACTCATTCCTAATTTTTTTTAAAAAAATGATTCAGGTCAAGGGGTCAACAGTAACCATGCCATTCCATGTGACAAGTGATGGAAGCAGCAGGTTCCTCTTTCCAGAGATAGTAACTCTGGAGACAGCTGAAAAACTGAGCCACGCTGGAAGAGATTAATGAGAAACTGCATGGTATCAATGAGGCCATGGTACCATGTAGATGGAAATTAGATACAATAATCTAAAAAAAAAAAATGCACTGATGAGGCAGAAGTGTCTCACACTGAGATGCAGGCAGTGCAGCCCAGTGGTCGGAGCAGACTTAGGGGGCAGAACCAGAGTCATGGTCAGGAGACAAGCCAATGATTGGAGCCAGGAACCAGAACAGAACCAAAGGGCAGAGAGGGAGTTGTGATCAGGGGACAAGCCAATGGTCAGAGTCGGGGGTTCAGAGGTAGGCAGAGACAGAGCTGGAGTGGCGCAGGCTAGGGGTGGCGCAAGGGCTGGTTAGGAAGCAGGTCTGGCACAGGTGCGGGCATGGAACACAGGTGTGCTGCTGCTGCTGCTGCTGCTACTAGGCTTAAATAGGGATCTGTTGGCCCTTCTGTCCAATCAGGGAGCACAGTCACTTAGTGAGGGTTCACTGGGCCCAGCCAAGCTCATTGGGTTACTAGGCAACCATGCCCGGGGCCAGCTGAGTTCCTGACATATCACAAATAGGGCAGTATGCAGGGAAGAAATAATATAATAATAAATATATGGCGATATACCTATCTCATAGAACTGGAAGGGACCCTGAAAGGTCATCAAGTCCAGCCCCCTGCCTTCACTAGCAGGACCAAGTACTGATTTTGCCCCAGATCCCTAAATGGCCCCCTTAAGGATTGAACTCACAACCCTGGGTTTAGCAGGCTAATGCTCAAACCACTGAGCTATCCCTCCCCCCAAAGTGAGGGGAGAAGAAAAAACAGGCATTCGTAGGGTGATTAAGAACCCAGTGGAAATGTTCACAGTTCAAACAAAAGCCCCCAATGTTGTTTCCTGGGGATGATAGAGGGAAAGGAGGGAGATAGTATTCAGAAATCTGAAAGATGGCTGGTTCAGTTGTTCAGGTTAAGCACCAGAGTATTTTCCAGAATACGTTCCCTGCTCACCCCAACAAGAAATAAAAAGTTGTGCCTTTCTCCCATGTCAGCAGGCTTTCTTAGGTATTGATCAGTATCCAGCAAAGTTAAAGGGTATGTATCAAGGGAAATGTGTCTGGGAACCCTGAATCTGCAGAAAAGCTTCTGAATGCCAAGAATTTAACCACGGAAATAACAGATCTAGATTTGGATAATTATCCTCTACAGCTATGTTTTACAAACATACTCTATTATTACCGTATGCTACACTGGGAGCTGCAGCTGCATCAGAAGATGACAGATTATATAGGAATTTAATGGCTCTCCCTGCTGTTTATTGTTTAAATATAGTTTTAACTGTACCTGCTGATGAAGGAAATGTGATGTGCTGTATTTGGGTTTTCTTAATTATTTTAATAGTCTCATTCCTTGCTTAATGATTTATTCTTTGATTGGTTACCCCAAATGGATCTGATGTAATACATCCAGATTGTTTGAAAGCTGGAATGTGATTCATGAAAGTTGTGATTTGGCCAATTCCCATCTCCACCCCACAGGCAAGTGAACTACGGCCAGTTAATTTACTTTCCTAGAATGGATACAATTCAGACTTTCCGTCTGCATTTGAATTAAATGGGGGAAATGTGTATGCTTGCATGACATGCTCTATTGATATAATGCCTTTCTACAAATGCATTTATAGTGTACAGTAGGATTAACAATAATGTGTTAGACCTTTCCCGTCCAGTATTTCAAACACTACGAACATTAGCTAAACCTCATGCCACACCTGTGAGACAGCTAAGGGATACATAAAGACCATGAAATGAAGCCATTGCTGCAGTGCAATGCATCATGTTTAAATAGCACGTTTAACAGCCTTTTTGCTGTTTTGTATGCACAGCTAGCAAGTAATGTATAGGTTTTGTACTTGCTCTGAAGGATTTTTTTTTTCAATTCCATTTGACCACTAGGTGCAAGAAGAGAGCAGACACATAGCAAAAAAAAAAAAAAAAAAAGTATTATGTGCACATGGGTGCTCATGTCATATGAAATACGTGGTGTTAAAAAAAAGATTTTTAATATGCTTTAATCAGGTAAGTTAGCATTGCTGGCATTTTTATTTAACAAAGAAAAATATTACTGATACTTTCAGCAGGATCGTAGTAAAGGATTCACAGAATTTTTAAAACTAGATATGATTTTTTCATGTAACAATCTTGCCAGCTTCCCTTTAGGCAGATTTTTTCAAGGATTTTAATGTGAAAATAATTGTCATGGTTCAAATGCAACATGGAGTATTATTTACACAGTAATATGTACACAATGTATAAGAGCCCAATCCTGAAAGGTCCTGGATGCCTCCCTCAAGGGGCTAAGTGGAGGGGTCTCAGTACCCAAAATTAGGACCATTACCGTAATGGTTTTAAAAGATTAAGAAAATATATCCTTTTTTTCCTCGCCTCTGTTTTCTGTTAAGATTACAAGACTGCTATCAACATTAGTAATGTCACAATGAAATTTAACCCATTTTTAACGTGTTTAACTCCCAAAACAAACCCCACCTGTTTATTTCTTTGGTTCATATGTATCTGGCAGTGGCTTTTGAAGCAAAGGGAAACTTACTCAAACTACGTTTTTCCAGGTTCCCTTTGTAGGAAGGCAATGTAGAAGCATAGGTCTTCCATTCTACTGGCAAGAAAGTTACAGAACTCTGTGTGTAGGGATATCCAACCTTTTCTGCCTCTCTGAAATAGTGCATTCCATTTGCAGGCCAAATATACGTGAATGTAGTGTGTACTGTACTGTATCACAGCATACCCAGTGCAATACCATGGCACGATGCCAATGTATATAAAGTTGTTTGTGTGATAATACAGAAAAAAACTTGCAAGGGAAATGTGAGTGGGCGAGGGGGGGAAGGGAGGGCAGGATTGTTCCTTGTTTGACTCTGCCCACTTGAATAAGGAATGTGGACTGAAATCCTAGTACTAGTGGGAGTCCTTATGGGAGTTTTGCCATTGACTTCAATGGTGCCAAGATTTCATCCCATACTGTTTAAAATCCAGCAGTAATTTGAGGGGAAACCCCAACCATAAGTAACTCTGGTAGAGCAGAGTGTGTGAAGACCAGGAGTTCACTAAGATACAAAAGCAAGGGGAAAAGCAGGCTATTATGGTGAACGCAAATAAGTGAATAAGATGGGACATTCTCACTCCCCACTGGCATTGGAGCCAGTTTGTTTATGACATTTAGAGGATATTCAGTTCCAGACCGGTAGACAGTGGAAGGCACACAAGGCACACAAAGAAGACAGCAGGTGCAACACACATGTCCCAGCCTGGATCCTGTCTGACAGCGTGTGGGCAATGGTTTACAGAGCACATCTGGCAGAAGTGCCATAGGACATAGAAGACTGCAGTGTCAGCTGGCAGCACACATGATCATCGCATGCAGTCAAATTCCCAACATTTTCAAAATGACTAGTGATTTTGAGTTCTCCATTTTGGGGTGCTCAGTTTGAAACACCTTAAAGGGGGCTGGGTTTCTGAAAATGCCAAATGCCCGCTTTCTGAAAATCAGATCTAGGTGCCTCATGTTGGATGCTCCAAAAAAAGGAGGCACCCCAAATCACTAGCCACTTCTGGGGGAGGGGGGGGAAAGCATGGCTAAGATGATCAAATAACTTGCAAGTTGTTGCTGGTCTTTAATGAGTTGGGGCAGTCTGTTTAGAAAATTTTCCTATTTGTTTCAGAGTGGTAGCCGTGTCAAAAGCAGATTCTGCATTTCTACAGCAGAAAATAGAAAAGGAGAGAGAGAAATTGTGATTGCAGAGCCATTGGCCATTATCTTTGAAAACTCATAGTGATTAGGGGAGGTCATGGATGACTGGAAAAAGGCTAATGTAGTGCCCATCTTTAAAAAAGGGAAGGAGGAGGATCCAGAGAACTACAGGCCAGTCAGCCTCACCTCAGTCCCTGGAAAAATTATGGAGCAGATCCTCAAGGAATCAATTCTGAAGCACTTAGAGGATAGGAAAGTGATCAGGAACAGTCAGCATGGATTCACCAAGGGCAAGTCATGCCTGACTAACCTAATTGCCTTCTATGATGAGATAACTGGCTCTGTGGACGTGTTATTCCTTGACTTTAGCAAAGCTTTTGATATAGTCTCCCACACTATTCTTGCCAGCAAGTTGAAGTATGGGCTGGATGAATGGACTATAAGGTAGATAGAAAGCTGGCTAGATCGTCGGGCTCAATGGGTAGTGATCAATGGCTCCATGTCTAGTTGGCAGCTGGTATCAAGCGGAGTGCCCCAAGGGTCGGTCCTGGGGCTGCTTTTGTTCAATATCCTCATTAATGATCTAGAAGATAGCGTGGATTGCACCCTCAGCAAGTTTGCAGATGACACTAAACTGGGGGGAGGAGTAGATATGCTGGAGGGTAGGGATAGGATACAGAGGGACCTAGACAAATTAGAGGATTGGGCAAAAAGAAATCTGATGAGGTTCAACAAGGACAAGTGCAAAGTCCTGCACTTAGGAAGGAAGAATCCCATGCACTGCTACAGACTAGAGACCGAGTGACTAGGCAGAAGTTCTGCAGAAAAGGAGCTAGGGGTTGCAGTGGACGAGAAGCTGGATAAGGGTCAGTGTGCCCTTGTTGCCAGAAGGCTAATGGCATTTTGGGCTGTATTAATAGGAACATTACCAGCAGATCGAGGGACGTGATCATTTGCCTCTATTAGGCATTGGTGAGGCCTCATCTGGAGTACTGTATCCCGTTTTGAGCCGCACACTACAAGAAGGATGTGGAAAAATTGGAAAGAGTCCAGTGGAGAGCAACAAAAATGATTAGGGGGCTGGAGCACATGATTTATGAGGAGAGGCTGAGGGAACTGGGATTATTTAGTCTGCAGAAGAGAAGAATGAGGGGGGATTTGATAGCTGCTTTCAACTACCTGAAAGGGGGTTCCAAAGAGGATGGATCTAGACTGTTCTCAGTAGTACCAGATGACAGAACAAGAAGTAATAGTCTCAAGTTGCAGTGGGGGAGATTTAGGTTGGATATTAGGAAAAACTTTTTCACTAGGAGGGTGGTGAAGCACTGGAATGGGTTACCTAGGGAGGTGATGGAATCTCCTCCCTTAGAGGTTTTTAAGGTCAGGCTTGACAAAGCCCTGGCTGGAATGATTTAGTTGGGGATTAGGTCCTGCTTTGAGCAGGGGGGTTGGACTAGATGACCTCCTGAGGTCCCTTCCAACCCTGATATTCTATGATTCTATGAAATGGTGAGGAGAAATTGTTTGGAGTAGGTTAGCACCCTACAGTATTAATTTCATTTGCAGATTATCAAATAATACTTTGTACCACTTTGAGAGTATCCAAAAGTGTGGTAGATTTGTTTCCATGTGAAGTTAATTTTGAGGTTTTAATCAAATATTTTACAGAAACTAAACATGAATTTTAAATTGTTTTCTGCCATTTCAGTTGCAGCCCAGGTTGGTAGCAACTGATAATTATTGCCATCTGATGACTTTTTAGTGGAATCTCATCTCTATTCCCTAGTGGACAGGAGTAGACCTCACAAAACCACCACCAATGTTGACCTTAAATGGCACTAGAGCTTGGCAGAAAATGGGTTTTGTGTCCCCTGCGAATTTGAGAAAAATTTCCCATCCTGAATCAGAACAAAAAGTCAAAGTCTCAAAAATGTTCATGAACTGAAATTCTAATTTTTTTTTCCAGATCAGGTCAATAGAAATGCTTCATTTCAATAATGTTGAAATGTTCCATGTTTATATTGACTTTTAAAAGTTGATTGTTACATTTTTTACTATAAAATTAAATTTCTAAACAAAAACTTGTTTTGACCTGAAAAACAGAATGTTAGTGATTCGGGAAAGTTAAAATGGGACATTGACAGTTCAAAAAGAAATTTTGAAAGGATAAATTTGTCATAACTGACCCTTTTTGGCAAACCATTTCAGTTTTGACAAAATGAGCATTTTACGACAAAAAAGTTTTATAAAAAAATTCACACCAGCTGTAATTGCATCCTTGCCTTTATGATTTGGTCTTACAGTTGAGACTATGGACTAAATAGGCAGAGAGACTAAACTACCCTCTCATTCCTAAAGGTTGTCCCTTCACTTAAAGTTTGAACAACAATAGGGCACATATGGGAAAGTTTGCATGGTCATTGTTCATGCTGTATATTATATTTGTTCTGTGGACAAACAGGGAAATATAGTCTACAGAGCATTTAATTTAGCACTTTAAACAAGCATTCAATTCACTAAATTAAATATTTATATCTAACTTGACACTTTCTAGATTTTCATCCTTCAACCATGAACTTTGAAACCTGCTGGCTTATTGCTGCGTGCCTTCACATTGTCTTTCATCCATACAAACTGACACCCACTTTCTTTCCAGCTATGCTACATAAAATCAAAATTAATCTCCGGGCACAGGACCCAGCACATAATCTATGGACCACTTGGAACTAAAAATTTGGATTTAGATGGTGTATAATCGTTGTATTGGCCCTGTGAACACAGGTGAATTTCATCCTGACTGACTAGGACTGGGTGAATAAATGTTTCCAACAAACATTTCCAACTAATGAATTCTAAACGGAATTTCAAACATGGAACCCCACACTTCTTGAGACCTCAGGGTAGTGCTGCCACAGAGGAAGCTGACCCTCTAACCAAAATTCCCCAGGGTCTGAACTGGCCAATATCCATTGCCTCTTAGAACAGAGCTGGGATTAGGCAGACCTGCACAGTGGCACTTATTGTCTTAATAAACCTTTGGGCTCTTTGCAAGGAAAGGTGGAATGAACACAATAATTGAAAACATGTTTGGCATTTCCAAAAGGAACGTCTTATTTACTGAGAAACATAATTCAAAAAAGCTGGAATTTATTGGGTAGAAAATATGAGAAGGCAAATCTGAGGAAAAACAATCCGGAATGAACTATGAAATTAACAGCAAAATTACCCATTTGTTTGGTAGAGCAAGACTGCTGTTGATTAAACTTTCATAGCTCTTATTGCTTAACATATTAAAGATTAAAAGCCAGGCTTCTGACTTGAAGACGTTGGCGGTGTTGGACGGGGTTGCACAGGGGTCATGTCATGGCAGGCGCCCTCAGAAGAATTCTGGCCAACTCAGACACCTTTGACAGGCTGTAGTAACCGCTGTCTCCCAACCTAGTCTAGCTTTGCTGACTCGTGCAGGTGGGAGTAGTGGAGCCATGGCTTTGGTCTCACCACAGCTTTGGTCTCACCATACTGCCTTTTGGGGAGTCTAGCAGCATTGACAGCTTTAGACTAGCGCAGGGCCCGCACTCCCCACCACCGGGTGAAGCTGACCTCTGCTCTGGGAGTGAAGAGGAGCAGAAGGGAACCTTTTCACACACACTCGCCCTTCCTCGTGCACCTGCTCAGGTGCATCTGGCTTTAACAAAACAAATAAAAATCATTAATACTTAAGTTCCAGCTGGAAGGTGGGCTTTGCTGCTGCGTCACTCCAGTTTTACAGTGGTGTAGCTCTGTGGAGTGCCACCGTAAAACTGGAGTAGAGTGTTAAAGGTTAATCAGGCCCAAAATATTTAGAGACCTTAAGGAGTAAGCATGTTTATTTTAGAGTCTATGTGATGTACTAGATCCACTTTCATATTGGATGTATATTTATATTTTATACTGGAACTAAAAAAAGCAAGCTGACTAAGCGACCTGCGGCTTTCTGTTTTATTTTACACTGCTCTCTGCCCCAGTACGTCAATGCCTTAGTAGTTGACAGAGCATTGTATTCACATTAATGCTCTAGCAAACTATTTTCACACCCTGTCTCTTGAGTGTTTGTTTCCTGCAGGAAAAGCTATGGCCTCAGCCACCAAATCAAGCGTGGTGACTCCACCTTAGGCCTGTAAATATTTGAGTCATTAACACTGTTTGCTGAGGTGTCTCCTGCACTGTTTGTGCTGCTGTGTGAGGAAAGTCCAGTAGCCTATCAAAGCAGATTTTCATTGGACTGGGGGTGATTTTTAGTGGACAAAGCTTCTTCCTGTTCCACCTCTGCTCTTGAACCTGCACTCAGGTTTCTGAACAGGAGAGTAGAGCATAGAGCTGGGGCTGTGCAACAAAACAAGCCAAAGAGTAGCAATTGTGATCCCTAAATGCAACATGAAGAGTATGGATCTACCAGTACAGAAAGAGCAATTAGAGTAGGTCAGGTGCCCCTTCCATTCTCCCCTTCAATTCTACCCCCTCTCCCCCCATTTGATTCTAACACAGAGACATGAAGAGTACAGGAGATGATAGAGATGCAGATTCACATCCATGCATCACAAAGTCCTTTACAAAGGAAGGTGAGTATTCCCATTATTCCTATTTTACTTATGGAGAAAAACAAAACAAAAACAAAACAAAAAAAACAAAGGCCAGGTAGCTTGCCTGAAGACACCCAGCAGGTCATTCATAGAGCTGGGACTAGTCCCAGACCTGTGCCACATCTGCTAGACCACACTGCTACATTTCCACTTTTGTTAGGTATCTGTGCCAAGTTCCCTCTAAGCTGCGCGGCCGTGCAGCAGGCTATACAGGGCCATGCAGCAGGGGCCTGGAGAGGAGAGAGGTAGGGGGGTGGGCAGGGACTGGGGACGGGAGCAAGTTGGGGTGTGCAGGGCTGCCACAGGCCTCTCCCCCAGCCTGGGGAGTTCGCTCACTGCTGCCAGCGGGGAGAGAGGGGCCCCTCCCCGGGAGCTCTGTGCTGCCAGTGGGGAGAGGGCTGGGAGGAGTCCTCTGGCCCCAGCCCCGGGGCAGCCTGTCTCCTCATACCCGGCCCCACCCCAGAGCCCACACCCCCAGCTGGAGCCCCCCCCCTGCATCACAACGCTCGCCTGAGCCCCTTCCCACAGTCTGAACCCCTCAGCCCTACCTCATGAATTTTGTTATGTGCACCAATGTGGAGGTGATTTGTCACGCATCACCTCCATATTGGTGCACATAACAAAATTCATTCTGCACATGGGCGGGAAAAATTTCGAGGGAACACTGCATATGGCCCCCATCACCATACCATCTCCATAGTAACTGAGCACCTAGTTCTTTCAGACACACTGTATCAATGTCCTTTAAAGAATCAGTTGAAGAGCTGAGGCAGGGGAGTTGCATGGGGAGTTGAGGAGATGGCAACAGGAAGATTTGCATATGCAGGAGAGAAAAGGTTACACACAAGGCGGCAAAAGTGAGATGTGGTTCTAGATGGGAGGTCGGGGGGTAGCTTGTATCTGAGGCTATTCCTCCTGCCAAAGAGAAGCACTTCTGTCCTTGAGACATTTAGCTGAAGGAAGAAGAGATAAACATACATTTATTTGACTAAAACAGGCAGGGAGAATGGACAGACAGGAGTAGAGCTGTGTGCTTAGCTGATTTTTTTAGTTCTCCCCCCAGCCCTTTCCCCGCAGCTCCGAGGGAGGGGCTGAATTTTCCAGCAACCTGAAAAAGTAAAGAGTTTCAGGTCAAACAAAAAGAAATAGAATTTAAGGCCAGAAGGGGCTCACTAGCCTGACCTCTTGCATATCAATGGCTACTAATTGCATCCCGTTACCCCTATACTGAGCCCACTAACTAGGATTAGACTGAAGTATTACAGCCCTCCCAAGACTCAATCATCATGTGCCACAGGCAGAGAATAGGAGAGACTGAGATGCACCAATACCCAAAACCCCTGCAGTGACAGGAAATGGATTTGGTGAGATAAACATATTGTTTTGGGTTGAACTAAACAGGTTTCATTTGTGAGGCGTTTTATCTTTTTTAATAAAATTGTGGTAAAATTTGAAACAAAGTCATTTTGAATTGAAATGTTTCATATAGAAAATGTCAAGGTGAAAGATTCTGGGGGAGCTTTTTTTATTTTTCACCCTAACAATTTGACAAAAACATAAATTTGAAAAACCTTTTGGCTCACCTGAACCTGCATTTTTCACCAAAAAAAAAATGTTTTGTCCAGAAAAGTTCACTCAGCTCTAACAGGAGTCATTTGTAGTACTTTCTTGATGAGCAGACTGGTGTCAGGATAAACCCTTCATTGTGACCAGAACTATGGACAGACTCGAAGGTAACAAACTTTCTACTATTCGGTGTAGCTGCAGCCTGTGACTGCTCTGTCCCGGGCTTCTTTGTTTCTGCCCCAGAAAGCAACATCTCACTGAAAAACAAAGATTGCATCTAGAGTGTACAGGAAGTGCAGCATCTCTACCCTCCCTGGAGCTCTTATCCTGTAGCAAGTCACTGTCAGTAGGTACATACAGATCAGATCATCAGCACTAGCATGAGCATATTAGTTAACAGAAAGGGCAGAGATAAGATGACAGAGAGAGAAAGATGAAAAGGGGGGGGGGGAGACCCCACCAAAGCCAAGAAATTAAACTTGCGGGAACCAGTTAGAGGGGGGAAATTATGGGTGGAATTTCTAAAGCTCTCAGCTTTGGCCTAACTCTGCTCTCATTGAAATCAGTGGGAGTTTGACCAATAGGAGCATAGCTAGGCCAGTGCTGAGTGCTTTTGAAAATTCCCGCCCTTCATGGTTCTAGAATTTGCTATGAATGGTTTGCACTCCAAAACCCGATAGGGTCAAATTCATTCCCCTGATGATGAATTAGGTTGCACCAGAGATGTATTTAACTGCACAGATTTTGTTAATTGCTGTGCAAAAACCACAACACCCTACAGACTATGGCCAAGATTTTCAAACGCAGGAGCCTAAAGTTAAAGTCTTAAAACCATATTTAGGCACCTAAATAAAGTGGTCAGTGATTGCTGATGGGCATTCAGCACTTTTCAAAAATTAGCCACATATTAAGGTGCCTAAATACCAAATAAGAAGCCTAACTTTAACCTCTAATTTTGGAAATCTGGATTTATGATCCCACCTTTATTGTGTTCCAGATCCCAGCCCCAGGGTCTTTTGTACACTAATCTCCAAAACATAGCCAAATGACTGGTTAACTCTAGTTTTAGATGAACTACAAGCAATGCTTAATGAACCAGTTATCAACTTATAGTGTTCAACAGCTGGGAAGATTAAAATTCACACAGCACAGTCTCATAAATGCATTTTGCTTCATTACTTTTAAGTAATAAATAAAATGGATTTTGAAAGTTCTGCCAGCCTATTCCTTGCTCTTTATTGCTTTGATATACTAAACTACAGTGTCCCACCAAGGCAGATTTCTATTACATTCGGGTTACTTCACCGTGAAATGGCTCAGTTCAGCAAGCATTAGAGATATACACCAAAGATAGTGCAATACAGTACCACTGCCAATTGTGAGAAAGAAAATTTAGTTAAGAAACAGAGTAGAAACTGTATTTAAGACAATGTAATGTGAACCCAGAGACTACAGATCAGGAGCCAGCAAGCACAGCAGTGCCACCGGACTCATCTTTCAAAGCATAGGATTGTCTATGGACCATATATTTCACAGTGTCTCTGAAGAAGTGTTAAATCAATAAACTACCCAAAGGTTGCCGACGAATCAGACAGAGTTCTATAAAAAGGTAAGCATTATTGCTGAGAGGTAACAGAAGAGCGGAAGAAATATTTGAAGGAAAAGGCCATCCATCCTGCCAGAACCCATTCATATTCTGCCACCTGACACTTTCCAGCTCACTCTGGAATGCTGCAATGGCAGCAGCTAGCATGTATTTCCAGTCCCTTCGCCTCAACAGCTTTTCTTGATACAGCAGGATACTTAATGCAGTCGTTTTGATTTTTTGGAGCTTCTTCTCCTTCCTGCCTCTGTCTCTTCTCTATAATGGTATTATGAAAAATCAGGCTCGCCTTGGCAATGCATATACCAATTAACATTTTGGATACATCAATAAGCTCTTGAAGCATCTTTTTTCTAGACTGCACATTCAATATTAAACCACTAAGTTATTCCTGTCTTTTAAAAATGAAATTGAATACAGGCACCTTTTCAAGACCTCCAAATGGGAGGGTTTTTTTCCTTTTTTCTTTGTGGCGGCTGGAAATTAATACAGCAGTCTTCTTGTTGGGATCTAACAGTGATACAGTACAATCTCTGCCAAAGCACACGCTCATTCTGCAGCTGATCCAGTTCTGAAGGTTAGGATTTCGTTGTTTTAAAAGGTGGATTTTTGCCTCCCTCCCGCCTCCCCTTCTTCACAATCTTACCTTCACATTATCTGACACAAGAAGAAAGATGACAGTCAGAGCTGCAGGAATTGAGGGTACTAGAAGCATTGCAAAAATCATAGATTCTAAGGCCAGAAGGGACCATTGTAATCATCTAGTCTGACCCCCTGTATAACAGGCCATAGAACTGCCCCAAAATAATGCCTAGAAAACAACTTTTAGGAAAAGGTTCAATCTTGATTTCAAAATTGTCAGCGGTGGAGAATCCACTGTGATCCTTGGTAAATTGTTCCAATGGTTAATTCTGCTCAGTTAGAAATGTACATCTTATTTCCTGGCTCAGTTTGTCTAGCTTCAGATGCCAGCCATTGGATCATGTTATACCTTCTCGCTAGATTGAAGAGTCCATTATTAAATATTTGTTCCCCATGTAGGTACTTATAGACTATAATTAAGTCATCCCTTAACCTTCTCTCTGTTAAGCTAAATAGATTGAGCTCGTGGAGTCTATCACTAGAAGGCAGGTTTTCTAATCCTTTAAGCATTCTCATGGCCCTTCTCTGAACCCTCTCCAATTTTTGAACATCCTTCTTGAATTGTGGACATGAGAACTGGACACAATATTCCAGCAGCAGTTGCACCAGTGCCAAATACAAAGGTAAAATAACCTCTCTACTCCTACTTGAGATTACCCTGTTATGCATCCAAAAGCCTTAGCTCTTTTGGCCACAGCGTTGCACTGATTATCCATCATGACCTCCAAATCTTTTTCAGAATCACTGCTTCCCATGATAGAGTCCCCCATCCTGTAAGTATGGCCTACGTTCTTTGTTCCTAGATGTATACATTTAAAATGCATGTTTGCTAGTGCCCAGTTTACCAAGTGATCCACATTGCTCTGTATCAGTGACCTGCCCTCTTAATTTTTTTACTACTTCCCCAATTTTCTGCAAACTTTATCAGTGATGATTATTTCTTCTGGGTCATTGATAAAAATGCTAGATAGTGTAGAGCTAAGAACTGACCCTCACTAAAAACCACACCCGCTCAATAAATATTCCCCACTTACAATTACGTATTGAGACTTATCAGTTAGCCAGCTTTCAATTCATTTAATATGTGTGTGTGTGTGTGTGTGTGTGTGTGTGTGTGTGTGTGAGTGACACTTCTTTGGTCTGTCCAGGGCTGTGGGCCACCGTATGACATCTTCCCACCTCAGTGAGAGAGACTTGCTGGTGCTAAGCTGTGTCTCATCTCCCTGATGCTCAGAGTCAGTCACCCAAACAAACTCCTTGCAGGTTAACATTTGTTGTATCCCAGCTTCCAAACACCTCAGCAGCATCCTCCTGTCATGTCCAGCCCCTGTCACTGGACACTCACTATACCCAAGGGAATAACATACACTGGGGTGGACAAACTTACTGACCCTTGAGCCGCGTACGACAATCTTCAGCAGTTTGAGAGCTGGGGCGCACCTGCCAGAGCTCAAGACTTCAGCCCTGTGGGAGGTGCCTGACAGGACTCAGGGCTTCAGCCCTGCTTCTGCTGAAGCCCCAAGCCCCAGCAGGCATGCCTTGTGGGGCTGAAGCTCAGAGACCCCCCCTCCCTGCTTGGCAGAAGCCCTACCCCACCACCCTGCTGCAAGGAAGAGGTCCCAAGCTCCTCTCCAGTTTGGTAGGTGGAGAATGTGGGGGGAAATGGGGTGGCTCCGCAAGCCACACTTCAACAGTAAAAGAGCCTCACAAGCCACAGTTTGGCCACCCCTGCTGTACACATACATGTGGAGTATCAGCTCCAATATAACACAGCACTAATCTATTTATAGTGAAAACAAATATAAATTTATTAAAGGCTAATATTTAAGAGATAGTTAGCAAGGATAATAAGAGCAATAGGTTACAAATAAATACAAAAGTATAATGCTTTATGGAGACTAAAACAGAATTTAACAAGCTAACTTTGTCTAAAGCAATTTTTCACCTAAGTCCTTTCTTGCTGTGTTTCAACCAAGATTGGTTGAGATCTTGTTTTTGTGTGCATAACCTCACCACCTGGTTATCTCCTCAGGCGCCGGATAAAAGAGGAGTCCTAGTGCCATCCTCTTATACCCCAAAGTCAATTGTGTCAATCCCCAGTCAGGATGACTCCATGTAATTTCCTTCCTGGTGTACGGCCTCAAAGGAGTCTCCCGTACTCCTGTTTGTTTCACATCAACCTGTTTTTTTGGTTGATTTTGACATGTAAATGGGGCTTCCTTTGTGTTTGGCTTCACAATGCTTATTTTACATGGGAGACCTACATGGATAGATGATTCTACATCCCTTTGTCTGGCAAAACCTGCTTGTCAAGCTTGCCTGGGACCCAGATTCTAAACATATTTTCAGTACATACATGCAACTTCTTAAGTATCATCCATACATCACACAATAATTAGGAGGATCAGTATGCTGTAAGCTTCTATTAGACACCTCACCTCACCTCACGCAAACCTTTTTGGGTAAATACTATGTAAATAGTATGACAAGGTAGGTGAGGTAATATATTTTATTGGACCAAACTCTGTTGGTGAGAGAGACAAGATATTACCTCCCCCATCTTGTCTCTCTAATATCCTGGGACCAACACGGCTACAATTACACCACATGCATGAAAGTAGTGTATTAGGTGTAATGAGTTTGTCCAGCTTGATAGGAGTTGCTGTTATAGAACAATGAACTCTTTGGCATTTAGGGGTTCTTAGGGTCCCAGTGTGCCATGTTAATTTTATATCATTCTAGTTTTTTAATCAAAATTTCATGCAGTACCCACTCAATCACCTTATAGAATTATCAAACCTGTAATCTCCTTAAAAAAGATAATCAATTAGTTTGACAGGATCTAATTTTCCATAAGTCCATTATTATATTACCCTCCTTTAATTCTTTATTAATCAAGTCCCATCTCAGCTGCTCCATTATCTTGCATGGGTTCGACCTATAATTATCCAGGGCATCCAGTTTATCCTTTTAAAATATTGGCACAACGTTAGTTTTCTTCCAGTCTGTGGGGGAGGAGGGTCATAAAATCAGACAAGTAAACTGTGCCTCAGTTTCCCCACCTATAATATGGAGATGAGTTGAAAGGCTTGATTTCTAAACTATTACAAAGTGCTTTGTATTCCTCAGCTGGACAGCACTATAGAAGAGCAAAGTATTGTCACGGTGGTTGCCAATGAAAAGTCAGTGGAGAAGCAGGAGTTCACTACCTCTGAAAATGAGGTGATTTAAAACATACAGTAAGTTTGTGGCAAGGCCAGGACTAGAACCCACATCTCCTGTCCCAGAGTCTTGTGCTTTAACCATCAGACAAAGCTTCCTCTCCAACTCATTTTAGCCATTTCACACTACAGTTGTTTAAAGAATATGATCAACCATGTCAGTAGAGTAAAAAGTGAAAAATATACTAGATGGCAAACTATTACCAAAATATATCTGTCCATTTACTAAAAATACAGATCTTTCTGAATTTTCACTGCCACGTTCTCTGTGTCCTTTTAATTTTGTCATCAGTGAACCTAACATCTTCAAAGTATTGCTGGCGTCTAGGCTACATTTACAGTGGCAGTGTCTAAGGCTTTGTCTACACTGGTACTTTTGTTGGCAAAACTGTTGTTGGTCACACCCCCGACTGACATAAGTTACACTGACAAAAGCACTGGTGTGGACAGCACTATGTCAGTGGGAGATGCTTTCTTGCCGACATAGCTACCGCCGCTTGTTGAGGGTGATTTAATTATACTGGCAGGAGAGCCTTACTCATTTCCAGCTGCTACAAAGGCACAGCTCTCCAGACACTATTTTAAAAATTTACCCTCTCATTTTCAGCAGTTTTGAGTACACAGATAGCAATGTAACTGAGAGGTGAAATTGGCCCTAAAATTTCACTGACAAACAGGTTTCACCAGGGAAACTGAGAGGAGTCTGTCCCAGGTTTCAAACAGCGACCTCAAAGTGCACACCAGTTTGAGAAATTCTCTCTCAAAGTAACTTAGATTTTGTGCTTATCACATTTCTGATGCTTTCAAGCTTTATCCCAAATCCTTGCTTCTTTTTACTTAAGTGTTGTCATACTGGATTTTGACAAAGGCTTTGCTGAAACCCTAGTGCACTATATCATAGTTAATGATTTTGTCACCTATCATCTAGTAAGTTCATGGTGGGAGGGTGTGATGGGGTGGGACTCACCATACTAGCACCTCCTGCTGGTCACCTTGCAGATCAGCTCCATAGGTTGGTACGCCAACGCTTGGTGGTGTCTCGCCTGTCATCACTTTTACTCCTGGACCGATGTTGCTCCAAGGACCACAGTGTCCTCTTCAGGACACAGCCCTCCTGCTGTTCCATACTCTGTGCTTCCAGGGGACAGTACCATAGTCTGACAGTCCAGCCACTTCCTCAGCGGTGAGAGGGGGGCAGCCAGGCCTGCCCACTACTCTGGGTCCCAGCCCAGGGACCCTGTAGATGGCAGCCATGTGCTGCGTCCCCTCCAACCTCTCAGTCTACTTCCCTGGGCTGCTTTCCCACTGCCCCAGCACCTTCTCTGCCCTTATCTCAGGGCCTCAGCATGTCTTAGCCGTCAGCCAGGAGCTCACTCTCATTCCCTTGATCCTGTCCAGCACTGCTCTGTCCAAGGTGCTAGCTATCCTCCTTCTGCAATGCAACCAGTTATCCCTCCTTGAGCTCCAGGGAGCAACTGCCTCTGCTCTGCCCTGCAGCTCTTCTTATATGGCCCTGCCCTGCCCTGATTGGCTGTTTCTTGCAGCCCCCTCTCCTATTGGCTGCTTTCTGCCCAGCCTCCCCAGGGCTCCATTAACCCCTTGCTGGCCAGTGTGGAGCAGAAGCCCCATCATAGAGGGACATAAGACAAACATTAGCCATGCCAGAACCCTTTTCCTATGCTGGCTATCTCTTTCTAGTGGCTGGTTATATAGATGGTCGAATGACTAGTGCTAATGTGGACACGAGAACGAATGGATATAAACTGGCCGTGGGGAAATTTAGGCTTGAAATTAGACGAAGGTTTCTAACCGTCAGAGGGGTGAAATTTTGGAACAGCCTTCCGAGGGAAACGGTGGGGGCGAAAGACCTCTCTGGCTTCAAGATTAGGCTAGATAAGTTTATGGAGGGAATGGTTTGATGGGATTACGTGATTCTAATCAATTAGGCAATAACGGCCATCACTGGTAAAATGAGGGTCTGGCTAGAGAATCTTGCCTGTATGCTCGGGGTTCTGCTGATCGCCATATTTGGGGTCGGGAAGGAATTTTCCTCCAGGGTAGATTGGCAGTGGCCCTGGAGGTTTTTCGCCTTCCTCCACAGCATAGGGCAGGGGTCGCAAGCTGGAAGATTCTCTGCGACTTGAAGTCTTTAGATCACGATCTGGAGACTTCAACAGCAGAGTTAAGGGAAAGTGGGGGGGTCAGCTTTTGTGGCCTGCATCATGCGGGGGGTCAGACTAGATGACCATATTGGTCCCTTCTGACCTTAAAGTCTATGAGTCTATGAGTCTATGAGACTACTCTTCTCACATGTCAGCCAGAATTATTTCCATTAGTTTACAGTAAAGTGGAAGCGCTGCATACTCAGAGGCATACAGATTCCTAGATAGTTACCATTATATATTGGTCATGCTTGCCTGCAAAAAGTTTCCTGAAATCTCAATTTCACCTAGCCAAGTCTCCAGAGTGTTTGTCTTTGACTTGTTATATTCCTCTCTCATCTCTTTATTACCTTAAGGTAAATCCATCTGCTCTTCACAATTTATGGGTTTTGAGCCTCCTTCACTTCTTGATAGCTCTGCCTCTCACGCTGGCTATACTCTGAGATGCTGGCTACTCATAACCAGTGTCAGACAGCACATTGTTAATGTCCTTCCTTGTAAATCTATTCAGAATGTTTTCATTTAGCATTACAGCTGAGTTTTTTCCTTCAATTATCCTCTTAATTTCCCACTGCATTCTGTCATGCCCCTGAGGGGGGGAGGATTTGCTTTATAACCATTTCAAATGAGTTCCTGGAAAATGGTCACCCATTTCAGTATACTAGTAAAAAAAATAGAGAGAGAGAGAGGGAAATATATAGTATTTTCTCTCTAGAAAGTGGTCATTTTCTCTCTCTCAATCCATTCTTGTCCTCTGTGTACAACATTGATTTCTTGCTTTTGGTACTAAAACCTGTGTGTGGTACAAGTGAAAGAGATACGGAGCCAAATTCATCCCAGGCATGTCTTCCCTGATTTACCTGGAATTAAATGTAGGATGAGTTTGTCCCAATACATTTAGTAAGACTGTATTCCTTCCATAACAACATCCTTGACGACAAAAGTACAGTATCAAACATAAAATGTGTTGTTTGATGGTAGATTTACAGAGATTCATAACATAACGTGGAAGACTATTTTCTTTTTCACAAATTCTAATTCCCAGAACACCATCAATAGTTCTGATTCACAAACAACTGTGATTATTTGCAAATAATTAGACAAGGAATAAGATGGCCCCACCTATCATAATTAATCAAACTCTGCATTTTATTCACAAAATATTCACAAATTAGTTTTGTTTTTTAATTATTCAACCAACACTCATATACAGCAGGTCATACTTTTGGTGGGCTCCTGTCACAAATTTCTGGTTCATGATTCTCATCAGAAAAGAGGTATGGGCAGAGGCGACAAATAGGGGGGATACACATGGGATCATGTTTTCCCCCCCCCCAGATTTCTGGCTTCCATTTGGCCCTGATCCCTGAAGTGCTGATGCAGCAGGGCAGAGCCCACCCAGTTCCCCGCCGCCTCTAGGTGCAGCGGGCTGGGTGGGCTCAGTCTCACTTGACTCCTGACAACTCAGCACCTAACCCTCTCTGCGTTTTCCACCAGGTCTCAAAACAGATGGTCTAACAGGACTGCAGTCCCCACTGAGCTCCCCTCCTCCACCCTCCATGGGCCTGCGTCTCTTCCACTGCTGCTCCCAGGCTCGCACCTGTGGGCAAAACAGCTTCCAACTACAGCCTGGCCCACCTTCCCCAGCCAACACACTGGCCAGACACCCCACGGGACGGGGCTTCTCACCTGTGAATGACTCTGCTCTGGCTGCCAGCAAAAGTCCAGCCAAAGTTAGCAGGCAAGTTTCAACTTTCCCCATGTCTCCTATCCCGCCCCCCCAGAGGCAATGCATGGGGCAGTCACACGCCCCGCCACCTTTAAATTGTGCCCACCCCCCACCATCTAGAGGTACGTGTTGTCTCTGGGTATGGGATAGAGAAACAGACCTCTCTAGATGATTAAGGCCCTGTTCCATAGCCCACTAAAATCAAAATGAGTCTTTCCATTGCTTTCAATGGGCTTTAGAAAAAGGACTAAAATGTGGTTTTAACAAAAGTCCCATCCACTCCTCCCAAGCCAGAAGAATGCTGGACACAGCGTAATTCCTCAAGTATGTGTGTTTAATAAAGGGTGGGGAAAACAGGTGGATCCCCATTACTGGGATGCAGAGGGCTCCATAGGAAAAAAATTAAGGAGATAACCAACATTTCTGCAGTAATAAATTGTGATGGTGTAAAGGGTGTGCCATTTACATGACAATAAGTGTGTATCTACAGGCTGGGAATGTGGTGTTGGAGTGATATTGCATCTGTGTCTATAATGTATTAAATCCAAAGCATGCAGATTATGCAGAAAAGTCTTAAGAAACTGAACATTTAGAATGTATTTGAAATATGTAAGCATCTAGACATTATGCCTACAAATCCTTTACAGATGAAAAGTTAAGGCAAGGATTCTCTCTCTCCCTGGGTATGTCTATACTGCAAATGAAAAGTATGATGGTACCATGGGTGGGCACACTCGTATTATGTTTAATGTAGCTAGCACGGGTAACAATAGCAGTGTAGATGGGGTGACTCAGACTTCAGCACAGGCAAGCAACTGGAGTACAAGCCTTCCAGGGACCCTGGGTATGTACTCAACAGTGTAGATATGGTGGCATGGGCTTCAGCATGGGCTACCAACTAGAGTAGTTACCTGAGTGCCCATGGCCCCTGGATGGCTTGTACTCCAGTTGCTAGCCAGTGCTGAAGTCTTATGCTACCATGTCTACCCCACTATTGTCCCCTCACTGGATAAAAGCTAACACGGGTATGCCCATCCATGCTTCACTTGCAGTGTGAAAGGTGAGATTCCCAGCATGGGTAGACAGACACCCACTAACTCTGCTTGAACTATCACCTAAAAATAGCAGTGTCGCTGTGCCAGTACAAGCAGAGGCTCGGAGTAACCACCGAAGGAAGTACCCTGTGAGTAGGGCAGGATTGTACCCAGGTTTCTAGCCCATGCTGCCACAGCTATATTGCTATTATGAGCATGCTAGCTTGAGTAGTGCATGTATGTTTGTGCTGGGAATCAGACCTCTCAGCTGTTGTTGTCACACACACACACACACACCCATTATGATATTTCAAGATTGACCAGGTTTGGCTGTGATTTAAATCTGAACTTGTCCATTTATGCTCATTTTTAGACTGATGAATTACAATTTGCTTTGGCCAGTTTCTCAACTGGGTGTAAATTGACACAGCTCCATTGTAGTCGCTGGAGCTAGGATGATTTACACCAGCCAAAGATTTGCTTTCCTAAGGAAACGGTAACTCTCCCTTCTCTATAGCTGTCAAATGAAATGATGATCCGCACAGCTGCACTGGTATTGGGGTGTGTGACACTGAAGCAGCTAAAGTTCTGCTACTGACCTCTGCAAGCTCAGCCAAATTTCTGCCCATGCTCCAGGAATGGGCTCCCTGGAGCCATAAATCCAGTGTCCCTGTTCAGTCCATGAACACTTTTCACAAAGTGATCATTCTATATCTGACCTATCAATCCTCGTCCTCAAAGGAAACCTGCACAACACTTTCAAAAGATGAGCCTGGGAGTTTAAATTCATTACTCTGCTAGACACTAAAAATCATAGACTGAACAGAGGCACTGGAATTATGGCTTATTACAACAATCTGTAACCCACTAACCTCCTCTTTTTGTCCATGACTGCAGAGGTGTTAACTAGCCATTCTACCTTGAAGGGTCCCTTAGAATATGTGCTAACTACTTATGCTAAACAATCTGTTCCACCTTGCATTTAGCTGTGAGACTCGGAGTACCTTTCCCAGACCTGAAGAAGAGCTCTGTGAGGCTCCAAAGCTCGTCTCACTCACCAACAGAAGTTGGTCCCGTAAAAGATATTACCTCCCCTGCCTCGTCTCTCTTTGTCTGGTTAACTTGGCTTATTTGACAGCTTTCAGGTGTAGTGGAGTTGGCTGGAAAGCCTCTGGTCACTGCAGTACCGAATAATATATTGAAATTATGCCATCTCATTTTAAATCTCAGCTGAAAACAGCTGTTCATTCTTGCCCACACCTTGCAATGTCTGTCTCCTTCTGCTGTTATTTAACTCTGTAACTGTATTACTTAACTTTGTGAAGCATTTTGAGATACAGTTGATCTGGAAGATGCTAAGTGTAAAAGAAAATTGTATTGTATTCTTAAATCAGACTTCACGGATTGCTGTGAAAAGCTTCTCAGAATTCTCCGCTGATGCCTCCTTAGGGTCACTCTTTACACATCTATTCCACAACATGACACTGAAGGAATTTTAGGTTTCAATTCTGTCCATTTTCCCAACCTGGCAGTTGCTGGAAATCTTTCCTATCAAAGGATACAGGACAGTTTGTCATCTCTGTAATGACTCTTTTTAAAAGGTATAGCAAGTGCAAGAAGTAGCTACGTGTACCTTTTCTGCATCAGTGCATCTTTCCAATTAAGCAAGAGTCCAATTGCTGCAGGCTCTACCAGTCAGATAATGGACTGCAGCGAGATGTGTCCCCAGTTGAATGGTGCACAAGGAAGAAACTAACGCTGGTAGAAAATTACATGAAAAAAGTAAAGTAAAATAAAATAGAACTATTGCATTACAACAACATAATGTACTTTTACCATTTGAGAAATGTGTTAATTTTTTCAATACCTAATAGGATAGATTCATATGTGGCTTGTATAGTCTATTAAAATTTAATAGAAAATGATAGATTTGTAAAGGCTTGTTTTTTTTTAATTAAACTAGAGAATTTAATAGAAAATTAGATCCCTACTATAGAATTGTATAGAATGCTTTTCAAAAAAATGGTAGAGAAAAGATTTGTTTAATTCTATAGATTTACAAAGTAATTTGTATAGAACCCTATTGGTTTAACACCTATTAACTTTTGTAGGACTTTTACATAAGGGGAGTTCAACACAAGTCAGTTTGGCCCAATATTACAGACAATGTGGCCAATTAGATGGACACTGGATTGGGAATCAGGGAAACTGAGCTCTGTTCCCAGTTTGGCCACTGACCTCTGAGTAACCTTGGGCAAGTCACTTCATTTCTCTTTGACTTTGTTTCCTATCCCACCCTTCATCTTCTTTGCCTATTTAGATTGTAAGATCCTTAGGGCAGTAATTGTCTCTTACTATGTATATATGCAGCACCTAGTACAGTGGGGCCCTGATCTTGGTTGGGGCTACTACGTATGACTATAACACAAGTAATAATTTTCTGGTGGGGAGAGGAATGGATCAGTTGTGAAAGGAAGGTACTAATACTGGCTGACTCCCATTTCCTTCAAAAACATACCTGCACAGACGTGAGAATTTGGTCAGTCAGGCATAGTGTAAGGAGGCACTTCCCATACATAGCTCAGCAAATGAATCTCAGTCCTGCCCTGCAATAATCCTGCCATCCCAGTCTTGACCCTTTCCAGAGCAAAGACCAGCCCTAGTATAGAATATTGAACTGTTCAGGGGTTTGGTGTCTTGCACTTTCAACAACTGAACACTTAGGGACCGAACTGCTCTTCTCCTGTGACCCGAGCCAGACTTTTTTAATGAAGAAAAAGGGCTGGTTAATTTTAAGCTGAAAAGGAAAGAATCTGGGTTTTTACTATCAGATACAATGCTTGCTGACTGTCTGCCATGATCAGTAGCTTCTCTGATACGCAAGTAGGCACAGGTTTCAGGGTAAGGAGCAAAGAGTTTTACTTAGCCTTTCTCTGGGGGAAGAAAAAAATGCAAATGAATGAGTCATGGCTCCAATTAACATGAAGTGCACTCTAATGGCCCGCTTCATTCTATTTGATTCATCATTTAAAGATACGTGCACTTCTCCAGCATGAATAAGTAGGGATTCATTGCTACATATATTTAACTCCTGGTATTCCAATGGTTATTTGCCACATTAACCCACTTTAAAGCCTTTAAGGCACATGCTGCTGTAGGGTCTGCAGATACACTGGTTACACTGCTCTACAGCCAAAATGCTTCTGAAATAAATGTAGTCAAACTTTACTAATTCTGGGTCACTGAGAACGAAAATGATGCTTAAAATTGTTGATTGGCTCTAGTTTTCAAGATATGCTATTGGGTCAGTATATACGACCCTTGACTTGGGAATGGCGGAGGATAAGTGAGTTATAAAGGGAAGGGATCTCAATTTAAACCAGAAATGACTAAAATACATCTTTAACTGGATCTATGAATAAATCTATGACTGGGTTTGGACAGTACTTGCTTTTTAGGCAAAACAATGAATGACGCAATCTGAAGCTGGTATTGCGTCATACATGATATGAATTGCATCATGTTATTCCTAGAAGTCATGGATGATGCAACCATAACGAAACTTACATCACTCTGCTGAACAAATTGCCTTATATCAGCTCTAGAAATCATACAGTGTTCGTGCTCTCTTATTTGTCAGTGTTTGATTTTGCAAAGGGACACATTTCTGTTTAGCCAAAGTGAGCAGAGATGCCTCGTACTTGTGTGAACAGTGCAGATAACTTCTGCTATGTTTGTGGTGAAGTGACTTTTGCATCACAAAAGCGCAGTAGAACCACTATGGTTAAGAAAGCCTATCATCTTTATTTTGGCTGCAAAATTGGAGATCAGGACAAGAGGTGGGCCCCACACATATGCTGCAACACTTGTGCAACAAATCTTCGCCAGTGGTTGAACAGGAAAAGGAAATCTATGCCTTTTGCAGTGCCAATGATTTGGAGAGAGCCAACAGATCATACCAGCAATTGTTACTTCTGCATGGTGCCTCCAGTTGGGAAAGGTGTGTCAAAGAAGAAAAAGTGGACTGTGCATTATCCAAACATTCCATCAGCTATACGCCCAGTACCCCACGGAGAAGGACTGCCGGTTCCTGATGCACCAGAATCATTCTCACTTGAGTCAGACGAGGAAGAGGAAGAGGATGAAACTTCTGGTCCTGAACCATCAGTGTCACAGGACCACATTTTCTCCCATCCTCCTCCTCTGAACCACACCTCATAACACAAGGTGAACTGAATGACCTTGTCAGGGATTTGGAACTACCCAAGAGTAAGGCAGAGCTGTTGGGCTCCAGATTACAGCAGTGGAATCTCCTGGCAGGTGATGTTAGGGTTTCCATGTTCCGTGACTGTCAAAAGGATCTTGTCCCATTCTTCTTCTTCATGGAAGGTGATCTTGTAGCCTGCAACAACATCGATGGTGTGATGGCAGCCCTCAACATCGTTCACGATCCAGCTGAGTGGAGACTGTTCATTGATTCTTCGAAGATGAGTCTTAAAGCTGTTTTACTGCAGAATGGCAATGTTTTGCCATCAATTCCAGTTGGTCATGCAGTCCATATGAAGGAAACCTATGACAACATGAAACAACTTTTGAGGTGCATAAACTATGACCAACATCAGTGGCAGCTTTGTGGCGATTTGAAGGTTGTTGCTCTCTTGCTTGCATGGCGAGCGATTTCACCAGGACATTGCAACAATGGAGAAACGCTATCAGGGCAAATGGAGCCCATCATGCTTGCAGACTATTGCTGGACAGTGACAAGAGATGCTCCATTTAATGAATACAAGAGACAAGCCAAGAAGTGCCGAGTAGACACTGAATAGGACTAAACTATGTACATAATAGTTTTTTGCCTTTTGTTTAATAATAAATTTTATTTATATAACCCTTTTGCTGATTTTTAAAGTGTTACATAAACAGGACAGGTGAAATATTCTCATGTAAAGCAACCATAAACACATGAAAAGACCTAGGTTTACAATTTATGATTAAAACTCTACTATCTACACAATATACATAGACATAAAATGTAAAAACTTAAATATCTTAGAAACAGTAGCCAATCAGTTGTTTTAATTGTCATATTTGAATTCAGCACATCAAAATACATAATAAATAGCACATTTTATCTCTGAAGCAGACGACTTCTCAAAAATTGTAGACCAGTGTTATCACTGAATTAAATGGACTTGTGCTGAAAGATATAGCACCTAACCCAGAACAATGGTGGGTATTTAAGATGATGAAGGCAAACTGGCAGAATATTCTTTTCATATAGCAAACCATGCTTTCTGCAAATTGAAGACAACTGAAATGTTGTAAGAAGACAAAGTGAGCAAGCTTGACAGAGACATTTCCTCACTTCAGAAAAATAATATGTGACTAAACATTGTAGCTCAAATCATAAACCCCAGTTCTCATCGATGCCTCGCAGTGAGATAAGGACTGTATATGTTAGTCCCATTGATGGATTGCTTTTTCCTAGCAATGGATTAATGAGGTATTCTAGTTGATTGTTTCCACCAGCCCACGAGTGGGTTATATCAGAAAAAGCAACCAACAGTAGGAGTCAGATAAAATCAACTCCCACGGCTTCCACAATGGTGAGTAAGTGTAACTTCTACTGACAATGAGGTCCAATGGAGGAATTTGGAACAAAAGGCTTTATTTAATTAGAGACACGACTGGAAATCAGTCTATGATCTTCTTGTATTCAGAAAGAAAGGAAGATGACTTGCTGCCCCAAGCAGAAAAAAAAAGACTGACAAAACACAGAGTGGTTTTGTTTTGTTTTTTTACTGACAACTATTCATTGACACAGAACAAAGCTGAACTATCAAAGGCGTTCTGATACCATGGTAATGGGTGCTATACAAATACCTGCAGAGAACAGAATGGAGAAAAAGCTTGATCCAGCAAGGGATGGGGATTTTGATGGGTTTTGAGGATGCACAGTTCCTTATAGGATGAAACCCTTCATTAAGGAATGATGCGTGTGTACATTCTGTATTTCATCAGATTCGTTTACAAAACCATTGAGCCAGATTCTCTGCTGGGGTCAAGTCACACAACTCCATGAGCTTCTGTTGGAGTGATGTGCCACTTCCACCAGCAGAGGATTTGGCCCATTATCTTGCTGCGAGAGCATGTATTGAAAATGAAACTTCCTAAGGTACCATATAATGCTGAAGGTCATTACTGTACTTTGTACAAGTATTTCCCACTTAAGACTTCTGCCTCTTATCCACCTGTCCAGGTTTAGACTGTGGAGATCCAGAAAGGTTTTCCTATGGCTGAGACGCTGCCATGGAAGGAGAATGAGAGCGAGGCTGAGCCCACAGGCAGACATTTATTCCTTTCTTCGGGGCTGAAGTGACTATAGCTGGAATCAGCGAGCACAACCACACAGAATACAGAGGCCAGCTAGACTCCCTGTCCCACTGCTGATCCTCCTCAGAGCAGCTGGCAGGAAGGCAGATACTGTCACACCTCCAGGAATGCTGCTGAAAGTCAGGAGATGCTGCGGATCAGGGGTGGGCAGGAGATGTGCTGTGCTGGAAGAAACATTGGGCACAAATAACTTGATTAGGCCCCTTTGTAATTATTAGCATCAGATTGCATCTTGTTTTCCTTTCAGGCAGCCATAATATTTCTAAGGGACACATCAATGTTCTCTTTTTTTCTACTGACTTCCCTCACGTATCTCCAGTGTTCACAGCAAGGGAACACAAGAGGGTCGCTAACACTGAAATTTATTTTAAAATCCAACAGTTACTTTCCCCACTACCACTATTTATTCGGCTCAAATACCCAGATTCAAATACCCTGTTTAAACAGATCAGCCCCTTTCTAGCCCTTAGCAAAAGACTACACATTAAGGTAGGCAAGTTCTTCCTTTTAAATGAGTCTATTTGAGCTTTCACTGCTGTGTTCATGATAGCCCCAGACCCACCATACATAGCTTTCTTCATTCCCTGGCATGGAAGTCTCTGTGCTGTCTAAATACTTACCAACAGGTCAGACCTGGACAGTGAAAAATTGTTTGTGCCTAAATCCTGCTAAGACAGCTGCTGCTAGGCAACCTGTCCCAGGCACAGAGTGAAGAAAGTGAGCTGCTTAGGTTTGTACTTCAGTGGGATACATTTTATGTCAGCAAAACATGGCAACAGTCTCAGTCTTATTCCTGACTCTGAGTTTCCCCCTTACTCTCTCCCAGCCCTTGGTCAGCTATTTATCAGCTTTGAAATATTGCCAGGGTAAAGTGCTCCCTTCCCCAGGCTCATGCTGTGACCTTCATACCAATACAGCAGCCCTCTGGGGACAGGTTGATTATTGCAATGCATTTGGGGCCAGTTTACCTGCGTCCCCTTGTCAGTGGATTGAAAACATACAATCCAAGCACTTGGCAGAGATTAAGGGATGACTTCTGTGAAACACTGAACACCCTCAAACTCTCTCCTATTGATTTCAGTGGGAGTTGAAGGCACTTGGTGTTTTACAGAAGTCATCCCTTGATCTCTGCCAAATTTTTGGATTGTACATTTTCAATTCAGCACCTGCAGGATCAGGCCCTACATTATTTTATCAAATCCCTAGTGGCAAACATGTTCATGGTTAGTGGAAAGCCCAGCCTACCTAAGGAAACATGCATTTGTCCTTCCTTACAGTCTCTTTCAGCGGTGACATCCCCAGTCAGCTTGGCTGAAAGTGACAGTCAAGGATCCAGCTGCAATGGTGGTTTTTGTGAACAGAATCTCTCCTCTGTGAAATGGACTAAGATCACTGCCTCATTTCACATAGGATACCAAACAGCTCTGAGACATTACTGGGCAAAGTCAGCTTTGAACAAGTAATAAGAGCTAGAGCCTAGTATTTATCAGGATTTATATTACGCCCCTGCTGAAAGAGATGGCAAGAAAGGACAAATGTGCCCCATACTTTATGTGTCAGTAAAGGGAACCTTAACAATAAAGAGGAGGCGTAGGAGCCCTGGTCATAGTCAAGGATCCTATTGTGCTAGGCGCTGTGCAAACAACAAAATAACTTTTAGCTTTATATTTCCAGTTCTCTGAACTTTCATGTTACCTTTCAGTTTTTCCAATGGTTTTGGTAAAACAGGCTCCTAGTCAAAGGCACTGAATCCCTTATCATTTGATCTGAGATTACATCTTGAGGTATTAAGTAAAGTTGGTACAGCATTGAACATATAGGGCCTGATCATAATACTTGCTAATGTGGTGCAAAGACCATGCTTTTAAGAATGCTTTTCATCTAACAGTTTAAAACTAATGCAAACAATAACCTGTATGTATGCAGTATACATAGGCTGAATACATAATGGCCACATCATTTTTCTAGGTATTTCTAATGTGCCCATCCAGAATGGGGTCAACACAGATGAGTTAAATAAAATCATTTCTTGCCTGATCCCACTAAATATCTGTAAGTTGTGCTATGCCATTAATATGATACTTGAAACAATCCATGGATTTCTTTTTTCCCCCTGCACTTTCCTACTATAAGATGAATTTACTTTACTGCCACATTAACATTTATAATAGGTTTGATCCTGCAGTGCTTACACAGGCAAAACTCTAGCTAACATCAGTGCAGGATCAGGCCCTAGCTGGACTGAATAATACTTCTTGAAAGACAACGGACAGAACACAGCTGAGAGTAAACGTGGTTTGTGACAGACATAAAACACAGCCTTACCGTTCCTGAAGTTCTCGCCTGTCTTGATGATTAAAACAAATGATGTCATATCTGTACACGAGTGTCTTATAACACCACCTGAAAACAAAATAATTTCAACTATATACTGTATAATATCAAATCCTCAATTAGGGGGCAGGTTTTTTACTACCAGATGGTTGCTGCTCCAACTGCACGGGTGTAGAAGTGTGCTGACATCTAGTGGTCATTTGGGTGAATAAGGTATTTACTATGTCTAAGAAGATTTAGCCCAAATATTTAGTAGTAAATAACACAAATGGAATAATAGAATCAGACTGATGAAAGGGAGATTCCCCCTCCCTCCCCCATGTGTTTATAATACATTGTATCATCTGTAGGTTTAAGAAAATTCTAGTGATAATTGCTCTTTTCAATATTTCTTTAAGCTGGGATTTTCAAAAGCTTCCACTGAAGACATTCCGAGCCCTTTGGTAAAATCCATCCTTAGGTATTTATAGACTAGCAGTCACCATGGTATCTAAGCACTGAATATAAAAATTGCAACAGGGGTACATAAGAGTAGAGTTCTGATCTGCATTACACCTGTAACTTTGACTCCAATAGAGTTACTGTGGATTTACTCATCCCTAATATAAATTAGAATCTGGCCCTTGAACTGCTATTTTTCTATAGACATAGGAAAATTACAGAAATAGTCACTGAAAATATAAGGCAAATAAATCAGAATTAATGTAATTGGGGGGAAATGTCTTCAGTCATTGAATTATATGAATTTGGCCCATTTGGTATTGTATTTATTTAAAACGTAAAATAGTCATATAGACTCTGATGAATCTCTTTGAACATGGCAGACAGATTTACTGAATCGCTAATTAGCACATATTTCTATTTTTGAGCAAGGTCATGTGCATGATCCATCTATGCACAGGATAATTATGGTTGCATGTGTGTGGGTCGGGGGGGTGACAGGGTAGGTAAGTTCTCGTTTTATCCTCTGGGGTAGATCCTGGGGAAAGAAAGAAACATCTCCCTACACACACAAAATAGCCTAGGGAAAATGCACTAAGCCAGGAAACCAAGAGTTCTTGTCTCACAGCTATCGACTGCTGTTTCATTTCTGTGGACTTTAAAACCCTTATTATTGAGAAAGGCCTAGAAGGCAGTCAAGTATCATGCCTCCATTTTACAAATCACATAACAGATTGTACAAGGTCATGTCTGGTAGTAAAGCCCAGGTCTCTAATATAGCAGACCGGAGTCTTATATTATATACAGATGCACTGCCGCTCAGAATGATTGGACCATGGACTTGGCTGTCCTCCCAGAACCAGGAATCGAACCCGGATTCCTAATCACGAGTAATCCACGGCTGTCTGGCAAACAGCAGTGCAACCTACTGGCCCCTCTCTAATAGTTATTTCACACAGAATATAGTAGTTACTCTTTTAGCTCAAGCGGTAGCAGTCTGTCCTAGGAGTCTGAAAATCCCACAGGATTCAAGCCTTGCTGACTAACCATGCAAAGGATCCCTATGGCTGCACAAGATGACATTTGCTTTTCTAGATTTCTCTTTTAAAATCTTATTGATTTAATTCATGCAACTGATGCTCCACCTAACACTGGTGCGGTCTCTCACATTTTGGTCATTGCTCAGATTACACGCTGGCAGCTTTGAAGATAGTAGGAAGGTTTCTCCAAGAGCCCCTGAAGCAAGAGTAAGAGCCTAGTTTTGACACTCTGTACCTCATAGTAACACCCTGGAAACACCATGTTCACCATCGTGATAGGATTATGCTATGTTTTGTACGATGCATGCCTTGTGAGGTGTCATTTTAAAAGTCTTGATCTGCTGAACATTAATATCCTGTTGGATTGTATGTACTATCATTGTATGTGAAGTTATGAGGTATTGCTATGTGTGCTACTGAAATATGTTGTGAGATTGGGAACACCTACAACCAACCTTTCAGTTACAACACAGAAGGGCCAGACAGACATTGCTGGCCTGTCAAGAAAATAATTCACTATCCTAGATACTCCTCAGAAAGGGCGCGTATACAATGGAGTCTGCTTGATCAGTGGGGCCTGTCTGACCCCCATGTCACAGCAAGCATCTTTTTAGCCACTGGTAGATGGTACAAAAAGAGAGACAGTGACATCATCACTTGGCCTCTCTCCCTGGCCATCTCAACACCTGGAAGCACATCTGGAAGACAAAGACTTTGAACTGGGGAAGTTTGGTCCCAGGATGGAAGATAGTCCAGCCTCTGTATTGAAGAACTATAACTTGCTTATACCATCTGTCAGCATGAGACACTGCTTGATTCAAATCCTGCTTAATTTGTAGAATTTATTTTTATTTCTTGAGTAACCAACTTTGATCTCTATGCCTGCTACTTATAGTCACTTAAAATCAATCTTTCTGTAGCTCATAAATCTGTTTTATATTTTACCTAAAACAGTGTGTTTTGGTTGAAGTGCTTGGGAAATCTCAGCTCAGATCACAACGGCTAATGAATGTCCACTTTCCTATGACGAAGTGGTGGACTAGGTAATGAATTACACTGGCCAAGCTTCTGACCAGTGCAAGATGGTATAGTTCTGGGGTGCAAGACTAGGGAACTGGGGGGAATTGGCTGGAGCCTCTCTATTGATGGTTCATGAGTGGCTGGGAGATCATTCATGTAACTCAGTTGGGTGTGTCCCTGCCTGTGGATGGCTGTGTAAGTGCAGTGCAGCCAGAGGCTTGTAGCTTGACATTAGCATCACAGCGTGAGGGACAGCCCAGCTTGGTGGGTTCGGAGGGCTCAGCACTCCCACAGTCCAGGTTGAACTGCAGGGACTCTCTCACACTAGTTAATATGTAACTAACTCCTGGGTAGATGGCCTGTGGAATATAATCCTGCAGGGAGCAGGCTAGGAAGAAAGAAGCAGAGATACTTGCCTTGGCTCCCAGGCAGACACCCTGCAGAAAGTAATCCTGTAGGAAGTAGATAAACTCCTGCAGGAGAGCTGCGGTGGGGGGGAAAAGGACAGGATTGATATGTTGAACTTGTGTTAAATAGCTTTATTTTTAAGAAATAAAACTGAAGCCCTGAACAAAAGGAACTGAAATCTTGGGGCTGGAGAGTGCTCTTTGATGCACAAGCCAGTATGATAGACCACCAGCATGCAGATATTCTCTTAATGTACATAGACTATTGCCACTAGCAGCTCTGGTAAGCATGATCACCTCCAGAAGAGAATATTAGCCATAACCTTGATAGGAGTTTCATTCTAAGGGTTTTACCATTCAATTGTCCATTCGTCTGGCATTATAAAAGAAGTCTTTCCACAAGATGTTATTTTTCATGTTTTTGCCTCCATGCAGGACCCGCTGCTGATTTATTGGTGTTGCAAAGCACAAAGCCATAATTTTCTTTTATCGCTGTGGGTAGCCATCGTTCTGCAAAAATGCAGATGGTCATCTTATTCTTCCTGAGAGGATGAATGCCACCACGTGGCTGAGAAAGACAGCAAAGCACTCATTTATAATAGCAGCAGCGTACAATTTAATATCTGTGTTAACTGCACACAGAGTGGCAACGTGGGTGAGGGAATATCTTAACACGTTAATTGCACATAGTTAATTATTTGGATACAACCTTTATAAACTGCTGCTCCCACTAATACTTTAGGACTATACCATATCAAGGCAAATTAACATATAGTGTATACTGCCATCCAGACATAACTTCCGTATCCACAGCAAATAAAACAGAGCTGTGCAGAACAGAAAATTCTGGCCTTCGGTCCACCTGTAGTCAGACAATTTTTATTGCATTTACTTGAAATATTGCAATTAGATAACTCCATTTATTTTTTGGCTACCTCTTTGGTTTTTTTCTTTTTTCTGTACTTATTTTTCAGGGGCATCTGCTTCTCAGATCAGATCATATTCTAGCTACACTCTTATTAGAAACCCTTGACCTTCTGGAACCTGTGAGCCACAGCCTTAGTGAATAACCATATTTCTTTAACTGTTTCATTGCTGGACCTCCACTATACCATCTGTGCTGTGGCAGGATATTAGGTGGCACTTGGTACGTGTGGGAGCAATGAAACAGCTAAGACTGATGACCAAAATTTTATCCTCTATGTATGTTTACTTTGAAAATATAGGCGAAATCACAACTACCTTAGCCATTAACATAAAACCCCCAATTTTGCCTTAAACCTATAAATAGCCAGATTTTGCATTGATTGACCTCCCACAGCTCTGGTTGATATCAGTGGGAATTTGGGGCACACAAAGAATTTGGGATCAGACCCATATGAAGTTCTTCATATAGGTACAATTTGTTATTAGAACAGAAGTGAGGGTCAAATGATAAAGTATGTAGATTGGGGAAACCTAACAAAACCTGAAAGTTTAATGCACTGGTGTTTTTCCTGTACAACAGAAACACATACCTATCCGTGCGATGTTTTGGTGTATTATTGCTACATATTAAGAGCCAACTATTGTCTTAGCCATTGGCTCGTGTTTCTGTGGAGACCCACCACCCTGACATAGATCTGGGTGGGACTGTGTCCCAGGAAGCAAAATACCACCCAGATCACACCAGCAGGCAAAGGGAGTGCAATCCCTTCCGTAATACTGCGCACTCCCCTCCTTGCACTGAGGTGGCTCTGGCAGTGCAGAAGTGGCGGAGGCCATGAAAGGATATCTCCCTTCCAAGGTGCTCTCCAAATGAAAAGGTTGGGGGACCACTACCTTCACTATCCCAAATGCAGCAGACTTTATTTTTCCTTCTGTGTATCTATTCTATTATCTTCTTCATCCACTTACAAACCATGGACTCACTCAGCTCAGGCTGGTGGGATATGTATGACTTATAGCTTTAAAGGAACAGCATAAGTTCTATCTTATTTAGCCAGAGGGCCAATCGGAAGAGTATCTAAGCCAGAGCTGCCCACATTGTGGATGACATGTTAACACGTGGACCAAATCTCCTTGCTATCATGATCCCATAGCTTTCCTGTGTCAGCTCAATCACTTACTTGGATAAGTAACATTAAGAAAGTATTTAATGCACTTTAACTGGCTTCTAATATAATTTAGCAGCTGGAAATGGGGAGGAGAAGGCAACCAGCTGCAAGTGATGCACAGATCACAGTTTGTCAAGCTCTGTTCTAGGTGCTGGGATCTACTTTACGCCATGAAGAATTATCATTATTAGTGTTGCTCTCTGGCATTCACTGAGTGGGAAAGGAAACAATCTATTCCTCTTTAAAAAGGAATTCATTGTAAACAAATTCCTTTAGAATCTTGATTGTTTTTACTTTAAGAGCTGAGCTGCTTTCATATCAAATTAATGTAGTTTATATAGGAATTCTACTGGAGGTCTATATACTGTACAAGAAAGTTGTACTGGTATAACTTGAATCGACTTTTAAACTGATGTAGTTAAACTGTTTCAAAAAGTTGTTTGGACACTGATTTCAGTATAAGAATAGTTTATTGTGGTTTAATTAAACCTGCTCCTAAGTGACTTAAGCTAAACTGAAATAATCCTTTCTTCATAGAAATCAGAGTACAGCTTTTCACACCAGTTTAACTATATCCATTTAAATGCATCTCTTAACTTAAGATGGTGCAACTTCCCCAATTTAGACATGCCCTAAGGTTTAGTCAAAGAAGAGAAGGCTGAAAACAATGTAGGACTCTGCTGAGAGTAAAGGAATATCTCTTATTCTTCCAGTTCCCTTCTCCTAGCTAAAAGGATCCCTTTGCAGCCAAAAAAGAAACAAAACTACCCATATTGTTATCAGTTTAACAGTTCAATATACCTATTTTTCATTCCAGGAAAACCATCATCCAACTTCTGCCAAAGCCTCATTTTAGTGTTTCCTCTTCAATCAGGAGTAAGTTATAAGGCTTAAGAATTCATCTCACCAATTAATCTCTCATCAATCTGATCTGCATAATGAGCTTAATATAGTCTTAATTGCAGAAAACACGAATATCATTTGTCATAATGATGAGGTAGTCACGTTGCCCTCTCTCTCAATTTGTCTAAATGTTCCTGTATACATTAGAATTTAGCAGTTTAGTTTTATTCACACAACATCCCTTGATTACTTTACTGTACCATATATTGCAACTTCTCATTAAGATATCAAATCTATGCAAAGTACATCTGCTTGGTGTATAATTTATTAATATGCTTTGGAGCCTCCAGTTTGATAATGATTGTAACTCAGAGTGTCCATGGAGAAGCACATAAAGTATTTCTAATCTCAGCTGCACACCGGAAGAAGCAGCAGAGAGATGGGGGGGGGGGAAGGGGAAGGAAACTTGGAAAACTAACCACTGAATACTCTCCCTACAGGCTGAGATCAAGTCAGGAAATCGCTGGGTAGGTACAGCAAACCCATGAAGTTGAACTTCATTGCACTGTTATAAAGTTCAGAAAGTTCCATTTTATCTGTGATGCTTTCTCAGGATGCCCAGGACTGAGAGCCACCTTGTTACCGCCTGCCTCCGTGCAAGAGAGACTTGCTGGTGCTAAACAGGGTGTCAGCTTCCTGACACCACCGGTCTGTTAGCCACCCAAGCAATGTCCTCAGGGCTATGCCCATCCTTAATTTGCCTTGTAGGTTAACAGTAGGTGCATCCCAATCCCAGGGACTCTTTGAACCATTCCCCTGTAGCGTCCAGCCCTTAACCACCGGACACTCACAAAAATGACCACGGTTCTCTAAACCCTTGGGGACAATTACACACAAAGTTTGTTTGATTCAATTGAGAATCAGTTCCTATAACACTACAACATTGAGATATTATAGTGAAAACAAACATAAGTTTATTATCAAAAGCTAAGATTTAAGAGATAGTAAGGATAATGGAAACTGAAATGGCTACATATGAAACAAAATCATAAAATGCAAACCTGGATCTACACTTATCAATGGTTATTTTGCCTATATAATAAAGTAGATTTTCCCCCCAAAGCTCAGCCTTTTGCAGAGCGAGCCGATTTCAGACAAACCAGGATCCAAGCATTAATGAAGCACCCCCATCCGCCAGGGGGTTTCCTCAGTGAATGGATAACAACATGTCTCCTTGCATTTTTTATATTCTTCAAAGTTCATTTTTGCCCCACAGACAGGCTTAGTCTTCCCATCCCCCTGTTGACTTTGTATGCAAATGGGTCTTCCATTGTATTGGATTACAATGCCTAATTTATATTTGACAACAAGATACACGTCTTATCTCCTGTCTGGATGAAACCTATTTGTCAGCTCTGCCACAGACACAGACTTTAAAACATATTTTCAGTACATATACATAGCTCCTTAAATATCCATCCATACATACATCCTCACAATGATTCTGAGGATCACAACGATTCTGAGGATCAGTATGACAAAAGCTTTTATTAGAGACCTCACATGACATCATTTCTATGCTATATGCAGTGAATTTCTCTTACAGAACAGTGAACCCTTCGCCAGCTGGTAACAATGGGCCTTTGTCTCACACCATCCATAACAGATTTTGTTAGGATTATTTGCTACAGGATGAAACACAGAAGTGATCAGGAAGAGGTAAGTGGCCTGGGCCCTGCAGGTCAAAAGTTGAGAGAGGGAGAAGATACAGACATTATGAACTGCCCTCATGATCCGTGTACTTCCAGTTGCTGATGTGGTATAAACCTTTCACTTGTTGCCAATGCTTTGTGTTGCAAGATCACCTAGTTAGTGTTAGTACAGTGCTTATAAAGTGCTATGAAAATGCCTGTTTGTAGAAACTGATCCTAGAAAAAAATGCAAATGAGCATGTGTTTTATATCACTTGGTGAGCTAACTATCCAATTGCACCTTCCAGTCAGCTATAAAAATATACCCACAATCATCTCCAGCCACAAAATTGCAACTTCAATTATTTGCGAGTGCAAAATTGGCGGCCAAATTGAGGCCATTTAGGAAATGGTTGCCTTAATATCTACTTTAGCATTTCGGTTTCTTATTTTATTCATGGGAAGCCTAAATGGGGAAGGGAGCAGGATAAGTTCAGCTTCTGAATTCCTCCAAAGATACTGACGGAGGGGAGTATCATCAGCATAATACTGATCAGAAATACAACATTAACCCTGCTTAGCTGATCCCAATAAATGTTGATTGTCATGGTGTTACTGTAGCTCAATAATCATTCCAGCGGAAGGAAGCTTATATTGTGTGATATGCCGTGTCCTGGGAGAAAACTTGTCACTATTGGCTCAAGCTTACATTAGGAGTAGGAGTTGATGAATCTTAGGGAGCCCAACAGCCTTCTTTTGAAAACAAATTTCTTACTGCTGGAAAAATGGTGTTACGTGCAGAGTATGAGAGAGTGATAAGAATCCCTTTCTTTGGCTGCTCTGCTCTTTTCAACGCCTTCTAAAACCTTCTCCCAAGAGAAAAATGGACTAAAGTATGGATGATGCATTTATATTTACCAGATGCCCTTACCCCAAATATAAATGTAGTCCCTTTCAGTTTCCTAAATGGAGCAAAAACAAAAAACACACCACATCCATATTGGATACATCTCCAAATATTTTTCTGACTTTTAAAGATTAGATGAGTTTTTTTATACAGTAGAAAGTCACTCTTCTTGCTTTGGGCTAGACTGCAATTTATACACAGCCCTGCACTGGGGATGGTTCAGAGCTGTGGTAACAGAGGTAGCGCTGGGAGGCACGATTCATAACAAACATCTGCGGCTTTTGAAAAACATATTTCGATCAGCTGAAACAAGCCAATAGAAATATGAATGCAAGAGAAAGCCAAATGCACCTAGACAAACATAGAATTAGTAGAAAGCCAGGTAGAATAATTCTACTTTGTATGTGGTGAGTTACAATAAGCAACAGAAAGCAATATTAATGCTAATTGTCATTTTTCAGAAGTGACACAAGAGTGGTTGTCATTCAAACTGACGGAGCAAAAACAAGCTGATGGAAAATATTTTTATCTTCAAACCCTGCATGAGTATTTTGTGTGCGAGAGCCGGTTAGAAAGAGGAATCTTTAAACTGGAGCCTTTTCACAGGAAAATATTTGGATGCCAGAAGATCTGAGCAGAGAAACCTTTTTAGGTGAATTGACTCCTGCAAATGCTGGATTTCATCACAGTCAACAGTATAGGCTCAAACACTCCTCAGTCTCTGTGACAACCTGTACCTCAAAGTAGCACCCTCTAGCCCCCATATTCATCATTGGTTTATAATTGTGACATTTCATACAAGGCATGCCTTGCAAGGTATCGTATGAAAGGTCACAATCTGCTGAAACTCATTGTTCTGTCAAAATACTTATATCATCATTGCATACAGAGTTATGAGATTTTTGTTATATGGTTCTTATTGTATAATATGTTGTGAGTCTGAGAGTCACCCACTCCTAGTTCTCCAGTGGCAACAAAGGAGGTGGCCCACATCCAGATGGATTTTAAGCGACAATCACGAGCCATTGACCAGCAGGGGAATTGTAAATAAGAGATTTACAATTCTGTAAGAGACAGTTGCACACGTGACTCAGCAAGGCCCACCAGGACATGCCTGGGACAGTATCTTCCCTGGGACATGAATTCAGAATATAAAATAATGGACGGTGGCATCATGAGATCATCTCTCTCCTTCCTCATCTATGCTGAAGGCAACAAGAACACTGGGAAGACAAAGACTTTGAACTGAGGAGACTGGTCCCAGGCTGAGAAGGAAATTCAGCCGGTGACTATAGCATGTGGGAGAGCGCAGATCTGGAATCTCTGATTTACTTTTAGGTAATCACTCCTGTGCCATTTGGGAGGACAGAAACACCATGCACCCTTCTACTCACGACGTTTTTAGTGCATTGTTTGTTGCACTCACATACTTTGTAGCTGCATCCGGTGTTACACACATCTTTATGTGTGGAAAATAATTCACCCCATATGATGAGAGTGCAATTTATACAATAAAAGACTCCAGTGTATACAGATATGCAATACGCATGTAATACTGTACACTCAAAAATTTCACAGGTTGCATGTCGTTTGATCCTCCTGGTCTGCTGTCACTGACTTCCCCAGCAATAATCACTGCTGAATCTACACACTTCCACAGAGAACTAAAGTTGGTGTTTCTCAGAGACTCATGACTGGGCTGGCTGTTTAGACACACCATGTAGAGTAGACTGACTTTGCCAAGAAGGGGTGCAGATGAGACCCCAGAATCATTTTCACCTGGATAGAGGAATGGGAGGTTGGCATCAAAGGAGAATTGGAACCCTTCAAAGATCAAAGTTTATGCAATGAAACCCATTATTTATATTATTAAAAAAACCTAAAAAGGAAAAGAAAATCCAATAAGATTGCCCTCCCCAGTACCAGTGAACCATAAAATATCATCATTAATAAAGAAGTCTACATACTATGAATACATAATTAGTAACCATAATTCTTAAAATGGAATCAATTAAAATCAGTGTAATGGTAGAAAGATATAAGTTGATGGGACATTAGAAAACTTTCTCCAGTATTCATTTATATTAGAAATAATGTGGCATTAATATAGTTTTTGAAATTGCTTTTTAAATTTTTGTGAGGTATATATTTCTACATTATAGAGGGATTTATACTGCTCTTGTCAGGCTAGAGTATGATCACTTTGCAAATTCCAAAAGCAATTCACGGATTTCCATTTATTCTCACTCCATCCCATTATAGGAGAAATAAAATTAAAGAGCAAGTGTCTTCCTATATATTCAAAATGGAGTGAAATGATCTTTCGCAGCTCCTTTGTTAAATAATTTCCATCATAAACTTGGCTATTTTTCAAGCAAATAATAAGATACAAAAGCAAGGGGCACTGTTACGGAAGCTAACGGAGAAAGACAAACATGGCACTAGATTCAATTTGCAATGACAATCTCTTATGAAAACACTGAAAGGAACAAGTTGAAGCTGGCACACAAATGAATATGCTACCTGTAATAGAGTGTACTGAGCCTTTAACCATGGCAGCATGGCACACTGGAACTTGTAGTCCAAAATTATTCTTAGGAGTTAAAGTCAACCACCAAAACAGCAAGGTTACATCAATCAAATTACCACAAGGGGGGCAAACAGCAGCCACTTAGCCCAGCAACCAGGTAAGACATAAAAATATTAAATAACACTTGGATCCATATGCTGGATGGAGGGAGCAGAAGTTTGAGGAGAAATTGTTCACATTGTTGAACAGCATACGTGTTGTTGGATAAACATCAGTGACATCATCTTACACAACACACCAGAACTGAACATACGACAGATTGGATAGGTTCCACTTGATGGAAAACTGTTGAGAACAGACTAGATTTCAGGAGGAGAAGGCATGGGAGGGGACATTGAGAACAGGGACTCTGCAGGATCTCTCTTATTCCTTGCTCCCTTATTCCCAGGCAGTCTTCCCGAGTTAAGATACCCAGTCACTCCCTAGTCTCCCTGTGATGGGTTAGATCACAGAACCCCCCTTGGGAGCTGCCACCTGATGTGTCAAGACTACTTCAGCCCCTGCTCTCCTGCCCTGTCAGCTTAGGACTTCAGTGCCCTGCCTGGCTTGAACCAGACTCGCTAGCCTGCTGCAAACCCAGACCCAGGTCTGAACCACGCCCCTTAACAGCTGTAGGCTTGACTGAAAGCAGCTTACAGAAGTGTTCTTATCTTTAACACTCAGATGCCCAACTCCCAGTGGGGTCTAAACCCAAATAAATCCCTTTTACCCTGTATAACGCTTATACAGGGTAAACTCATAAATCGTTTGCCCTCTATAACACTGATAGAGAGATATGCACAGCTGTTTCCCTCCCCCGTAGGATTTAAGTGATTCCAAGTAGTAACAGACAGAACCAAGTGAATTACCAAGTAAAATAAAATAAAACACGCAAATCTAAGTCTAATACAGTAATACAACTGAGTAGAGATAAAAACCTCACCAGTAAGCTTCCTTTTACAGACTAGTCTCCTTCTAGTCTGGGTTCGGCAATCACTCACACCCCCTGTGGTTATTGTCCTTTGTTCCAGTTTCTTTCAGATATCCTTGGGGTGGAGAGGCTCTCTCTTTAGCCAGCTGAAGACAAAATGGAGGGGTCTCCCACGGGCTTAAATAGATGTTTTCTTGTGGGTGGAGACCCCCTCCTCTCTCCTATCGAAGTCCAGCTCCAAGATGGAGTTTTGGAGTCACATGGGCAAGCCACATGTCCATGCATGACTCAGAACTACAGGCAGCAGCTATTGTTCACATGCTACCTTGAATGTCCTCAAGTAGACTTCTTATGTGGATTGGAGCATTCCAAGATCCATTGTTCCTTAAATGCTTCTTGATTGGGCACTTAACTTTGCAAATTCCTTTCTAAAGAAGCTGACCAAATGCCTTACAAAGCTTACTTAGAAATCAAGCAAGTATACAGCCAATATTCATAACTTCAAGTACAAAAATAATATATGTGTACAAATAGGATGAATAGATTCAGTAGACCATAACCTTTACAGAGATGTGTTACATGGCACATGTAGCATAAAACATATTCCAGTTATGTCATATTCCCATAAAGCATTATGGGATACATCGTCACACTCCCCATTACATAAAGTCCCGCCTCTCCACTTTATCTAAAAGTCAGCATACCTGCTGACCTTTTAAAGACCATAGAGGCCACTGTATGGGGCCATGAAACGAAACAAGAGAACCTAAAGAAGCGGAGGGAAGTTAAGGAGCCATAGAGAGAAGACAGTAGAAGTTGTGGGGGGACACAAGTAGGAAGCTGATGACCAAGTACAACTCCTAAAATCTGCAGGTTCCTTTGTTCCATAGCTCTCAAGAAGCCCTTCACAGCTCAGGTCTCCTGTGCTCCCCATCCATCCCCTGGCCTCTACTCTTCTCTGTTTTATTCTTTCTCCTCCTAATAAATTAGCGTTCCTGCAGACCTTTGAAAAGCCATAGAAACTGCACCCTTTAAAAAAATATTCATCCTGGGCATTATTCCTATGGACGTGAAATCCGCAGAAGCTCCTGTAATCCTATCGGGGAGGGGGGGGGGGAAGTGCCTCCTCCTGGCTGTTCTAGGAATCAGCTCTCTTTCAGGTCCAACATCTCCCCTTTCAGTCTCTGCACCTGCTGTCTTCTCTCTCACTCTGTGGTCTCTCTCTCACTCTAGGGACTACAGCTTCCTCTTTGTGACTCAGCCCTCCACCCAGGTCACTACGTGGTTTCCCCTTCCGGGGTATAGAGTCTCACTGGACAGGATGTCCATGCATTGCCACTCTGTCAGTAGCTGATAGGGGAACCTGGACCTGCCCACTACTCTAGGTTCCAGCTCAGGCACCCTACAACAACTCAGTCCCCAACCTTGCTGCTCTCTCCCTGGGCTGCTTCTACTTGTTTCCTAGAAGCTTTCTTCACCCTTCTCTCTTCTGGGTACACCCTTTCCTCAGGGCCAGGGTCCCACACTTTCCCTTGGTTCCCTCCTTCCCTCTCTAATGCACAGAGAGTGGCTGCAGACTTCTGCAGTGCAGCCATTTCTGTTGCCAGCTTCCTGGTTTATACTAGCCCAGCCCCCACCTGCTCAGCTGAGCTCCATCTTCCAACCTCATGTGTGGCCTATATCACTAACTGGCCCTTTCTCAGCTTCCTTAACCCTTTCAGGACTGGTGTGGGGTGAACATCACAGCACCAAGTCCTTATAAACACAACACAATTCTTAGAAAACAAAGACATAATTCATGCTATTATTTGGGAAAAAAATATGGAAATTCTCTATGATAAAACTTTTTAAATTGTAGTTTAAAACAAAAAATATACAAAAGGAATTTTAGATTTTTTTAAATAAAACACCTATTTATGCATTTAAATGTATGGAAATTAACAATTAAAGGAAGGAAGAAAGGTCTGAGAAACCCTTAAAGAGAACTGTGAAGTTTTACATTACTCTTTCAAAAGAAACCCAGTAACCTATAAATTTAAAAAAAAAAAATGCATACAAGCATGTATACTCCTCTTACTCATAGTAAATAAGTAATTTTGTAATAAGGTACTCTGAGGTCTGTGGCCTCTACAATAGTTAATGTGCTAAAATTGGCCAATATCCCTTTAAATATTTTATGTGCCATGTAGTGGCCCTCACTGTCTTCTCTGTGCTAGAAGCCACCAGAACCCCAGCCATAGCAACAGTGTATATAGGAAGCCAGGCCTTGATTGTTTATATATAGTTAGTAAATATGGTTATTTGGACCCCACTGTGCCTGGGTGGTTCCCTTATATTGTATAAAGAGCAAAAGATGCACTCTGTTAGTAGTGTCTACTGGGTAATGGCAGATTACTGGGGACAGCTACTCTGGTGTCCCCTTTGGGCCATTCTGGTCTCCTTGGAGGCCAGGCCCCTATGGCTGTTCTAAATAACAGCCTCAGGATCAGGGTTTTAAGCCAACCTTAACCCTCTGACAGCTTGGACAAACCAGAGGACCTGTATTAGGGAGGTAGATATGAAAGGTATAGTTGGGTTTCCAGTCTGTATAGAGAGAGGGTTGGTGAGGTAAACTAAGTTTTCTGATGGGGATGGGGAATGGTTTTGTAGATGGACTGTGTAGGGAGAATAAGAAGGGATATGTTGTAGTCTTTTCACTATAGTGGAATGTTAAGATGGGGGGGATGATCAAGTTTATGGTGTCTCTTAGTTTACAATAGATAGATATATTGTGGGATATTCTATGGTGTTGTTTATGGGAGCTTGTGGCCCATGCAGGAAATGTATATGATGTAGTTTGGGTGGATGTAAGAGATTTTGTCATCTACAGGTTGAGACTAGGCAAGGATCTAGGGGCAGAGTTAAGGCTGATTTTTTTGATTGGGCATTGTGCCATTTTGCTTTGATGTTAGAGACATGTGAACTGTGACTGTATTTAAATTTGAAGTTCCACTGTATTAGTAGATCTCTGGTTTCACAGCAAGCCATGGACCTATTGTTTGAATAAATTTCTACTTTAGCTCCCTGTTCATAACATTTGAGAAATACGGTGTAACATTAATCAAAGAGCTATATATCCATTGCAAGATACACAGATAAGGTACAAATATATAATACAATGTTTAAGATTCTAATACTTAAAGGCTTCGGTAACTAGTACCATAGAAAACAGACAGAGGGCTGACAGATTATAATTGCTTCAAATGCCACAAATTTTTACACTGGAAACATTGATAGTCTTTCATGTTCTGTGTGTGAGATACAAAATTCATAACATCTATGCAATTTCAAATAGGATACCTGCATATGCAAGAATTCCCTCAGTTTTGATCATTTAAAGCACTTCCCCCTCCCTAATTATTTTCAGTGAAACAAATATTTATGAAAAGGCGTCAGAATGACAATACTGTTCACATAAGGGGCTAGTGACGTCCTCTATATTTTATAGTCAAGAGCCTTGTGTATTTAGCTAGGCCTTGCTCCAACAAACCACATGTTTAATTTTAAGCATGTGAAGCAATGAGGATTAATCACATGCTCAAGTGCTTTGTTAAACTGTTAAGCATAAAAAGTAGGTGCAACACACTGCCAGCTTCTCAAAGTGCCTCATCAATATGCCCCAACTTTGAACTGGAGAGACTACTTGTACGAGGGGGTTGTTCAGGCTACCCCCTTATTCATTCCTTAGCTGTTTTGCTCAAACTGTCAGCAAATGTGATATTTTTTATTTTTATTTATTGATACCAGAACTATCTATGGATCCCTGTCCCACTAGGAAATGGACTGAGACCACATAAGCCACATAATACTTATCAAATGGTAACAAGTTTCCATCATTACTAACCTGAGCCAAGTTTTAGCAGATGCCTTTCAGGTGAATGGCTCAGGAGATTGTTATATAGAGCCCTCCAGTTCCCTTTTAAAAGCCAAAGCAACTGCACGCACACAAAATACATCATTATCAGAATCCAAATTGCATCGAGACAAAGCTGTATAGAGGAACATGAGCACAATACAATTGTCTCAGAAGACTTGTGTGAGATACCTCAGAAATACAATACAGATGACCCTGAAAGATGGAGAGAGTTGGCAAAGTTACATTAAAAGTTCAGGACAAGTGCTTAGCAATATGAATGTAGTTGTCTGTCAGACAAAGAACAATATTTTTGATACTGGCAGTCAGAGAGTCACTGAGAACTACAAAGTTACTTTGTGAACTGGTCAGAGCCCAGGAGAATTCACATGAAATGAAAAGTTGAATGAAGAAATGCTGAGGCGGCAGAGAACTGTTTAAGGATCTTGGTGTTCAAAAATGGAATTTTTGGATATAAGCCAAAAAGGCCAGAAAAGAAACAATTTCAAAACAATCCACTGATATGGAGCACAACATAATCTCCTAAATACTGTCAAATAGTATTTTCTGGCTTGCCTTGGTGAAAGTGGTTTCAGAAGTTATATTGCAATTCCTTAAGTTTTATGGAGGCAGTTAAAAGGGAAGTGAAGCAGAGAAGATATTCTTTCAGCCTTTTATGACAGACCTCAAATTGTTTTATTCTAAGGAAATAGCTATCCCTATTCCCATTGTATAAAATAATGATGCCCAGGAAATGGTTAGCTCAGTAAAATCAATTGTAAACCAGGATACCTTTTATATTATATTAAAGTTGGTTTGCAAAGATATTGTCATCATTAAATACCTGACACTTTTTGGCTGGGTAGAAAATTAGTGATGTGAAGGCCTATCATGCGGCTACATTGCTAGAATTATTTATGAAATATTTAGCAGGACTGGAGGAAAATTGATGTACAAATAGGCTGCTCAATCCCAACACATTATAAAAGAGAGAGCGCTCAGATGTTTGGGAGATTATTTAGTATTTTTGTATATTTTGCTATTGGAAGAGGGAAAATGTTTCTAGCATATTCTTGCGGAGTACAAAAAGAAAGCAAAGGTGAACAGTGGGTCCAAACAAAAGAAGAAAGTCTCTGCTTTCCTGATCTTCAATCTTCTGAGAGAAATCTCCTGGACAGACATGATTCTGGTATCTGTGATCCAAATTCATTTAAATATTTCTATGTTATTTCCAGACAAGTTGTCATAGAAGCTTCCTAAATAGCAGTTGCAAAATTCAAACACAACATTGAAAACAGCCTCTGAAAATCCCAGACTGGATGCCTAAGAAAGTTAGGTGCCAGTGCCTACTGAATTTCAATAAGAGTTGGATGCCTAACTGCTTTAGGCTCCTTTCCAAATCCCAGTCTGAGAACCCAAGTAATTATGAATATTGGTATAAACTGGTGCATGCAGATGAGGGGGGTTAGCATGCACAAATGGGTGAGGGAGAAATTCAGGAGAGTCCTGTGAAAGTTTAGCGATTATTTAAGAGAAAATGCATCATCTCCCAAAAGGGAAATTTCTTTATAAAGTGCGTAAAATAGGCATCATAGCTGTGACATTGACTCTTGAAAACCATTAATAAATTTTATTTTTATATTAAAAATATATATACACATAATGCATCAAGACAGATCTGAGCATCTTATGAAGCGCATTTACACAAGGTTAAAAAATAGCCTGCTTGTTCTAAGACCAATGCATATCTCAAACATGTCATTCTATGGGAGCTTCGGTGAATGCCATTAAAAATCAACATGAGTACACACAGGTACTACCATTATTTCCCATTTTAATCAGGGAAAATTGCAATTTTTCCTCAGATAGCATTGTGTTTTAACTGCTACTACGCCTTTCATAAATAATTAGGTGATGAGCTATCACAGTAATCAGCGTGGTATAGGAACCTGGATAAAATAGAACTGAACACTGACGTTTGATTTTAAGCCTAGTAATAACTTAATGAAAGCACTAGCCAATTACCAAGGCAATCATGGGGCTATATTCGCTTGTGGCATGAGTAGGTTCACTCCATTCAAGTAAATAGTTGTGTCCTCTTTCAGAAGCCACAAATAATTTGGCTCCTGGATTCAAGCCTGAGCTTCAGCCAGGTGGTAAAATATCAGAGTTTCGATTTAGTTCCTAACAGACATTTGTGTATGTCACAAAAGCACCATGTGACTAAGACTGCCTATGATCAAAAGTAGTTCCAGACAGCAGAGACAGTGATGCTCCATATTCAACGGACTTAGCTGTGAAATTCCACAGAAAATCTGATGATAATTAAGGCTGCAAGTTTGTCATGGAGGTCATGAAAGTCACGGATTCCGTGACCTCCGTGACTTCTGCAGCTCAGGCATCCCCTGCACCAACAATTGCACTGGCTGCTACTGGGGCAGTCTCGGGCCACCACATCCCCACTTTCCCCAGCAGCAGAGTTTGGGTGTAGGAGGGAGCGGGGGTTGGGACACAGGACAGGGTGAGGCTGGCTCTGGGCAGCGCTTACCTGGGGGGCTCCCCGAAAGTGGTGACATCCCCCTCACTCAGCTGCTAGGCAGCCAGCTCGGCGGGCTACCTCCACCGAGAGCGCTGGCTTTGCAGCTCCCATTGGCCAGGAATAGTGGCCAATGGGAGCTGTGGGGGCAGTGCCACAGACAATCTGATGATAATTCTTAATTATGACCTAAATTCCCCCTAAGCTGCTCGGCCGCGCAACAGCCTATCAAGGGTCATGCAGTTGCTCAGGGCTGTGAGGGGGAGAGGTGCTTCTCCCCCGGCCCCAACCCTGGACCTGCAGCGGTGGGGAGAGGTGGGGAGCGATGCTCCCCCCCCAGCCCCGGAGCTGCCACGGCTGGAGGGAGGCACCTCTCCCCCTGTGATGGGTGCCACTGAGCCCGCCTGTCCCACCAGCCTGGATTTCCCTTACTCTGTGCTGCTATGACAGGCTCTCAAGCCCCCTTCCAGCACACACACAGGTAGGGACACCCCCAGCTGTAGAATCACATAGAGTCTGTGATTAGCTCTCTATGGGAGGGCTCAGCTAGGGGAATGACCAGCTCTCCTGTGCACACACCCTCTGGAGTGTAAACTCAAAATTATATTGTCTTGTGCTGTATAGAGATCTATCTAGCGTAAGCTCATAAAAAAAGTCTCCCCCTCCCTCACTGTGGAGGGAGATATGCACAGCTCTTTGCCCTCCCCCCCAGTTATGATTTGCACAAACTGGGTTTTGGAATAAACAAACAATAAGTTTATTAACTACAAAGTGATTATAAAGGATAGCAAACGAACAAAGCAGATTACTCAGAAAATAAAACAAAACATGCAAACTAAGCTCAATACACTAAAGAACCAGGTTACAAATAGTAATTTCTCACCCTAAATGTTGTTTTAGGCAGGTTGCAGAGTTTCTGCAGCTCAGAGTTCCAGTTATTTCCCTTCACAGGCTAGACCCCTGTCTCAGCCTGGACTCAGCCCTTGCCTTTCCCCAGCTTAGTTCCTTTTTTTCTTCAGGTGTTGACAGCAGTCTTCCTTCTTGCGCGGGGTGGCAGTGGAGAAGAGCCCTGATTGACTCACTTCCCAGCCTTAAGTAAAAAGCAACAGAGGGTCCTGTGGCACCTTTAAGACTAACAGAAGTATTGGGAGCATAAGCTTTCGTGGGTAAGAACCTCACTTCTTCAGATGCAAGACTTGCATCTATGAAGAATATGGGGCGTAGCGCCTCTCCCCCGGCTCCAGCCCCAGAGCAGCAGCAGCCGGGAAGAGGTGCCTCTCCTCCACCCCCAGCCCTGGAGCTGCTGCGGCTGGGGAAAGGCAACTTTCCCCCACAGTCCAGGTGCTGCTACGGGGAGAGAGGCCTGGTGGGAGTCCTCTCTCCCTGCCGTGGCCCCAGGGCAGCCTGCACCCCAAATCCCTCATCCCCACCCCAGAGCCTGCACCCCCAGCCAGAGCCCCCACCCCACTGCACCCCAACCCTCTGTCCCTTCCCTCACCCTGAACCCCTCATCCCCAGCTCCACCCCAGAGCCCGCACCCCCAGCCAGAGCCCTCACCCACCCACCCCTGCACTCCAACCCTCTGCCCCAGCCCTGAGCTGCTTCCCACACTCTGAACCCCTCAGCCCCACCCCTACCACACATCACCTCCATATTGGTGCACATAACAAAATTCATTCCACACATGCATGGGAAAAATTATAGTGAACATTGAATTATGTCCTGTCGAGTCTGGTAGGATAAAGTTATACTTTCTCTCCTTGGGTACCATAGAAGGTTTATTGGATAAAGTGAGATATTCCATTTCAGAATCTGGAGATGTATGAGTTTGATGATACCCTGAGAGAACATATAGTTGCCCTGAATCTCTCCTCTGCAGCAAAACTCTTGCTAAATGGTGTGTTGACAGATCATTTCAGGGGAAAAGGCAGAGTTATTCCCTCTTTCCTTAGCAGTTTGCTTTGGTTATCAAGGCCTTAAACAACAGCAGAAATAACCAAGGGATTTAAGACTTTGCACTGGAGGAAAATGACTACACAATAGTACCACTATATACACGGATGGTGTTCTCTAGTTTTTAAACACAGCCTGAGCTTAGTGTGTCAAATAGTCTGCAAGAAATAACACCATACTGCAGCATTTAAGGTTGCAAGGTCAGTCAGCAAATATCTGGGGACTATCTTTCAACATCATAGAAAATCAAAGGGAAAATTAAGTAGCATTTTCTCAATTCCTGTGAGCTTGAAAAAATTGTTTTACTTAGAGATCTATATCACTCCCGGTTGTAGAGAAAATTATGGTGCCAATTTCATCCCAATACTGTACAAATTGAGACAAAAAGCAAGTACTTGGAACTAGATCTATATTATCTAGCTGAGCAGACTAAATGCAATAAAACTGACGTAGCTCTCAAGAGTATTTTAAACTGTTGTATAACCCACCTATAGCTACATTCTTGAAAGAAAAGAAAGAAAGAATGTAAGTGTAAAACTTTATGGGTATTTTTAAAGGGTTAAAAATTAAGAGTAGTACATGGAGAAGTAGGGGCAGTGGTGGTACTGAATAACAAGAGTTCCTACAAAGTATTCTTGCTCAGATTTCTAACACATAAGGAGGATAGTCTTATGGTGAAAGCACTGAACTGACATTTAGTGGCATTCATGAGACCTGGGTTACTTTTTCAGCTCTGCCACATTTCCTGTGTGATCTTCGGCTAGTCAATTAATTTCTCTGTGACCCACTTCATCTCTAAATGGGGATAATATTTCAGTTCTCCCACCCTTTGTCTCTTCAGATTCAAAGCTATCTGGGGCAAGACTCTCTTACCTTGTGTCTGTGCAGCCCCTAACACAATGGAGCTCTGATACTGAGATGCTAACCGCAATACAAATTAGCCATAATAATCATAGAAATGTAGGGTTGAAAGGGACCTCAACAGGTCATCTAGTCCAACCCTCCGCATTGAGGAAGGACCAAATATACCTAGGCCATCCCTGACAGGTGTTTGTCTAACCTGTTCTTAAAAACCTCAAATAATTGGGATTCCACAATCTCTCTAGGAAGGTTGTTCCAGTGCTTAACTATCTGTATAGTTAGAAAGTTTTTCCTCATATCTAATCTAAATCTCGGTTGCTGCAGTTTTAGCCCATTGCTTCTTGTCCTACTTTCAGTAGACATGGAGACCAATCAGTTGTCACCCTCTTTATAACAGCCCTTACCATATTTGAAGCTTTATCAGGTCCCCTCATACGGCTTATCTACACTTACTGGGAGATCAATGAGCAGCGATCAATGCATCGGTGGTCAATTTAGCAGGTCTAGTGAAGATCCGCTAAATCGAGCGCAGATTGCTTTCCCGTCGACTCCTGTATTCCACCAGATTGAGAAGAGTAGGGGGAGTTGACAGGAGAGCATCTCCCGTCAACATCGCATAGTGTGGACCCTGCAGTAAGTAGATCTAAGCTATGTCGATTTGAGTTATGCTATTCACGTAACTCAAATTGCATAGCTTATATCGAATTTCCCCTGTAGTGTAGACAAGGCCTCAGTCTTCTTTTCTCAAGACTAAACATGCTCAGTCTTTTTAAACCTTTTCTTGTAGGTCAGGTTTTCTAAACCATTTTACCATTTTTGTTGCTCTCCTCTGGACTTTCTCCAGTTTGTCTACATCTTTCCTAAAGCGTGGCAGCCAGAACTGGACACAGTACTCCAGCTGAGGTCTAATGAGTGACAGAGTGGGAGAATTACCCTCCATGTCTTATATACAGCATTCCTGTTAATACACCCCAGAATGATATTAGCTGTTTTTGTGGCTGCTGATTCATATTCAGTTTTAATCTACTATAACCCCAAGAACCTTTTCAGCAGTACTATTCTCTAGCTAGTTATTCCCCATTTTGTAGTTGTGCATTTAATTTTTCTTTCTGAAGTGTAGTACTTTGCACTTATCTTTATTGAATGTCATCTTGTTGATTTCAGGCCAATTCACCAATTTGTTGAGGTCATTTTGAATTCTAATCTTGTCCTTCAAAGCACTTGCAACCCCTCCCGCCGAGGTGTTATCTACAAGTTTTACAAGCATATTTTCCACTCCATTATCCAAGTCATTAGAGAAAATATTGACTAGGACTGTACTCAGAACAGACCCCCGCAGAACTCCACTAGATATGTCCTTCCAGTTTAACAGCTAGCCATTGATAACTGCTCTTTTAGTACAGTCTTTCAATCATTTTTGCATCCACCTTACAGTAATTTCATCTAGACTACATTTCCCTAGTTTGCTTATGAGAAAGTGATGTGGAACGGTGTCAAAAACCTTACTAAAAATCAAGATATAATCGCATCTACTAATTCCCCCTTATCCACTAAGTCAGTGACTCTGTGAAGGAAGGAAATTAGGTTGGTTTGGCATGATATGCCCCTGACAAATCCATGTTGGCTATTACTTATAAACCTATTATCCTCTAGGTGCTTACAAACGGATTGTTTAATAATTTGGTTCCAGAATCTTTCCAAGTATTGAAGTTAAGCTGACTGGTCTATAATTCCCCTGGTCCTCTTTGCTGCCTTTTTAAAAGATAGTACTATGTTTGCCCTTCTCCAGTTCTCTGGGACCTCACCTGTCCTCCACGAGCTCTCAAAAAGATAAATCACTAACAGTTCTGAGGTTGCTTCAGCTAGTACCTTCAGTTCTCCAGGATGAATTTCATCAGGCTCTGCCAGCCTGAATACATCTGACTTAACCATTCTTTAAGCTGTTCCTTTTCCCTTGTTAATATAAATTCTTCATCCAAATAGTTTTCTGTCCTTGAAATAAAAAGCAAATAAAAAGCTGTGTCCATAAAACACACATGTGGTCACTATTTAAGATCAATTTTTGCTAGCAAATACCACACATTTAAAAAGGTTACTTCCTAAACTACAAACAATGGGAAATTGTTGTAGCTAATGTACCATTGTGTAGTAACGGCAAATGCTGACTTTTTAGAGTGGTGACCACTCTGTGAAGCTGGATTATGTGGTTTTCCAGCAATATGCCAAATATACATGATGGTATGATGCTCCCATTGGTTACAGGCAACTTGAGGGGAAAAGGGGGGAAGATTCCCTCCCGATTCTCTCTCTTAAGCACAACTACCCTGTACTCTCTTGAGCGATGTCAAAGTCTTTTTAACGGTCACCATTAAATAGTAAACATTTGCCAACCATCACCATAGAGCTGTGTATCTGAGATACTGCACCGCCATTTTACTCCTGTCTGTAGAATAGGAAATGAACAAGGCACAATATCTCATTTAAAAGAAAGAATGGATATTTAAAACATCAGCATATTGTGTGTACCACTCATCTCCTTTTCCATTTCCTTCCTATGGAAACTGCATGACTAACTCCCATTCATCTCTTGAAAAAGTCAGATGATCAAATATAAAATCTTATCTATATTTTGTGAGTTCTCAGAAGATTGTCTGTACAGACATACTCTTGTCACCAGCATGAACTCATGAGGGTCTGGAAAATATTTGCATCCAAAACAAAAGAGAAAAAATCCTGTATAGTTTATTACACTACTCCTACAATGGATTCCAGAAGCATAACACCCATCAAAATAAACAGGAGTTCCATGTGTATCATGCATCTTGGGATCAGGCCTGGTATGCATTCTTATTTATTAGCTTTTAGGTTTAGATTTTTAATGTGTCAATTTAGATTCAGACATCTATAACCAACTATATTGAATTATGCTTTACAGATGTCTTTCGTTTTGTAAATGACTGCCTATTGATAGTGAAACATGAACCTTTTGTCAGTCAATTTCTACAATGTCAACTTTTGTCTTTGTTTGACTATTTCATTATCATTTATTGAAGCTGCAAATTTGGATCTAAAAAGCATGTTGTCAACATGCATATTTCTTGAAACAATTCCTTAACTAACCACTTCTAACTGTAGAATGTTATGTGCAATCTCAGCCTCTGATATTTAGGCTTGGAAGGATTAGATTAAATCGGTAAATGTCAGTAAACAACGATACACACACAAACATGAAAAATTATTTCCATTCATGATCAAAATTTACAGATAGGCAAAATAAGAAAAATTGTGTTTGAGAATTTATTAGAGTATGATTTAAGGACATTTACATTGTCACATGGCAAAAATATACAATTTTTGTTTTAAAGCTTTTAATTTTGAATCTGAACATCTACTGTCAACTATTATTGTCTGATCCCCCCGTGATTTCCCACAACTGTGAAATTTTGAAAATTGAAAAATAAAACATTGTCTTAAAATCCATAATTTTGCACAACTGAAAGTTTAAATCAATAAACATTTTAAGATGCTTAAAAATAGATAATTTCTTTTTTAATTTTGAAGGATAATAAAATCTAATTCTGCAAAACCTACCAATAACATTCCAGATTACAAATTTTGAGTGACAGTTCAATGTTAAAGTGCCAAGTTCACATCCTCTAAAATGCATCTTTTGGAATATGTGCAAAACTGTGGTCTGTCACTACAAAGTGACATTGTATTATCAAGTAATATCTGGCATGATAAAGCAATTGAATTGGGTTCTGAACAGATTTGTTATTAGTCCAAGCTAAAGAAATCATCTGCTCTGACTGGTTATAAATTGTTTAGAGCAGTTTATCAGGCTACTGTTGCCAAAGTCGGTGTTATGAAGTGCAGATTGAGACAGTAATTTTGGCCAGGAAAACAGGCTTTAATTCCAGTATTAAGAAAACACAATATTAACACATTGTTGTACCTCAGACAGCATTCAAATTGCTGTGTTGTGAAATGGGTTTTGACAAAGTTTCAAGCTGTATTGTTAATCACTTTGCTAGTGGATGATGTCCCAAGCATGCTTAGCAATGAATGTCTCCATTAGAGAAAGACAGTTTACCTTGGTATAAACTAGTGTTGTTTGTTTAATCTAAATGGCCATTTCAGAGGAAGTTGCTAAAAGACACAGAGTCAAGTTTTATCAGCAGTGAAGTGTTTCAGTTATTACTAATCTAGTTTATCATAGATTTTCAGACGTATAAAGAGGAAGCAATACTGTAGTTTGGTTAGATGTACCAAGTAACACCATGTGAGATATGAGATTGCGAGATTGACAATCTATAGAACAAAGGAGGGGGGTGGCTCTGTGGGTATTCTCTGGAAGCTCACCCAAAAGGAACATAACCCTAAAAGAGACTAGTTTCTACATTCCCCCATAGATGAGACAGACCACACACAAATCTGATACTAATACTATAGAATTAGACCCAAGCAAGGGGCAGATTTAAGAATAAAGGCCCAGTGGAGCAATGAATAGCCACTCTCACTAGGGGGTTATGAGACATCTGCCAGGGAACTAATGGTTCCTCTTCTCCAGCCTCCACACTTCTTATTTCCATGCTCTGGTCTATTCACCCTGCTGCAGCAAAAGTTATCTTCTTTTCCCTCCCTTCTGAGAATGTCTCAGAGGATCCCTCCCCTGACTTCACATCTCATTCCACAGCAGGTTCAATACTCAACAGGGTGCTCTCCCTCCCTACAGCTTAGTTCTCACCACACTGCCCTTGGGAATTTATTTAAGTACAATGCACCCATCTGCAGCTATGGGCACATTATACTCTTAACTCTGTCTGCTTCTGCCAACCCTCAATCTCGGCGCTATTTTCATTCTGCTCCCTATGCCTGGAATGGCTTCTTGCAATTACACCAACCAACCTTATTCTGTTCCCCCAGGTCCCTCTTACAAATTCACTTCTTCCACCTAGCCTTGCACCACTAACCACCTACCCCATGTCTTTCCTCACCTCATCATTCTTTAACTGCGCTCACACATGGAGCAAACAGAAAATTTAAAAAATACCCTTGTGCTCATGAAATTGTGTGTTGAAAACAAAGCAATTGCACAGTTAAATTATGTTTCATCCCTTTTCTCCCACCTCCAAATATTGGGTTTTATTATGCATTTCCTTGCATCTCAATTAGACACTAGCACCTTGCAAATTGGATGTAAAAGCTTAGCAAACCAGATCTCTCCCCTCCCTGTGTTGATAGCATTTTGCACTCACGCTGCACAGATGAACATGAGTATGCAAGGTGCAAGACAAGAGAGAATCAGGTCACATATGTCTATTTTGTATATTGAAACTAATCTCTTTGGAGAAGAGACCTGTCGTTCTACATGGTCTTTAAAGTTCCCTTGAACTTGCTTCCTTGCTCAAGCATCTTCCCTTTCTCCTGCCTCAAGACTGGGATAAAGCTGATCTGATGTTGGCACCTCCATGCCTTGAAAGCAAACCAATTATTTACATGCATACTTCTCCCCTCTATCTCCAAACCCTCCCCCCACCCCGAGTCTCACATACCCTTAGTCTTCTGTCCCTTCCAATTCTCTGCAACAAGCAAGGTCCTCTTCCTAAGTTTCTTCCCCCATTTCTCTCTCCACTCTGACTTCCCCCAGTGCTGTCTCCCCAACTCAAGGGTCCCCATTATCTGCCTTAGTGCTGCACTTTGAATTTATAAGAGAGGGGGTGTTTCTGGACTGTGTGGAGCAGGAGAGGGACAGTTCCCTGGCTATGCCAAGCAGAGGTAGCCTTCCTTTGTGCAGCTGCCTGCTAGCTCAGCAGATGATTGCTAGAGGCAGAGGCAAGACACAACCCCTAAAATGTTGCCTGTTGCCTAATATATCCTGGGGATCAGGGCTTTAGGGAGTTGTGGAAGAAATGTCTCCCTCCGCAGAGGAACTGGGAGGAGCCAGAGATGCATGCTGGCTGGAATGAGTCCAGCCAGCAGGGTAAAAGACCAAAGTGCTACAAGATTTAAGAACCGCTGTACTTTGGTTACATGAGGAGTGACGGACACCATCCTCACTTGCCAATTATGCCACTTCTGGTCCAAAGACAAAATTTAGAAGTGGATTTTAAAACTCCTACCCTCCTTTTTTTGTAGTGGTGGGAGGGTTCAATCTCTGGGATTAGTTTGCTTAATTACAAAGACAGGGCCAGTTCCAAAATTCAAAGCTAAATTTGGATTAGCTTCTGATCAGCACCATCCACCAAAACGCAGGGGTAGGCGTCTCAGAAATACTTCAAATAGATCAGAGCTAGTGGGCTGGTGTGAATCTATTTCTAAAGAACCCAGAGATTATATGGCCTGGATATAGAGACTGTTTGAACCAAATGGTGCTACATCTCATCTAAATAGTTCATACCTTCCTTTCATTGTTAAATGTCTAAAAGGGAAAGACAAGGAGAGTTCTGCATGTTCTGTTTATGAACTGTACAGAAAGCGTTTTCAAGTTCGAAAAGAACAAAAGCAACTGGCATTGCTTTGGCCACTAGTTTGTCAAACCAGCCTATGACATTTGTTTTTTCTTTTAGATGTTTCATTCCAGGCCGCATTCACTGTGACCATCTGTTTGTGGCTCAGCTACAAAGCTGTTCTTTTCACTGTCATATGCTCCTTTTCATATTTTTGTTGGAAATATTTTGACAAATTAATAGATACAATGATAAAGACACAAGCAAAAAGCAAACAGAATCACATAGTATACAGGGAAAGTAATCTTATTGTGCTAAATATTCAAGTCACTGTGTGTGTTTGTCCTCTGACTTGGAGGTGACTATTTCTTCAGTTTGTCGTCTTACTATATCAACTGATTCACTGTTTTCTCTCATAATACACTGTGGTCCCATACATTAACTTTTGGGAGCAACTTCTTAGGAAGAGAGTTTTTAAACATTACAACACCGGGGGAATAAACTTGCTGCATGCACTCTTCTCTTCCCACACTAGTCAGGGATGTCTTCCACCTTCGTTAAAAGCAAATCATAATAAATAAAAACTTTATCCCTGCTTTAGCAGGTCCCATGGTGTAATGGTCAGTATTCAGGACACTGAATCCTGAGATCTGAGTTCATATCTCAGTGGGACCTCCTATGTTTGTTGGAGGGGGAGGGATAGCTTAGTGGTTTGAGCATTAGCCTGCTAAACCCAGGGTTATGAGTTCAATCCTTGAGGGGGCCATTTAGGGAACTGGGGTAAAAATCTGTCTGGGGATTGGTCCTGCTTTGAGCAGGGGGTTGGACTAGATGACCTCCTGAGGTCCCTCCCAACCCTGATATTCTATGATTCTATGCACTAATCTGGTTTCTATGAAACTTGCATAAAGTACAAGAACTGTATTTTTTTTCTTGTTGTACTCTCAGTTTCTGATCTATACTGCTGTTTCCTCTGAATTCTTACTGAGTGTGAGTTAGGGGTTTTGTTTTGGGATTTTTTTGTTTTTGTTCTTTAAAGACTATCATCTCCAGTTTCTCTTTAATGGCAGTGCTGATTACACTATAAGGACAATGAACCTATTGAAATCTCTGGTTGTCCTTTCTCCTTCCCAGGCTAGTCCTGGGGTGATGTACTCTAGACAAGTTGTACAGTATTTTAAAGCAATGAAATTCTTTCCTCTTTTGTTCAAGCTTTTGACCTTTGGCTCCTCTGTAAAGACACTTGTATATGCCTTGTTTCATGAATGTTTTGAGGAACTGAACATAAGAGCTCTGAGTTCAGGCAAAGAAAATTAATACAGAGACTATTCCTATTGAACTGAAAACTCACCCACTGAAGCTAGACACCATCCACAGGAACACAGCAGGATGTTGTGCTCATTTATCTCACAGGTACCGATTTCTAACACTCTGTATAGAGCTGATTTTTTTTTTTAGTCCAAAATTATATTAAATTTGACTTTGGGAGCTTCGGAGGCCTGCCTTCTCCTACCCCCAAGTTATAAAGAAAATTAATAACCTCACTAGCACACTTACCTAGCGTCTAAATGCCCCTTTCTTCTGGTATTCCACAATTTCTCCATAGCATCCTATTTAAGTAAAGTTGGTTGAAGTTAAATGAAGTTCCAGTGGTTATCTGGAAGTCATCTCTCTGCAAGAGAGCCAATGACCATGCAAGGTGCCACATTGCTAGACCAACATGGCCCTACAGGACATTTAGTGGGTGTTTAATATTTCTGATCTAATTCTGCCACAGTCAGCACAGTTAGAAGTGGCACCTCCACTGTCTCAATACCTTTTTCAAATATACAAGAGCTCATACTGATCTGTTGTCATTTTTCTTTCATGCACTCATCAATTTAATTTTCAAGGAAAGCTAGACAAATGTGCTATTTATAAAATGAGGCAAAAATCAGGCCATACCGCATCATTAACATGTTAAGGCTATCAGTATGTGGAAGGAGCAAAGCCTGCATCTGTAGCACGGAAAGAGGTGTTTGTGGGCAGATGGAAGAAAATGTGTGTGTATATACAGAGAAAGATGACAAGCTATTAGCCTCTGACAGAACGTGGACAGAGAAACACCACTAGATAATATTTTAGGGGGGATTTGGATTAATGGAGTGGACCAGCAAGAGTAATTTTAATTGAATTCAATGAAACTGCAGCATGACAAATTGTACAAGCGTTGCCAAAGTGTAAAACAGGGAGAGATCTTCTGGTATCTGTCAGGTAGGTAAGAGCCACTCTGGTTGAGGGCTACATGCTCTGTTTGGGATTTGCTCTCCTGTGTCCAGGATTTGTTGTTACTGTCCATTTTTGATTCAGTGGCAGGTTCATGCCAGTGCAATGCCAGCTCTCTCCTTTCTCCCACAGTCAGCCACAATTTTTCCTCATCGCTTTTTGATTAGATAATAGAATCACAGAATATTAGAGTTGGAAGAGACCTCAGGAGGTCATCTAGTCCAACCCCCTGCTCAAAAGCAGGACCAACACCAACTAAATCATCCCAACCAGGGCTTTGTCAAGCCGGGCTTTAAAAACCTCTAAGGCTGGAGGTTCCACTGCATCCTGAAGTAATGCATTCCAGTGCTTCACCACCCTCCTAGTGAAATAGTGTTTCCTAATATCCAACCTAGACCTTCCCCACTGCAACTTGAGGCTATGCTCCTTGTTTTGTCATCTGCCACCACTGAGAACAGCTGAGCTCCATCCTCTTTGGAACCCCCCTTCAGATAGTTGAAGGCTGCTATCAAATCCCCCCTCACTCTTCTCTTCTGCAGACTAAACAAGCCCAGTTCCCTCAGCCTCTCCTCATAAGTCATGTGCCTCAGGCCCCTAATCATTTTTATTGCCCTCTGCTGGACTCTCTCCAATTTGTCCACATCCTTTCTGTAGTGGGGAGCCCAAAACTGGACACAATACTCCAGATGTGGCCTCACCAGTGCCAAATAGAGGGGAATAATCACTTCCCTCAATCTGTTGGCAATGCTCCTACTAATGCAGCCCAATATGCCATTAGCCTTCTTGGCAACAAGGACACACTGCTGACTCATATCCAGCTTCTCATCCACTGTAATCCCCAGGTCTTTTTCTGCAGAACTGCTGTTTAGCCAGTCGGTCCCCAGCCTGTAGCAGTGCATGGGATTCTTCCGTCCTAAGTGCAGGACTCTGCATTTGTCCGCATCAAATTTCTTTTGGCCCAATCCTCCAATTTGTCTAGGTCTCTTTGGACCCTATCCCTACCCTCCAGCATATCTACCTCTCCCCCCAGCTTAGTGTCTGCGAGCTTGCTGAGGATGCAATCCATCCCATCATCCAGATCATTAATAAAGATGTTGAACAAAATTGGCCCCAGGACGGACCCCGGGGCACTCCGCTTGATACCAGCTGCCAACTAGACATCGAGCCGTTGATCACTACCTGTTGAGCCCAACAAACTAGCCAGCTTTCTATCCACCTTATAGTCCATTCATCCAATCCATACTTTTTTAACTAATTTGCTAAAGTCAAGATATATCATATCCACCGCTTTCCCCATATCCACAGAGCCAGTTATCTCATCATAGAAGGCAATCAGGTTGGTCAGGCATGACTTGCCCTTACTGAATCCATGTTGACTGTTCCTGATCACCTTCCTCTCCTCAAAGTGCTTCAAAATGGTTTCCTTGAGGAACTGCTCCATGATTTTTCCAGGGACTGAGGTGAGGCGGACTGGTCTGTAGTTCCCCGGGTTCTCCTTCTTCCCTTTTTTAAAGATGGGCACTATATTTGCCTTTTTCCAATCGTCCGGGACCTCCCCCAATCGCCACACGTTTTCAAAGATAACAGCCAATGGCTCTGCAATCACGTCAGCCAATTCCCTCAGCACCCTCGGATGCATTAGATCTGGACCCATGGACTGGTGCATGTTCAGCTTTTCTAAATAGTCCGTAACCTGTTCTTTCACCACTGAGGGCTGCTCACCTCCTCCCCATACTGTGTTGCCCAGGACAGCAGTGTGGGAGCTGACCTTGTCTGTGAAGACTGAGGCAAAAAAAGCATTGAATACTTCAGCTTTTTCCACATCATCTGTCACTAGGTTGCCTCCCCCATTCATTAAGGGTCCCACACTTTCCCTGACCTTTTTCTTGTTGCTAACATACCTGTAGAAACTCTTCTTGTTACCCTTCACATCCCTTGCATCACTAGCCGCAACTCCAGTTGCGTTTTGGCCTTCCTAATTATACCCCCGCATGCTCAAGCTATATTTTTATACTCCTCCCTACTCTTCTGTCCAAGTTTCCACTTCTTGTAAGCTTCCTTTTTGTGTTTAAGCTCACCGACGATTTCACTGTTAAGCCAAGCTGGTCACCTGCCGTATTTGCTATTCTTTCTGCACATTGGGATGGTTCGTTCCTGCACCCTCAATAAGGCTTCTTTAAAATACAGCCGGCTTTCCTGGACTCCTTTCCCCCTCATATTAGCCTCCCAGGGGATCCTGACCATCAGTTCCCTAAGGGAGTCAAAGTCTGCTTTTCTGAAGTCCAGTGTCCGTATTTTGCTACTCTCCTTTCTTCCTTTTGTGAGGATCCTGAATTCAACCATCTCATGGTCACTGCTGCCCAGGTTGCAATCCACTTCTACTTCCCCTACCAATTCTTCCCTGTTTGTAAGCAGCAGGTCAAGAGTTATGGCTTATGGCACCTCTGAAAAACATCGTTGCTATCCCAAGGACTCTAATCCAGCCTCCTCTGCACATATGGAGTGTCTGGTGATGGGCGGGCACAAGCCCACCCACATCTAAAGGTCCCTCCCCACAACCTAAGGGGAGGAGCTACTGGACCCAGGTCTCAACTAGATTTGGGGGGCAAATGATAAAACAGAGATAGGAGTGAGGTCATAAGGTTAAAATCAGGGATCCAGAGGGGGACACAGAGCAGAGAACCACAGACAGTGCCCACTGTTCCTCAAAGCCAAAGGCATCCAGGGAGCCAGTGGACACAGCCCCTCCACCTCTGCAGGCATGGAGGCTCCTTGCGCAATAGAACCAGAGTTGTTCCGCTGCACAAGCAGCCACTCTGGGGTACATTCCCCTGCGTAGGCCTCACCTTTTTTGCAGCCCTTTGTGCACCCATACATGAGAGGAAAGTAGGGAGCATGGATAAGTCACAGGAGGAGCTGCTGATGCCTGGATCCTTCTATCTTCCACTTTGCAAAGAGAAGGGGTTGCAGAAGTTATTTCATTGATCTCTTTCCTCCTACCCCCACTTCTGCCCAAGTATTTGGCCTGGTTATTGAGGCCAGGCACTGAGTTCTAAGCTTGCCCCAAGTCCATAAAATGCATAGCTACATCTAGCAACACAGGATGCGTGGGTCACTACATTCAAACTGTAGATACCAGACTAGCAATCAGTGTCCAAGAAAAAGAGGCTAGTAGAATAACTTGCTACTCTCTGCATGTTTCCATCCTGGGTCTCTAATGCAGCTGCCCGGTACAGCTAATTTATTAGAGTATGGAGGGTTGTGACAGGTGAGGCAAAATGCCATCAAAGGTGTCAGGCTTAGTAGATGGATTCATAGCCAGACGTTATTAGGAAACTAAGGTTTGAGAAGCAAGAGAGAAACAAAGTGATGTGGACAGGATTTCTGAGAAAAGAGAGACAGGAGAAAAGTGAGGCGACAATCTGTATGCTGCACATAGAAACTTGCTGTACTTTCCATAAAGGAGCCAAGCAAACCATAGTTAATGCACCAGTGGCACATTTTAAATCAATTTTTCACCTTTATTTCTGTGTAAATACAAAGGTGGGGGTGGGTGGAATACAGCAGGTAGATCTGCTCACATATACTATACTGCACATTCTCTGCCCAAAGTAGCTGATACAGAGATGCATTAGTGGGGAGAGGGGAAAGGAATTATGCTCAGGCCTGCAGGAGCTGTTGAGCACCCCCCGGGAAGTCGGCGCCTCTGTTATGTATTGGGCCTGTCAGCCTTGACAATCTCCACGCAAGGTGTCAGAAATTCAAGACTACTAAGACGTGTTTTCAGAACAAACACACCCTGGATTTTGCACTACCAAGTTAGGGTCTAGACCCTAACAGACTCTTGAGGGAAAAAAAAAAAAAAAAAGATTTTATGTAATTGAGAATCAGTGATCATGTCCATTTTTTAATATTTATTTTTTTCAAATCTTTCTTTGATCCACATCTGTAGTGCCACAGTTGCACAGATATAGTATTATAAATAAAAATCAAAGTTAAAATGTTTAAGCCTTAGAGTGGCCCACTCTGATCAGATACATACCTGTTTTGCATATCCACATACATCCAGTCTGAGCAGGGCTTGATGAGGCAATGTTACTGCATAGCTTTCCATCTGGCAATTACTGTAAGAGGCTTGTTTTCATGTAAATATAACATTAGGACAGCACTAAAGAGACAAAGTAAACTGACTTTACTGCAGTTGCTGTGTCTGCTTGGCTACACCTCCCCATCTGAGAGCTATGCTGTTTATTTCCTCACCCTGGGGGTAGAACTGTACATTTATTAGTTCCAAATCAGTTACTGCTATCTGCAGTCCCTGCTCCCTCCAGGTCACTTTGCTGCTCAATTCCATCCTTTTGGGTGTTGGTCACTCCTCCAATTTTGATGTTATTTGTTCACAGCTGAATTCATACCAAAAAGAGAGCTGATAAAGAAAAACAAGAAAGCAGACATGCAGGATGCAGAGAGAGCCTTACATTTTTTTAGTTTAGCTCATCAAAAAAAAAAAAAATCCTAAAAGACTACTGATGTGGCTACAATTAATAGACACCATCATGACGTGAAGATACTTCACTGTCTTGACAGCAACAGGTCCACAGAGCACAATTTTAGATTTACTGAATCATGAGAGATACCCCGAATGAATTATAGTAAGGAGTAGCCTGCACCTAAAAATTACGCCCACCTCGCAACATTGCTAAAGTATGTGAAAAATATCATGCCCTGTGCAACCTAATCCCCACTGTAGATGCAGCTAGGCCAACAGAAGACTTCTATCAATAACTACCACCTGTCGAGGGGGTGGATTTACTGCAGCAACAGAAAACCCCCTTTAGTTACAGTAGTGTCTATAATGCCACTGTAGCACTGTTGCTGCACCACGGCAGCACTTTTAGTGTAGCCCTTCCCAAACCTAGATGGTGGTGAGCACATCAATTTTTTTTTAAAATTCTATCAGCTTGCTGCTAGAACTAATTTGTGGCGCTGAAGAGTGAAAGAGGAGCAGTAGGGCTAGCTTTGACTAGACAGATACTTATGGTGTTTACTTTCTTTTTACAGATTTAAAAATTTTATTAAGATGATGTTAAAAAAATAGTGAACAGAGTTTGAGCATAGAAGTTTCTGGTTATCAGGGAATAACATACAGATTATCGAGGGTGCAAAGTTTGGTTTAAGATCAGGTGGCATGAGGAATACATAATCTGCAATATCCTCGATTGACCCATCAACCTTTTACCCCCAAAGTACAGACATTGAGATAGGAGGGTATGAAGTTCATAGAGTGGTTGTGTTCGGGTGTGGAGTATAATGAGTGGATATGATGATGAGGATGGATTGACCCTCATTTGGTGACAGAGGAGCAGTAGGGCTAGCTTTGACTAGACAAATACTTATGGTGTTTACTTTCTTATTAAATTCACTCTTTGAACCTGAGGTCAAGAATTGTCAGTCCTAGATTGGGAAAGGATCACTCTCCATCCATTTAAGGAAGCATACAGGGTTGGAACAAGACTTGTGTTCACGTCTCAGTCTCACTGCAAGGTCTCTATTAGCAGAGCATCTGTCAGGATGATGGTTGCTGAGGGAACCCGTGAAATCAATGCACACACAGATGAACTGTCTTTCTTTCAGCAGTGATATGGATGACTGAAGCGTACCTCATAAAGTTAATTTGAATGAGGGAAACTAAGGGCGGCAAAAGCAACAACCGTATGAAAATGCCAGCATCCTAGCATGCATAAACAAGATAGTTACTAGTCTGCCTAGAACGAAAGGAAGTTTAAACTAAATCAAGAATCAAGGGCATGCAAAAGCCCCACCCCCAAAACTGAGTTCTTAGGTATCCAGCTGAGGTTGCAGGATCACATGCTGTAACTCAATGGGTTAGATCCTCTGCTACAGCTAGCTTTGCTTGGCTGGGGGCATGTGTGGAAAAAATAGCACTAAATGTTTATCATGGTGGGGTCCCCAATACTGGCAGCCTCATATTACAACTAATTCAGCCGCTGGTGCAATTTGGTGCAGCCTCACATTTCACCATTAGCTCATTCCAGCAGGCTTGGTGGACGCTTGTGCCTTACGGCTGTCCCCAGGGGGCATTCTGGGAACTGGGGATTGACAGATTACAGCAGTACTCCAGCCACACCCCCTCTTAGCAATGGCAGTCACGCTCATGGCTGAGGATTCCTCCCTACACTGTGAATATCCCCAGGGGGTTTGATTTGCCAGGTTTCTCCAAGGATCTGCCCTGCTCGGGGGGGGGGGGGGGGAAAGAGGGGGGGGATTTTTCTTTTCTACTAGGCAATATCAAAGGTGAACCATACAGCACTAGTGTGAAAGAAGCTACCCAACTCTTTATGCCTGCTGATTGAGTGGGGAAAAGCAAATGCACAGCTGTTGTAGGGAGGGAATAAATGTTACCTTGTCTAATCCTCACAGCTGGGACAGAATCATGCTGACTGAGGAAGGAAGAGGAGGAGGAACTGAAGGAGGAATAAAATTGGGTGATTGTTCAACATAATAGTAGGTGAATTTCAATGTAGATTCTTTCAGCGTGAATGGCTTTGAAATTAATAATTTAAAGTCCTCAGTGACTGATGGGATCAGAAAGAACTATTATATATTGTTTTATTATAAGTGCTCACATATTCCGGGTGGTTTGCTGGAGTGGGGGTTTAAGGTAAAACTGGTAAATTGGGGCACACTGCACCTTCGGGGGCAGAGGCTCTGGAAAATCTGTGATTAGCCAGCGTCAGGGGCTGGATATTACAGGGAAGCAATTCAAAGGGATTCAGGTGCATACATTGTTAACCTGTACAGCAAAGGAAGGGCTGGTGATGTCAGGGAGCTGCCACAAGAAAGATTCCTTCATGCTAGAGGCAGGGGGTAACAAGATGACTCTCACTCCTGGGTGCCCTAAGAACTGTCACGGTATTTAGTTTAGAGAGGAGACAAATAGGGGACAGGGTAGACGTATCTAAAATAAAGAATGGCGTAGAGACTCTCCTGGGAGTGCTCCATTTACAAGGGAACTCCCCACTTAAATTAAAAGGCAATACGTTTTAATACTGATAAAAGAAATACATGCATAACCTATGGAACTCACTGCCAGAAGATATTATCGAGGCAAAGAGCCTAGTAGAATTGAAGAGGGGCTAGACTTTTGGGTCAACAGGAAGTGTAACTGCAGACAAAATTCTATCAAAGAACATTTACAAGGGACATCAACCCTCTTGCTCCAGTACATAAACTAATAGCTATTTGCTTGGGGCTGGAAATAAGCTTTTCCTTTGGGTATCTTATTGCAAAATTGTCTATTATAGGTTATGAGTATTGGCTATTGCTGGAGATGGAATGCTGGACTCCAGTTCTCATGAGTTATGGCAATCCCTTTGTTCCTTGTGGAACTGAGCAAAATTTAAGGCTAATGAAAATAAATAATTAAGTGCAAAATTCATAAGCCTGGGGATTTACTGACATAAAAATGCAAATTACCTGACCAGACAAAAAGGGTAGGACACATGAATAAAGAACTGAGCTTTCAGAAGAGCTGAGCGCCCACAACTTCCATTGACGTGAGCAGGAGCAGATGCTCAGAACTTCTGAAAAAAAAAAAAAACAAGCGGGGCCTAGAATTCCATCTGCCTTTGTGATATTTAACCCAGCTAGTGTATCAGTCCTCACGCTTCAAGTATGAGCACATAGACAGCAGGGCACCTTACCCAGGGAATTGCATTGTGGGGTAGTTATGTACACTATAGTGGCGTCTGCCTTCTTCTGAAGACAACAATTCCAACTTTTTTGTTGTTGTTGTTCACTGTAACCATAGGCGCTGACTTCTGGTGCACCGGTGGGTGCTCGACCCCACTCATCCCCTGGCCCCGCCCACCCCTGCCCCCATTCCAACCTCTACCCCAAGGTCCCCGCCCCAACTCCGCCCCTATTCCAACCCCTTCCCCAAATCCCCGCCCCGGCCCTGCCTCCTCCCCTGAGTGCACTGCGTTCCCGCTCCTCCCCCCTCCCTCCCGGAGCTTCTCCCGGCAAGCGCCGGGAGATAGGCGGAGAAGCAGGGACACAGCGCGCTCAGGGGTGGAGGTGGAGGCAAGGCAAGGCGAGGTGGGGTGGGGAGCTTGGCTGCCCGTGGGTGCAGAGCACCCACTAATTTTTCCCCATGGCTTCTCCAGCCCCAGAGCCAGTGTAATTTGTACCCAGTGTAATTTGAAACAGATAAGCTGTTATATACCTCCTGACTTTTAGGGTTTAACATCCAATCACAGTTCACTTCATCATCCTGCTGGGACATCATCTTTCAAGACCTGAGAGTAAGTCACTGGAATAGTGTTACATTACTAGCTCCACTCAGCTATGTCTGTTGTGATGATATCATGGACACTGTCAAATGAGTCTGGAAACCTCAAATCACTCTATTAGACTGAGGTACACAGATCAAACTCAAGCCAAGGTAAGAGATAATGCATACTCAGTTATCTACTAGAAGGGGGAAAAAAAAAAAAAAAAAAATTCTCAAAATTACAAGAGTTGAAAAACAAGTAAATGAGATTAAGCAATATAGGTTAGCTAACCAACAATTGAAACATAACTTTCTTCTGTAATTAAGTATTCCATATGTGGTAGTGCATTTGGCATGAGTAGCTTTCACAAAAGAACTGTAGTTCCATACTTCATTTTTTAAAATTAACAGTAAGCTTGGCTTCCACTTCCAGAAAGGCAGGGAAAGAATCAGCTGCTCGTGAGTGCCCACTGAAGTTTCTGTCCAGAGCTGGCAGCACAGATGAAGAGTGCTTTATAATTAATGTGCCTGTCCTTTCTCACTTCAGCCCTGCTAGAGCTATAAAACCAGTTACCTTAGCAAAGCTCTAATCATCACTTATCCTAGCCACAGGAATGGTGTGGCTATGGAAGTCAAAATGAAAAATTGTAGCTCATATCCATAACTCAAGAAAATGCTTGTACCAAAAATGTTGCTCAGAAGAATACACAATTACTTTGCATTGCCCTGAAAACATTCATAGGGCAAGAGCATGCATAGCCCTGCATAGGTATGCAACGGGTGGGAATGCATAAAGCCTTCTCTCCTTGTCCCAATTTAGCAGCAGACACAGCTGTTGCCTGATCTATTGATTAGGTGTTATTCAGAGTTTCCAGTTTAACATTCTGTGGTTTGGCAGGTTCCAACTGCCTCTAGATCAGACACAGAATAAAACTATGATGAGAGCTTCGGTGTACACCGTAGACACTCACACTGAGGAAAGACCTTCGGAATCTGTAATATGTTTTAGTTTTGTTAGCACAATTAGCAAGATCACAAACACTACAAACCAGCATAGTAGACGGAGGTAATACAATGTGTCCAGCACTATAACTTGAACCCTCACATGATCCTTTGCAGGGAACTCTCCTAGTCAGTAAAATATCCCACACGTGGTCCTTTGGGTTCCACAAAGTCTCCCTGGAGCGTATGGGAGAAGTACCAACTTTAGCATAAGTTAGCTAACACCTACCATACCTGTTGCCTATTCAGTAGGATTTCATCCTTTTCCCCTGTTATTTGTATTTCCCAGCCCTACGAATGTTGGGTGCCCTTCTTCCACAGGTCCCTAAATCCATTACCTCAAACCTGTTAGCATATGTCAATTGGTTTCTATGACATTCTTATAGTTGAAGATCTGCTGATATTCTTAATTTAAAAATATCTGAAGCTGGTACAAACTGGCATCTTGTGGAAACCTGTCAGCAGTTTAGCAACATTAATAGCATCACTAGCTTGTTGCACAAGTTCATTTATGGGTTAGTTACTTATGCTTTGGCCTTAGGCCTCAGTTAGTTTGGCTAAGCTATTGTCTTACAGGCTTAAGAGCTGTAGGCTTTTGTATTACTTAACTTATACCTATTCCATATCTACATACTTATTCTGGCCACAAGATAACTGGCTGCACAATGTGGCCCTTGCATTCCCCTAAGGGCAATGGAGACATAAGAAGAGGGCTTCTGCTGGTTCTGCCTTTTCTGGGGAACATCAAGGAGAATCAGGGAATGGGTGGGGTCATGGCCACAACCCTGTTGCACCAGATATGGCCATGCATAGAAGGGAGTGGACACCACATCCTCTTCAAAAGGTCTGGAAGTAACTGCACTCCCTGTAGGGCATTGCATTGATTCAAATACAACAGGCCTGATTCTGCACAGACTTGTACAGTCATTTTTCTACCAGTGAGTGTCCGTTGTTAGCATTCTAATTTGTTAGCCCTTTCTATCTCCTTTGCACAGTCTAAATGACTGCACAAGGAGCAAGGTAGTGGAGAATCAAGCACCAGTGCTCCCCTTGGAGTGGTAGGTGCACCCAAAACAGAGTGTCAGTGTAGAAGGCTCAGATTGTTTTGCAGGTACTGAAAGTCTCCTTAAAAAAATTGATTATGTGGTCTAAAATTCTAAGGCAAGTGTTAGTAGGAAAAGATGCACACTTCATGTGCTACTCAACTCCTTCCCTTTTAGCTGATGAATCTTATGCTCTACCCAAAGATAATCAAAGACAATATTTCTGATCAATACTCCTCTGCTAGTATCAGATATAATCAAAGATTGTGAGCTTGTTGCATTACAGAAGTGTTGAGATTTAGGGACAGAGCAGATCAAATCAACTAGTCATTTGAAGTAAGACTGCCCAGTGCTCAACATTTATATTGCGAACGGCAATTTCCCTGAGCACAAAAATGATTTTTTAAATCAACCAGGGAAGAAAGCCACATTACTCTTCACATTTGGATGTTCACCTTGACCTTTCAAATGACATCAGATGAAGAAGGACAGATCTATAAGACAATAGCTTGTTGTTGGACTGTCCTTAAATAAGAAATAATCACAACAATTTCTGTTTAAGCACAAAGAATGAGAGGTGTTTTACTCACTCGGGGCCAGAATTTCTTTTACACCCAGGCTCTTTTACATCACTGGCAGTGTGAATTAAGTGGCATAAATTATAAGTATAGCCACTTTACATTGCTAGAGTGGTACAAAGGGCTCTTGTTATAAAGAAGAAGAAGGCCCCAGCCCTGCCCCAAAGAACTTACTTCCTACATTGAGAATATAACTGAAAGTTATACCTTGTTGTAGGTTGGGCATAGCCACAACTTTACATTCAGGATAAATGTGAAGAAGCCATTGTAATCAGATAGCTTAAAACAGTGGCACGCATACCCTTTGGGGTACAGGCAGGTCTTCCAGGGGGTACATCAACTCATCTAGATATTTGTCTAGTTTTACAGACTACCTAAAAGCACTAGCAAAGTCCGTACAAACTAAAATTTCGTACAGTGACTTGTTTATACTGCTCTTTATATGCTATACACTAAAATGTAAGTACAATATTTATATTCCAATTGATTTATTTTGTAATTATATGGTAAAAATCAAAAGTAAGTAATTTTTCAGTAACAGTGGCTGTGACACTTTTGTATTTTTAGGTCTGATTTTGTAAGCACATGGTTTTTAAGTGAGGTGAAACTTGGGGGTTCGCAAGACAAATCAGACTCCTGAAAGGGGTACAGGAATCTGGAAAGGTTGAGAGAAATAGGCTTAAACAATAGCCTAGCACCCCAAACACAGGCATAGGGAAAGGTTGATTCACATGGCCCAACGGGTTTCAAATGCAGGGGCTAGGACTTTGATTGGTGGAACTGTTTTGGTCTGTGTGTGAGAGGCAGGCAGACACATTCACAGCACAAGCTGATGAAGCACCACAGGAGACAGAAAGCCAAGCAGGCTAAAACATAAGGCTAGTAACGTGGCCCTGAGAGAAAGGTAAGTGAAAGTTTTTTGGGTACAGAGTGCTGGCTGGAAAGAGGCTTGGAGCAGCTAAGAAAAGGAACTGTTGATGGACATTTATTTCCTGCTGCATCCAGGAAAATGGGACTATGCACGCTTTTGTAAAGGAACAAAACTGCATCACAGAAATACCAGACTATGACCAATTTCCTAGCCCTCTGGCCAGGTCACAGGGTCCCACCCCCTCCAGGGTAAGCCCTGACTCTTTCAACTTCACATTAGTCCTTACCCCTAGTATGGGGGTTCATAGTCCTTACCCCTTGTCAAGGGCATTTCCACTCCACTTTCCTCAGTGGGCTGGTAGGGGAGCCCAGGTCCTCCCTCACTACATGTTTTATGGATCCAGGAACCCTTGAGTGGGCAAACAAGGCCTGATTACTACACACAGGCTTTGCTGCCTCCCTGGACCAATTTCTATCTTAGGCCTTTGCTTCAGCCTCTTCCCAGACCCTGAGTACATCAGCACCACTGTCTAAGCCTCTTCCACCCACTCACTACAGAGCTTCACAGCACTTTCTACTCTCCAGTTGGTTCTGCTACAGGAGCATTTTCTCCACTCCCCTCACAGGGAAGTCCCTGACGCAGCTGGAGCCTGCCTGCTCTCTGCAGCAGGGCCGGTGCAAGGAAGTTTCGCGCCCTAGGCAAAACTTCCACCTTGCGCCCCACCCCCAGCCCTGCGGCAGCTCCCCACTTCCCCCTCCGCCCTGAGGCACCCCCCCACCGCAGCAGCTCCCCCCCTGCCCTGAGGCGCCCCCCAGCAACTCACCTCCCCGGGGAGCCGTGTGGCAGCTCCCCACCCCAGCTCACCTCTGCTCTGCCTTCTCCCCAAGCAAGCGTGGGAGGCGGGAGAAGTGGGGTGGCGACCACGCACTCAGGTAGGGAGCATAGGAACTCTGTTAAAAAAAAAATTGGAGGCACTGCTTTTTAGTGCCCCCAAATCTTGGCACCCTAGGCAACCGCCTAGTTTGCCTAAATGGTAGCACCGGCCCTGCTCTGCAGGCCCCTCTACTAGCACAGAGCTTCCTGGGCAGTCTCACTTCCCGGTGCTCCATCCCAGCTGCCTTGGGCTCACTATTATAGAGATACCTTCCTTCAAGGAGGTGCTATCTGCTACCTGAGCACCCTAACTCTAGCCAGGCTGTGATCATTAAGTGAGAGCCAGAGCTCTTCTTTCCTTCCTGGTCAGGCCCTAATTGAGCTAGGTTCAACCCTTTTAACACCAGGCTTGACGACTACTGCAGGTGTAGCAAGGCGAGGCTCATTGCACTCACAGCATCTCATTAACACTTTCAGGCCCAGAGGGGGTTGGCACACCCCATCACTTAGTCCCATGGTCACTTTGTATGATTTTTTTTAACTTGGAGCAAAGGTTTCCAGTCATCCAGTTAGAGAAACCTTAGCTAGCTAACCCACCTGCTTCTAAACTATGATTACTTTCTCCTCATAGCTGACTTTAGCACCTAGGATCCACAAAATGGCTCTGTGAAGGAGGAGTAGCTCCCTTCCTCCCCCTGGCTGGTGCTGTGTTCTCATATTAGTCTACTACCTCATAAATTTCCCCAAGCACATAGAGGATAAGTCTATCAAACTGATTTGTATATGACCCTGACTCTGTCCAGCTGCAGATACAGGGTCTCAATGAGTCTCTGCAAAGTCTGCAGGCTCAGACCACCTCTGCTCCTCTAGACAGCTGTCCCGCAGATCTGATTCACCACTACTGCAGCAAAATAATCTCTCCCCTTTTAGGGGCAGCAGCCACATCACTACACTCAATTTTATGTTCCAGAGCCCAGGGCAGCAGGTTATTACCCTAATTTCAGTCAAAAAACAGTTAGGCCCAGATCCACAAAGAGACTTAGGCATTGCAACACTGAGCATCATGGCACCTAACGTTTAGGTGTCTAGAAAAATCACAGGAATGACGCTGCGATCCACAAATTCTGAGTGAGGCACCCAGGCTTCTATACAATGTAGGGGGAAGATACGTGCCTTAGAACGTGATCCATAAAGCCAGTGGACAAGGCGGGGAGCCATCTAAGCTAGCCAATCAGAGATGCAGAGAGAGGGGTGGGTTCAAAAGTCTGCACTTCTCACAGAGGTAGGTGCCTAAATCTGCTAGAGATCCACCAACCTGGGGAAGATAGGTGCTCCTCTGCCTAAGTCAGGTGCGGGACCCGATCTGGTAGGTGTGCTCAGAGGCCACCTACTGGATCAGGCCCTTTGAGTGAATTCACACAAAATGGCCAGGGAGGAGGAAATCCTCCTTTATAACCTTTTGGGTAGGGTACTCACTCACAACATGGGAGATACCTGGTTCAAGTTCCCCCATCTCCCAAGGGGCAGGGGATTTGAACAGGAATTAGTTAGCTCTCAGGTGAGTATTCTAACCACTAGGCCATAGCATCATTCTAGCTTTCATTGGCCTAATTAATATTTAACTATCCAATGATTTAATTAAAGTGGAACAACTTCAATAGGAGAGATTCCATAGTCCTGTGGCTAGAGCACTCACCTGAGAGATGGCTAATCCCTGTTCAAATCACTTCTTCCCTGCGGATAGCAGACTTCATCCAGGGGTCTCCTACGGGCTCGGTGAGTGCCTTGTCCACTAGGTTAAAAGTTATAAGGGAAGTCCTCCCCACACCTGTTCTGTAGGCAGCCAACTGGATTGGGCCACCACCACGGAAGGTCTCTCTTTCCCAGGTTGTGAATGGCTCTGCAGCTTTGGTGGGAAATAGGCATCTGGATGCCGATAATGAGATAGCAGTACACGTGCTCAGGCAGGAGCTAGGCACCCAGACTCCTAGAGTGAGGCTGCAATGCACATGCCCACAGGCAAAAACTTAGGCACCAAGTGAGTTTAGGCACCTACAGGGTTAGGTGGCTGCTGACTGGGAGTTTTATGGATCACAGTGGTGCATAGAAACAGAACTTAAGTGCCTAAGTAACTTAATGGATCACATCTATTGTGATTAACCAAACATTCCATATGAAGATTCTCAGAGACTTAATGTCACCATTTACAGAGGAGAGTCTAGCAAAAGCAGATCAGAACAAAGGCTCTCCGTATCCCCATGCATCCAAGTTATAAGAAATGCCTCTTGTTCACCAGAAATGCAGATCTCTAACAATAGAGGCCATTGGGGATTTGGCCTGTACATTTTCACAAGGGACTTTATCATGGTAATGAGACCAGTAACCCATCTCATGATGTTTCTCTGAGTATAAATGCATATTTACTTAGACAATATCTTTATTTCAGCAGGTATAGAAGAGCTCCTGGGATAGCCTAAAGACCTGGAGTTGGACTTTTACAGATGTATGTTCTTGGGAAAGTAAATGCATATGTGTATTTCCTCCCTATGTTGGATTAGCCACTCAAAAATAAAACCCTATCTTTTTGAGGAAAAGCACTTGTGAAATATTTCAACCAGCTCTACATTGGGTAGATACAGAAGGATCTAGAATGATCTTGCTTGATATTTAACTATTCTTTAAAGACCTTGATTTTCAAACAGGCCCTCCATTTTCAAGCAATTTTGACCCTACAATGAATGGTACACACAATTCATCCATGTTTCTTCCTGGCAATTCATTGTAGTTACAAAATTATTCCTGAAAAAAGGAGGCCTAATTTGAGTCAGGTTCTATATGTGTAGAATGTTCTGATGTGCTTATACTATAACTTCATTTAGATGCAAAGTTAGTATTATTCTCATTGGGAATATTAAAGTTTCTTATGTTTCCAATTTCAGTAATTGGTTCAAAATCAGCTATCAGGGGAAAGCAATCTGTATTTATTGGCAAGTCCAACAACAAGCTTTGGGCAGTAAGAGCTGCTTCTTCTCATTTTAAAAAGGCAGGGTAAATACTCAAGAGTGAAAAATACATCTCTCTTACCTTCTCTAATAAACAGAACTACCTTCTTCTGAAATCCAAAGGTACCCTGTTTTCAGTGCTGGGGATATCAATATAAAACTATAAAGGTAAGACAGTTTAAAGATGCCTTTGTGAAATAGCTTGGTAGAGATCTAACAGATATTTAAATGTGCATCACAATCCAGCTAATGAGACTCAAACTTCTCTCAGGAGCTTTTCTCTTAGGGCCTGATCCACACCTTACTCACAGGACAAGTCCCACTGAAATCAATTAAAAGTCATATGGCTTTTAGACCCCAGTCTTGGAACTGGCACCACACAGAGGTAGCCCACACACAGCCCTACCAAAGTCAATAGGGGTCCACAGAGATACAGCAGTCTGCCCTCATGAAGGACTGGGGCCTTAATTTGCAGGCTCATATGCAGGAGACTGAAGTGGGGGCAAACACCTCTTAATTGAGAGAGAAAACCCTTTTCTCTCTATTACGGGGTACTATTATGAGATTTTTTCAGTAACAAATTTTAGTTGGTAAACTTGCATCGTACATAGACAGAAATGTTTTCCAAAAAGAGTACAATAAGCAGGACCACAAAACCATAAGGTCTCCAGTACTATGCACCCTATCAATTAGGGAAGACGGAGTTTCATGTCTTCACTGTCAAAGTTGGTGTGTGGCTTGTTTACAGAGAGATTAACTCATGATAGCTCTCTCACTGTAAAATCCTAGAGGAGACAAGGCATCTTGATAAAACTAGTTGAGATCAACTCAAGGTGTGGGATATAGTGTTGACAAACTAACTACATAAGGGGTGGGCAAACTTTTTGGCCTGAGGGCCACATCTGGGTATGGAAATTGTATGGTGGGCCATGAATGCTCACAAAATTGGGGGTTGGGGAGCAGGAGGGCTCCAGCTGGGGGTGCAGGCTCTGGGGTGGGGCTGAGGATGAGGGGTTGGGAGTTCAGGAAGGTGCTCCAGGCTGGGACTGAGGGGTTCGGAGGGCAGGAGGGGGATCAGGGCTGGGGCAGGGGGTTGAGGGTGTGGGAGGGGGGCAAGCTCCGGGTGGCTCTTACCTCAAGAAGCTCCCAGAAACAGCGGCATGTCCCTCCTCTGGCTCCTATGCAGAGGTGCAACCAGGTGGCTCTGCGCGCTGCCATGTCCGCAGGCACCGACCCTGCAGCTCCCATTGGCTGCAGTTCCCGGCGAATGGGAGCTACGGGGGCAGCGCTTGGGGTTGGAGCAGCGTGCAGAGCCCCCTGGCTGCCCCTACGTGTAGGAGCTGCAGGGGGGACATGCCGCTGCTTCTGGGAGCTGTGCGGAGTGGGGCAAGACCCCAACCCCACTCCCCAGCAGGAGCGCTGGAGTGGGGCAAGCCCCGGACCCTACTTCCTGGCGGGAGCTTGAGGGCCAGATTAAAACGGCTAGAGGGCCAGATGTGGCCCCCAGGCCATAGTTTGCCCATCCCTGAGCTACATCAAAGTAAAAACCACCTGTGCCCTCTCTCCAGTATGATTTTACTTGGGTTAATTACTGTGTTATAAAAACAAACCTTTTTGACTGTGAAGACATAGCCATAGATAGGGCAAAACACTCCTTTAAGTTATAAAATAGAGTAACTTTTATTCAGATCAGCAAAAAGAGAAAGAGACACATTCCATACAGTGACACTGTAGGAGATCTGTTCTGCCATCTTTACAAATAAATCCTTTCGCTGGGCACACACGATGATTTCGCCAGCCAGGTATATTCACTGCATGGGCCACCACTTCAAAGGCGAGCTACACAGCACAGTGAAGCTCCAAAACTTTCCTAGTCACTCAGCAGGGCTGAGGGTACAGCTCACCTGCTAACCTTAAATAGGGGAGAATCAGATTACATGAAGATCATAACAGTTTTATAGAACTGTTGATCCTAGAACAGTAAGAACTCTTCTGTTTCAACTTGCTTGTCCCTACACTAATGCTGTCTCTAGTTTTTTTGTCAAGATTAAATTCCTGTGTTCCCCAGCTCCTAGGCTCCCAAGGTATAAACATACGAACTATGGATTATAATCAAACCTGCACTGTTTTGATGTAGAATACATTATGTTAGTGTCATGACCTGCCCCTTCATGGATATACACCTCATTCAACACCAGTGTCACTGGGTCTTTATTATAGCCCTTTTACCCCTTTAAGCTTCCTTGCAGGACACTTGCCTGTGAATATCTGGCGATCTTGGTTGCTTTTCCTAACTTTATTTTGAGGGCCTTGCAGATCCCTTCAAAACCCATTGAGTGACTGTGCCTCTAACTTCTGGGTTTGAAACTTTTATTTCACCAAAAAAAATGGAACCAACGTAACAATAGCATTCAGTAACCCTTCTTCTTACTCCCAGAGGGAAAACCTAATCTTATGAGAATCTGGCTGAGCATCCTTTCCCAATTACTGTTTAGCTGCCTGACCCCCTCTGAGCCTGCTCCCTCACACCAAAGAAGCCAGCCAATGCCCTTCCAATCCAAATCCCCCAAAGCTCCAAACAAGCAGTCTGGGTGGTGCTTCCATTCAGGATCCAAGGCCATGCATCTCTATGCCCACAGCAACATGTTCTTTTGGTCTTCATCCCACAACATTCCCCATCATACAATTTCACGTAATGCATATCATATAACATCTCCCATCATACAATTTCAAGTTAATATAGTCCCTTTTCCACAATGCACAACATAAAACTGTATGAAATGCCACCATTTCACTTTGCAGCAGCTCAGACAAACATTTTCCTTGCGCATTGCCCCACGTGGGATCACAGCTTGTGAGTTTCAGGTTCACGTGTACTCCAAACCACTGAGCAAAACACTGTTGAAGCCACCCAGTGTCACCACTGATTTGTCCTGATTCTAAGTGCAGCAGCATCAACCAATCCAGGTTCACTAGAAAGGTATGTTTGCCTCAGCAAACCTGTAGATCAACATGGCACCAATGCTATGGGGCAGAGCATACTGCCTTTACTTAGGTTAGTAGTCTCTTTGACTTCAATGGGATTTCCAATAAGACTACTTGCACGAATAATGGCAGCAAGCAGGACCGACTCCAGGCACCAGCCTACCAAGCAGGTGCCTGGGGCGGCCAATGAAGAGGGGGGCGGCACGTCCGGCCATTCGGCAGCGGTGCCGTCACTCCCTCTCGGAGCGAAGGACCTGCCACTGAATTGCCGCCGTAGACTTTCTGCTTGGGGCAGCAAAAACGCTAGAGCCGGCCCTGGCAGCAAGATCAGTCCCCTAGTCTGTAACACAACCAAAAACCACAAGAGTTCTGTTTGGCTTTGGTTCTTTTTTGTGTGAACATTTCTCATAACTTTATCCAAGATAGCCAAGCCTATAGAACAGCCACAACAGATTGAAACACGTACTTAGTCTTGGAAGTATTCTCTTTTTTAGTTTTAAGGAATTTTGACGGTCAACATTGATGTCTCCCCCACCCACAAGTTTTCCTTGCTTAATTTTTATTGTTTTAAAAACAGATTCAAATTTTTTCACTAGCCGGACATAAAGACAACAAAAGAAAAATCTCACACACAGCGTGTACAGAATTTTATGACTGTCAAAGTCAAACTCCATGATCGATTTAGAAATAAAATCTTTTATTAATCATAATATTATCTGAATGTCAGATAAAACTGTCAGCAAAAATAGTACCAGAAGTCTAGAAGTGCAACATAGAGTAGCATATATTTTTCTTGTAAGTGTTGATTATATCAACACTGGAATTCCCTCCCCCCCCCAGTCTGTTTTTCGGTGGAGGGAGAAATCAATGATTAATGACATTTGCTGAATAAAATCTTACCCACTCAGGCTTTCATATATTTAACTTCTCCAGGAGAGTGAGAGAAGGGAAAAAACCATCTTTTGAAGCTGTCATTATAGTTGATAGACAATTCACCATTCACTTCTCCTCAGTGATAGCCATTTGTGCGTGCTTTCAAATGATTTATACATGAGATACTTCCAGACAATTCAGCACAGTGTGGGAATTCATACAAAGTTTTATGAAACTGGCTTTGGAAAAGAGAGCAAGAGAGAGGAGAGAGAGAGAAAGCGAGAGGAAATGGTTGTGTTAGGCAACTTAGAAGCTACAGCTTTTCACAGACTTTAATAGACTACACATTTAAAATGCAGAGAAAAGACTATTAACTTGTTCTTTTTCCGCTCCCCTCTGTGCTGGTTCTGACAGACCGCAGAGCCTGTGATTGCAGGGAGCTCCAAAATGTGAGGGGCCCCAAGAAAGGCAAAGAAAGAGAGTTCTGCTCAAGTTCCTCACTTCTTCATATACTATATAAGGAGAGAATGGGAGAGCAAGCTACTCAGAGCCTGTCTCCTTATTTCATGAACCAAAGCCTCCTAGGCCAGCCAAGAATTTGCAACCTCCCAATGCTGTGAACCCATAAACACAACTGATGGGACATAAGTGCAAGAGGATATCTAAGAGGGATCAAAATACTTTCCTCCTACTACTTACCTGATGTTCCTGGGGCTACATGGAGTGGGTCTTTATTAGTTTCCTACCTCTCTTCTAGCAGTGTTCCTACTCTAACAAGACCTTTTAGTAAGCCTACCTCGCTACACAGTTGCTGAGTGAAGCCTTTGAAAGACCCTTCCCCCAACCTCCCACAAAGTTGCAACCCTGCACTCCCAACTAGGGCATCCTCCAGGCTCGACTCCCACCAGGCTGCTTCCTGCCCTGACTAGGGTTTCCTCTGAGCCCGGCAGAGGACTGCAACTCCACTACCATTGGTTGGGACTTCCTTCATTTTCTGTCCTCATTGCTACTCCTGACTAGGGCTTCCCCGACCCTCTCCTTTCCCAGCCCTCTTGATACCTGCTGCCCTCAGGACTTCCTGTGGCCCCCTTTTCATGGTGGTGGCTCCTGGTGTTCTCAGTCCACTATCCCTCTGGCCTCCTGCATCCGGGCAGCACTGTTACCTTCCTACCAAGGCACCCTTCTTCATTCCCTGCCACTTAATGCTACCAGCTACTTCCTGTCCCTTAACCCTCTCCCTCTGGTCTTTCCTGTCCCCAGTCCTTTCCATTCCTTCTCACAGTCTGTTCAAGAGAGGCCTTTCCCACCTCTCTCCACAGCCTGATTCTGCTGCCATTCTCCATTCAGCCTGATTCCAAACCAAAAATTTTGGTCTCTATTTGTTTTAAGAGGATAGAGTCAACCTACCATTCAGATTTAATTATAATCATGGGCATAGGGCAGGGAGAGACAATGAGACCCTGATCACTGCTGTACAGGTTTCCTGAGTGAGTCAACAAAGATAAGTGCTGTGGGCCCCGCCAGCAGTTTAAGCATGGCTAGTATATCTCAGTCAGTCAACCCCCGCTGCACACACACACTCCTAGTGTAGAGCCAGAAGTGACTGACTGCTCTCAGCTCTTTCAGTGCTGCCCAATCGAAGTGTTAGCAAGGGGATATTTATGTGTCATCTGAACTCAGCCCTTATTACTCTCCACAACAGCCAACAGGTGGTCTATACAAGCAGACAGTACGTAATTTAAGAAAGGGAGAAAATATTTACTTCATATTAGGAAAACATTCCAGGCAATGCATTTCTGGAGGATTACTGCTCTTCCCGCTGCTTGGCCTGCAGCCTTGTGCCTTTCAATAATACCACCGAGGAGGGCAATAATCCCTTAGAAAGGCACTGCTGCCTGTGATGACTTATTGCTTAATTAGATGGAGCCAGGATATTCTACCCCACAGGCACAAATGGCTGTATAGAATCAGCACAGCTTTCTTTCTGAGTGTTCATCCCACGACAGCAGAAAACCTGGGATGCCCAGCCGTGCTAGCCAAAGGTACTCTATCCCAATGAAATTACTGTTACATTTGAAAAAAAAAATTAAAATGGCAATGAATAGCCTAAGCAACCTGATCCTATGCAATGTTATTATTTAATAAACATTTTTAGTCGTGTGCAAAGGCCCCGGGCAGGAATAGGATCACATTGTGCTGGGCAATGTACAGACTGTGACCCTAAGAGTACCCAGTGCCAGATGGCAAGAGGCCTCCTAGTATGTAACAGTAAAACTCAGTTGGTCTGACCAGCTCAATAGACCTCACACACTGTCATCATGGTATTTATTGAAAGGGTGTCTTCTAATATATCATCTGAAAACTAATAATACACAGTCACTCATATCACCCTGAAATGTACATAACGCTTTATGTGAAATTATGGATACTCTCTGATGTTATGTTTTGGAGTTTGTAAACAGACCCAGGCTGCAGAATCGCCAAGATCTCTTGGGCTCAATTGCAAATCAAGCCAGGTGTGACTATTCATTTGCATCCGGAATTGCAGGAAGATCATTTGCATTGTAAAATCACAGGAGACTGCAAAAATTAACATGGTGTCAGCTGAGCCCCCAGGAGAGCGTCCTGACTTGGAAAACAAAGATAAACTTTGAGGGTATAAGGAACTGTTAAAAGTCTTTGAGGCATCCATCACTTAGGCTTTGTCTACACTGGCACTTTTGTTGTTAAAACTGGTCGCTCAAGGGTGTGAAAAAAGTTTTAACGCTGAAAAGCAGCTATGTGGACAGCACTTTGTTGGCAGGAGCCATGCTCCTGGTAACGAAGCTACCGCCCGTCGTTGGAGGTGATTTTATTTTGTCGCCAAGAGAACTGCGCCATTGTACGGTGTGCAGTGTAGACACAGCCTACAGGGACAAAGGGAAGGAGCACCCTTTGAGTTCATGAAAAGTGGATCCTCCTAACTAGAAAGCCAAGAATATCTGGTGAGAAACCTGCTTAGACAAAGCTTGTAACCTGCTGAAATTAAATTGTTGTCACTAGAAAACAGGTTGGGTTTTGTTTGACTTATCACCAAGTCTGTCTCTGCTAGTCTTACATATTATCACTTAAATCTCTGTTCCTTGTTAATAAACTTATTCTTGTTTTATTACAAAATCATCAGTGCAGTGCATTAAACTGAAGGGTAAAATCCTCAGCCACACTACCAGGCTGGTATGTGTTCTGTCTCTTTGGAGGCTGCAAACTTAACTTCTATGACGGTCTGGGCACTGCAGGGGAGATGGTTTGGGGGAGACTCAGGACTGGAGTGGCTGTTGGTGTCACCCTGCAAGGAGTAACCAGGCTGGTGGCAGCCAGGGTGAGGCCATTGTGCTGTGAGCAGGCTGCTGGTGCCAGGGATCTAAGGTAAAGCTGCACAGCACAGAAGCACCAGAGTCACAGGGCAGATAATGACACAACCCATTACTGGTCTAGGTGAAACCCCAAAGCATCACACAGACAAAAAGAAAATAACTCTTCCACGGAGGTCTTACAAGATAAGAACCTAATATTGCAAATATCTGTACACACGCTTAGCTTCAAGGAGGTCAGTGACACCTGTTTAATTCAAGTTAAGCAGGATGAGGGTCCAAACTATCAATCTAAAATGGCTCCAGAACTCATGGTATATTGAAAACTGAAAGCCACCACTTTAATTGCTCGTGGAGGTTTCTGGTCCTGTTTGTAGACTACAGGGATCTGGAGGTAAGCGTGCAATCCCGGTCTAGCAATAGCCAGTCTGTAGACAACCAGTAAGGTTGAGTGAGTTGTGCCTCTCTTTAATTGCAAGGTGTTTTACTCCAAAAACAAATTGATCTCTGAGATCCTCTTTCAGAAAATGATCAACACAACAAGTAGCAGACAGTTTTTTTTAAAGGCTTGCCAAAAATTCAGAGATACATTCCCTTTCTGTTTGATTTCTTAGATTTAATTTATATCCTTGTTTAAAAAATTTGTGATAGGTACATAATGTTCTTTAGAATCTCTATTGTGTGCTTACACTCCTGCTCACAAGGTTTTTGTGAAAAACCCAAATCTTTAAGCACTGTAAATGTGTTTTTTCCCACCAATGTTAGAAAAACAGCCCTTTGTTCATCAGTATCTTCTATAGCATTTGCATACAAATACTGCTCAAGTCTGAGTATATGTTGCAAAATCTTCCTCTTTTTCATTAAATTAGAAAAACTGTCCATATTGCCATAGGTAGCCACTTTATCTTTACACTCTCTAATACCATCCTCATTGCCAGTTTTCTGTCATGTTCACAACATACACAGAGAGAAGTTAGCTTAAAAACATACAATACTTTTGCTGAAAGGTTACAACATAAGAGTACTTTATTTCTTAGCATTTGGAATGATAACACACAAGAACCCCCCAAAAAAGAGAGAGACAAAGCAGACTGCTCTCTAAAGCCCAGCTCTCCCCCACCTTACTCTAGGCTGACTGCCTGCAGACTGATGGCTGCTAGACCCAGATCACAAGCAGGCCCCAGAAAACCTCTTGAGCATGAAAATAATAGCTTACAATTTTTAATACAGTTTTCAATATGCAACTGAACTTAGTGCTAATCAGAGGGCAATTTGTTTCCATCAATGTCAAACCCTTCTCAACAGATCACTAAATTCACTAAGGCTTTTTTTTTTTAATTGTATGTAAATTTCTAGTTCATAATAGCAATAAGACACTGAAAGCAGCACATTCCTGAATGATTATTGCACATTTCAAGTGGCTAAAACAATTTATAAATCACACGTTTTAAATGTTTTGTGAACTTTTGTCTGTATAACAGTAAAGTTATGCTTTCTTTAGATAACCCCATAACTGTACAGACCACTTCATATGCTAAATGAACATAATAAAATACATGCCCTCATGAACTTAGAACCTAACGAGTACAATGAGCGAGTGGCAATTATGATCAGTATTGCTGACTGAACACTGTTGTTAATTTGTATTCTTTCAGTGGCAAAGAGAAAGAGGCTAGAAGGAGTTAGAAGGCCAAATTTATCCAGGGTCTACAGCAGCTGCTGCTGACATAGATGCTAGAGGAAGAAGTGGCTCCAATACTGGGGACCAATACTCAGATTGTGCAACCCGAGCATTGGGTGGTGCTGGCTTAGGAGGGTGTTAGGAGTAAATCAGCAGCAAGGTGATATAGTAATTCCATGGATCTCTTCAGTAGTGTCAGTCAACAGGCCTCTCCTGGACCCCTGAGCTAGACTACAACTGCTGTTTCATGACGGAAACCCTGGAGAAGGCAAGCAGCAATACCTCCCTGAAGCAGCATAGTAACACTCACTAGCACAAGGAGATGCAAGCTGCCCTACTCTGCACCAGTGGCAGTGGTGAATCTAACCCAATGGCTTTTCATACTCACTGCCTGTCTTTTTCTCACATCCTTGGTTTTAGAAGAGGAAATAAGAGAACCCTAACAGATGTTGCAGTCTCCTTTTGCATTTCTTACACAACGTACCCTTCTATTTCTTCTTTAATCAGGATGAATGCTGAAACCTTTTGCTTCATTTCAACAGTGAGAAATGCCCTTTGCTCTCAGCATCCCAATTAGTGATGAATACTTCAGCGTACTGTATTGTCTACTGTAAATAAACTGGAGTGGAGGAGAGGCTGGGGAGCACGTTATTGTAGAGCTGGTGGGTCTAATTTGCAACACACTTTCCTGATTTACATTGCGTAATGCTGAAACACCCACACGTACGTGTAGTGCGATTCCCTTTGGAACTAGCCAGTTACTGCTGTAATTTGGGTGTATCTCATAGACTGCAGCTGTTGTGCAAGGATCGAGCCTAAATGCTCAGAACGCTTGGATTGAAGCCTACCTTAAACAATGTATTGTTATTCATTCTGTGGCATTCATTGTCAGCCACAATCATGGTTTCCTTGGATCGTGGCAATTTTGCCAGGCATATGCTTTTCAGGTGAATTTAGCACCCGCATTCCCACAGAAACAGCCTGCATGAAAAATTCATTTACGTCAAATCACTGCAACATCTATTTTATCAAAGAAGTGAGTGCTTCTGCGCTCACCTAGTAGAAGCCACAGATGGGATGTTTAAGGCAGTCAGCTGCAAGAACAGGAAGAAATCTGAATACATGATCTGTTCAGATTTCTCAAGTAAAAAAAGAAGAATATCTATCTGCATCAGAACTGTAGGCAGCGGGTCACTGTTGTCTACCAAATATGTTAGCAACTTCACTGATAGCATACGGATATTTTCCAGAATGGAAATACACACTGGAAAAGAAGGGGTTAAAGAGTTGCTCTGCAGCCAGGCAGCTCTACCCTGCCAAGCTTGCACAGGCTGGAGGAGGAGCTTAAAAGTGGAGCAGAGTCAGTAGCTGGCAGATAGTGCCAGTGAACTGACCTCTATTCTGAACTCCTAGGAAGGAGCACTGCAGGAGATCTTGCTGCCTGAAGCCCAGCTGTGGTGACCTTACCAAGCCAACAAAGACGGGACCTTTGATTCTCTGAAGACTTTAAAGACTTTACCTTTGTGTTCAATTATTTGTGAGCTTTACCTGTTGTGAAGAGATCAGACTGGTAGGAACTGATCCATGGTACCACCTGCATAGCACTCTAGGGTGCAGGATTTAGCTGCTTACAACTGAGCCCTGGATTGGAACCTGGTGGAGAGGGTGGTCCTGGGTTCCCCAACCAACCCCTAATGAGGGGCCAACTACAAAAGCCTATTCCTGGTGCAGAGAATCTAGTTGAAGGAAGATCCTAAAGTCAGAAGAGTCCAGACAATGAAACCCCGACCCAAGGGGAAGCCTGGGGATCCCTTATCTAACCCAGAAGGCTACCCTGTTGTTGGACTCTTTATATATACCCCAAAAGGGGTGGCCTCAAACACGTGACCTGGCCAGAGAGCTGAATGATTGAATACACAGATCTTTGCAAGTCAGGAATAGCTGTAAAAAGGGGAGTGCCCAGAAAGAAAGAAAAAACTTGCCATGCCCCCACCTGACCACTAGGCAGCATTGGCAATGAGGTTTTCCCTTCACAAGTCCCCTTTGAATCATCACATAAATCTATGCTTACAGTTTTAGGAGTTATTGAAAGTGTTGTTAGAAATGTCAGAGTCTGAGAGATGGGGTGGGTAGAAGGAAAGATTGAAGTAGCCATTGCAAAGAAAAAATATCTGAATTTAAAATTGTGTTTGAGTCATTTAACTTTATTGTATGAACAAAGGAACTTAATGGGAAAGATTAGAGAGTAAATTATATTCATTTAAGTTTATATTCTGATTCCCTCAAGTATCTTTATTAATTGGATGCCTTTGGTCAGGTGAGTTTCTACAAATGGCTGGATTGCAGATAAGTTGTAATCTTCATATAGTTTTAATGATTTTATACTGTCTCGATAGCTATAGATAACAAGTCCAGAAATAAACAATTTCTCAATGTCCACAGAGACGCTGTCGCACAAAGTTTTTGAAATCCTGAGTGAGTGCCGGTCTGAAGAGAAGATGCTATGTTCTTTAGGGGGACAATAGTGAAGACTAGAGATCTTGCTGTATGCTATTCTGGAAGTTTGTCAGAAAGTTTGCAAGCTGGTAGAAGTTCTCAGCAAAGTTAAGAAGACCCTTCAAGGAGAAGGATGTTTGTATTACCAAAAAGCTCAAAACTAAAACAAATTAGAAAAAAATTGGGGGGAAAAAAGAAAATTACAGTCTCTGTCAATTGGTATTGTCACATTACTTTTTCCTCAGACTTCTGGATCAGTGTTCTTGCTGTTAACTCCTTCTTTTCCTCTCCTCAGCTACCATACATGTTTATTTCATAAACCTTCGTGAATGGAGAGCAGCCCCCTTCTAGCTCCTTCCTTGGTGCAAGCTGGGTCCTTCTTCCACCTAATTCAGGAATGCTCACTTGTTCTCCAGTCATGCTCACCTGCTTAAAAGTGGAAAAGAAAAGAAAAAATGAGTAGGTACAGATAATAATTCCCATTTAGTTGATTTGTAATCCTGAAGATTACAGGATTTGTAATGTTCAGGATTACAAATCAACTAGACCAAATGTATAACAAAGTGAATAATCGAGTGGCCAACAACAGACAATACAGTCGATTCACCGTTAGTGGAGATAAGTGGAGATAAGTAAACAATCAACATAGCTATCACAACATTTGTATCATGAAGATGATGGCCATGCCCCAAAACGTCATATGCTCACCCTGAAATCATTATCAATGCCCAGCTATAGCAGCCAACCACTTGAAAAACTAAAACGTTGTCAGTTTTTGGCTGAAAATCAAAATATTTCAATATGGATATGCTACTACAGTGCAGTGGGAGTTGTAGTTCTGTTGCCTTTTGTCACTATCCTCCTCTATTGGTATATCTACACTGCAGCTGGGAGTGTGCTCCCTGGTTTGCGTAGACAGACACATCCTAGCTCTGCTCAAGCTAACGGACTAAAAACAGCAGTGTAGCCGGGGTAGCAGGCACAGCAGCTTGGGCTAACCACCTGTGCACAACCCACCCAAACCCCAGGGTACATACTTGGGCAGCTGGCCCGAGCTGCCACCAGGCTACCCCTCGCTACACTGCTAATTTTAGTGTGCTAGCTCAAGCAGAGCTAGTGTGTGTCTATCTACCTGAGCTTGGAAGCACAGTCCCTACTGCAGTGTAGACATACCCTTGGTGGTGCTCCTCTCCAAGATGGGAGAGTGGTGTATCTCAGGAGATCTAGTCCAACCAGGGAGCCCAGCCTACAGAGAAGAATGAGGTACCTGAATTACAATTGCTCTGAGGCAATCACAGTGGCATTTCCAAATGAAAATATTTCTATTTTTGGCTGAAATGTTTCCACTTTTTATCTTTCACACAAATTTGACCACTTCTGGAAAAGAAATTAAATATAAATATTCAACCAGCTCTATTCTGAAGTCTTGGCTATCCTATGAAAACTATTAGTTGTTGGCAATGGATGTCAGTAATAGGTAGTTACTATTACTACAGTAATAGGGGTGTATGGGGTGGCCAGGGAGGGGTAGTACCTCTGATGGGGGGACTTGTCGTACCCTTTGGGGGTAGTCCATCCACTTTGGTCCTCACCTGTCACTCAGCTCTCACCTGTGGCTCCAAGTAGCTGCAGCATGCGCAGCAGCCACACCCTGGGCAACGGCTTCGACAGGCCAGCCAAACCAGGTGAGTGTAATTGATGGGACTCAAACCCTCAGTGAATTTGGGATATGCCTCCCCCGCATGCGACGTCAGCTCCGGCGGACTGGGCGAAAGAGATCACTAAGATCCAACGGCCAAGAAGGCGGTTCTGCAAAGCTTTGTGGAAAGCGAAGGACTTGACGAGGCACGAAAGACGTCAAGGCCATCCACTGCAACCAAAGAAGTTACCAGTCGTGATGATTTTTCGTACCATTGGTGTCTGGCTTCTAAGGTCGAGAGAGTGGGATTGCTCCCGTGCAACGGCTCTACCACTCAAAAGCTTTCACGCACAGGTCCTGTGCAAATGATCAAACAACATCATCATCATACTACCCAAGTCCTGCGGCGATGGGGGAGGGGCAAAGCGACAGGTGGAGGTTACCACTGGGAGTCGTAGTCCCAATCCTGCACGCAGGCAGCCTGTGGATAGGTGGTCGTACAGCTCTGTACTTCGGGCAGCAGAGTTGCCCGGCAGCATCCCAGGCGTCTGAGCAGCCCTCTTCAGGACAGCACTGTTCACCCTAGTAAGGGAGGGGCCTAGAAAAGGTGGCCTAAAAATTGCCTGCCCTACAACAACTGGCCAGCAAGCCGCGGCTGGCAGTTCAACCCAATCTGTGGCCGAAACCAAAAGAAAAATTTGAGAAAACTTACCATTGGTGTATGGAATGTTCGTACCCTCATGGATCGAGAAGCTGTTGCAAGACCTGAGAGAAGGACAGCCCTCATTGCTCGAGAACTAGTCCATTATAACATCGATATAGCGGCATTAAGTGAAACAAGATTGCCTAGGGAAGGTTTCTTGAGTGAACCAGGTGGTGGTTACACCTTCTTCTGGAAGGGTAAGACTGAGACAGAGGATAGAATACATGAAGTTGGTCTGGCAATAAAAACCTTATTGATGCATCAACTCCCAGACCTTCCACTGGGTATCAATGAAAGATTGCTGAAGCTGCGCTTCCCACTAAATGCCAAACGTCATGTCACCATCATCAGTGCATATGCACCCACTTTAACATGCTCTGACAACTCAAAGGAACAATTCTATGAAGATCTCGACAGACTGATCAAGGCCACACCTGTAACAGATAAACTACTCCTACTTGGAGATTTCAGTGCCCGAGTTGGGGCTGACAGCGAGAACTGGAAAGGAGTAATCGGGCCACATGGTGTAGGCAAAATGAACAGTAATGGACTACTTCTTTTGAGTCTTTGTTCTGAAAATGACCTGACCATTACCAACACTCTGTTCCGACAAGCGGACAAATACAAAACAATGTGGATGCACCCTAGGTCCAAACAGTGGCATCTGATAGATTATGCCACTGTTAGAAGGCGAGACATCTGAGACGTACTGATTATCAGAGTAATGCGAGGCGCAGAGTGCTGGACAGATCACAGATTAGTCAGGACGTCTCTTCAACTCTACATCGTTCCTTCTCGGCACAAACGCCCTAAGCATGTGGGACCTGCTTTCAATATAGCCAAACTGAAGGATGCTCAATGTTTCAACAAATTCCAGAAGAGTCTTGATGACAAACTGACATCCCATGGACAACTGATCGGTACTGTAACCGAAAAGTGGGACCAGTTCAAGCAGATAGTGACTGACACAGCAATAACATCTTTTGGACCAAAGAAAAGAACACATCAGGATTGGTTTGATGAGAACCAAGAAGAAATATTCTCAGCATTGGAAGTAAAGAGAAAAGCCTTTATCGAATGGCAGAATGACCCCTCCTCAGTCTCTAAACGGGACCATTTCAAGTACCTTCAGAGCAAAACACAGAAAGACCTCCGTCAGATACAAGACAACTGGTGGGAGAGCAAAGCCAAAGAAATTGAGCACTATGCTGAGACCCTCAACTTAAAGATGTTCTTTAGTGCTATTAAGACTGTCTATGGACCCTTTAAACCAAGGACCACCCCATTGCTCTCATTAGACAACACAATGCTGATTAAAGATAAAGAAGGCATCAACGAAAGATGGCGAGAACACTTTAGCAACCTTCTCAATAGACCATCAACCGTGAATAATAATGTCCTCAATGAAATTCCACAACAACCTGCTCTGACAGATTTTGACTTTCCGCCCACTATAGATGAGATTAAGAAAGCTGTTAGCCAGATGAGTTCAGGGAAAGCTCCTGGAAAAGATGGGATACCAGCAGAGATATATAAAGCAGCAGGTCCAGCAGCACTAGCAGCGTTCCACAGCGTGATCATCAACATCTGGGAGGATGAAAACATACCACAGGACCTTCGCGATGCTACTATTGTCTCTCTTTTCAAGAACAAAGGCAGCAAAGCAGAATGTGGAAACTATAGAGGCATATCCCTCCTCTCTGTTGGAGGGAAGATCATCGCCCACATCATCTTGAACCACCTAATAGCCAGTATTTCCGAGGCAAATCTACCTGAAAGTCAGTGTGGTTTTCGACCTGGCCGGAGCACAGTCGACATGGTGTTTGCTGTCAGACAAATACAAGAGAAGTGCATTGAACAGAACATGCACCTGTACGCTGTCTTCATAGATCTGACAAAGGCATTTGATACCGTCAACAGGGAAGCCCTTTGGACCATTCTAACACGACTTGGCTGCCCAAGAAAATTTGTCCAGATTATACGCCTTTTTCATGACAGCATGACAGGCGAAGTATTGTCTGATGGAGCCACATCAGCCCCCTTTAACATCACCAACAGCGTGAAACAAGGATGTGTTCTCGCTCCTGTCCTATTTAATCTGTTCTTTGCATGTGTCCTTAACCATGCACTGAAAGATCTGGACCGAGGTATATACTTGAAATACTGGCACGGTGGTTCACTTTTTGACCTCCGTCGCCTGAATGCAAAGACTAAGACAGTGCAGAAACTCCTTCTTGAGGCACTCTTTGCTGACGACTGTGCCCTCATGGCTCACACTGAAAATGATCTTCAGCACATTGTCAACAAGTTTGCTGAGGCCTCGCAACTTTTCGGACTAACTATCAGCCTCGGAAAGACAGAAGTTCTCCATCAACCTGCACCAGGATCAAATGCTTCTGTCCCGAGTATCTCCATCGACGGCACTCAGTTGAAAATAGTGGAGAACTTTAAATATCTGGGTAGTGTCATATCCAGTGATGGATCACTGGATAATGAGATCAATGCACAAATATCCAAAGCAAGCCAGGCACTTGGCTGTCTGCGTGTCAAAGTTTTAAATCACCACAACATCCGGATGTCAACAAAACTGCTTGTGTACAGAGCTGTTGTTCTTTCATCTCTTTTGTACGGGTGTGAAACATGGACACTATATAGGCGTCACATCAAGTAGCTCGAAGCATTTCACATGCGCTGCCTCCGCAACATCATGAAGATCCGCTGGCAAGACAAAGTGCCCAATCTCGAGGTCCTCGAGAGAGCCCAGATGAAAAGCATCGAAATGATGATCATGAAGTCACAGCTACGTTGGACCGGTCATGTCAGCCGCATGGATGCCAACAGAATCCCCCACCAGCTTCTGTATGGTGAGCTCTCCCAGGGCATCCGGCATATAGGTCGTCCACGGAAACGTTACAAGGACACCATCAAAGCCAATCTGCACTACAGCAGTATCAAACCTAGGGACCTTGAGGATGCCGCCAGCGACAGAACACAGTGGCGTGCAACAGTCAGAAATACCTGCATCGCCTTTGAGGAAGACCGCTGCCGGCATCTACAAGAGGCACGCGAATGATGTCACAGAGCATCAGCAGCGCACAACCCACTGACCGCAAACTTCCCATGCACCATCTGCAGCAAAATGTGCACCTCTAGAATTGGCTTGTATAGTCACCAGAGGGCACACCATAAGACCAACAACTGATGATCTGCACAGATTTGTCATCATCGGATTCGATGGACTACCAAGGAATAGGTAGTTATCCTAGTGTAGACAAAATTTAAGAGCCAAAATTCTGCTCTCAGGTATGCTGGTGTAAATTCAGAGTTATTCCACCAATTTCAATGGAGTTATTCCAAATGTATACCATTGTAGGATAGGGCAGAATTTATCCCTACACAGGAACAGGCATCTGTGGGGCTGCTAGCAAAAGAAAGTGGTAACGTACGCCTATGTCTGGAATTCTTACAAAACCAAACATTTACATAAACTAGATAGTTTTTAGCTTGTGAAATTGAGAGGACCACCATATCCAGGGAATTTTACTCCCCATGTTCCTCCCAAGACCATTATGGACAAATAGATATGTGAGATACAAAAATGAATGCCACCAATAGTTCAACACATAGCAAGCAATCCCATGTTATCTAAACCTAGCCTCATTGCTATTAAGACTCCAGGTGCTTTCTTCATCCCATTATTCACCCAAAAAGAGCCATGCTACAAGAAATCTGCAGAACATTTAATTTAAAGGAATAGTGTCATAATAATCCTATTTAAATCCTTACCTGTGCTAACATCTCATTATTAAAAAATGAAAGGATTTTTAAAATCTGTTTCATTTTTCAACACTTATGCTGTTTATTTCCTTCATTTCACTGACCTTGGACAGCAAAACTAGACTGCTCTGGTCTGTCTGTTTCTTATCTATCTCTCTTCTTCCACTTGCTGGTTCTCCTAAGCTAGCATAGTGTTTTGTGTGTTTTGGATTTCAGCATTGTAAGGAAATATTGAAATTAAATCTCTGATCTAAAGATGTTCTAGTCACTATAACTAATACAATAAAAGAGTGAACCAGTATTTATAATCTTAAATACAATAAAGAATAATTCCAAGACAAATTGGAAGATGCCATTTCAATAGTCTCATTTTATAGATTGATACAAAGATTAAATGCATTTCCTGTAAAGCAGATTTTCAGTCCACAAGTTTCATAAACTAAGGTCAGAATTCTGTGCATTTTTGAATGCCCTTTTGCACGCACTAGTGTCAAAACTGCCCAGACAAACTGGACCTTTGCGCACAGAAGTGAGTAGATAACTTTCATGTGCAAAGGCACAACTAGTGCAAGCAATTGCAGTAACTATAAACACAAAAGCAGCGCTGATTGTGAAAACCACTCTCAAATTAAGGTCAATTCTATATTTTAACCTTCCTATAGTATTAAGCTAACCAAATTATTTTTAACAAGTATTTTCAGAAATTGTCAACGATATGATTAATTGTGTTCCACGTGTGACACTAGAAGAGGGACAGTAGCTGTATTACAAATAAAAGACACAGAATTATGAGGAATAACAAAGATTGTTTAGATTCATCACACAAAGACTGACAGACAATGAAATATTTTATACTGGTCAGGTTTGACATGAAGGTTTTGATAGGTGAGCTAGAGATGTGAGCAAGCTCTTTTTTAAAGGAATAAAACATACCTTACAGTGACTTTGATGGTCTCTTTCTCATATCATCCCATGATGAGCTGCATTTCCTTATTCTCAATTTACTTCTCAGCAGGAGGTCCCATCTGCAGCATCAGCAAAATGGCAGCCCCCGCAGAGAGAGAGCACCACAGCTCCAGTCCCTGAGTACAGATATTTAAACAATGGCAGGTATTTCTAATAACTGGCATAAATTCATGTTTATGATCCATATTACGTAGTCTTATTTAGCAAAGATTGATCTAGCTATCTAAGGGATTATACCTAATTTTTGCAGTTTTCTGTTAAATAAAGAGACTTTTCATGGAGAGTAAAATAAAGGTTATGAAAACATTGCCATTAATATTAATATTTTGTGGCTTTTGAGCCACAGGGAAGCGAGGTGATACTTGGCACTCATGGCAGCTCCCCAGAGCATTTTGCCTCAGGCAGGCATAATGCCTCCCGGAGTACTGGAGGAGGGTTGCACACAGCTGTGGCAACTGCTACATCACACATTTTAAACAGGTTGCAGCTCACAGCTCAGCTCACAGACTGGTACTTCCTTCTGTACTTCAGGGTTTCTAGTGCTGATTCCAGAATTAGACTTTCCCAGACTTTGCTCAAGGATTGGGACTGTGGCTTTAAGGGAGAGGGAAGGGAAATCCTCCTTTGCCCCACCATCCACCCTAGTGCAGCCACACAGGGCTAGACACATCCTAGACCCTTATGTTTTGCAATAACACAGCTGTTCCCCAAACGTGTTCAACAACTGTTCTTAAATGCAGTCAATTTCATAGTGTAAATGGTTCCTAAAATAGCTGGAACATTACCCTCTTGACTTTTATTTCTTCCCGTCTGGCTGTCAGACTCTTCTCTCTTCCCTTTTTGATGGATTAAGTAGAACCACTGCAATGTGTTGACTTGAAAACTAAGGATTCTCTCTAAAATTGCTGTGCGCTCATTCATTCCTGACACTGACACTAGCTGAATTCATTGTGGAAGCAATGAGACAAATGCTTAACTAATAATGCATTTGAATGTGTAAATAGTATTGAGCCCAGTAGACTGAATCCATTTTACTTCTAAGAGTGTTTCCAGGGTTTATAGACTTACCGTTTCGGCTCAGTATCTGCAGCTGGCTTTCTTCCCTTTTCCCCTTTGGGTGTGGTAACCCAGTTCCAGACTGCAAACATTTTCCTTATTCTGGGGTGTCCCTCCAGACATGCCATTTTGCTGTATTATGCAGAAAAGTTGGCAGTTGTAACCCTTCCGCCAGGTGTTATCAGGAGCAAAAAGGGTTGGGTTCAAATATCAAGGGATTCCTCTTAAAATTAACAAACACCACTGGCTTGAGTCCCAACCCAGAAACTTGAAAAAAATGAAATACTTTCCCTGGGGCAATACTTACCCTCTACACAGACTCAGCACTTGTGAGAAAACAAAGAAAACTTTATTAAGGGGGAAAGAACCACAGCATTAATCTGGGAAAACACAACACCAATAAATCAACTGTATGTTGATTTACATACAGAGAGTATGTAAAACACTCACCCCCACAATATCTTGGGCAGTAGTCCTTTGCCTCAGTTTCCCCACCTGCTAATGTGAACATCCAATGGACAATTGTTCCTGCTATACCTCACTCCCCTCCCTTCCCCTTTGGTGCACCCCACTTAGTTTGTCAGTGGTTAGTGAAGTTTCAGAGCCCAGGAGTGCACTTGGGCAGCTCCAGCCCCAGCCCTTAGGGATAACTGCTGAATGGCTTCTGTGAAGAGACACCTTGCCACTGCCTCTGAATCATCTCTTGCTGTGTCACTGTCAATAGCCACAATGCCCTCTCTGCATTGTCTCATGCCACTGCCCCCATGCCATCTTTTATCTCTAGCCATGATGTCTATTTCAGGTCTTCAGGCGCCTAACACATCCATAGCATGCACAGCTCTAGTAGGACCAGGGCAACGAATTGTACAAGTGGTTTAAGGCCACTTCTGTGCATCTCTCCCCACTTTTCCCTTCTGAGATATGCTGAGTTCTTCTTAGGCTAATAATTAGTACATCTTCCTATTTTAAGAGAGCTTGCTTTGATGTTCTTCCTAACGCTTTCTTGCATGAAATTAAACTGAAACACTATTGTGACCTTTAAAAAAGAAACAAATACATTCATATTTTAAGATAAAAAGTTAATTAACTAGCAATAACTGTAAAAATATTTTCAGGTATGTTGTGATAACAATTGATTGACATGTATTAGCAGGAGTGTTGTCAGCAAGCCAAGAGAAGTAATTCTTCTGCTCCACTCTGCGCTGATTAAGCCTCAACTGGAATATTGTGTCCAGTTCTGGGTGCCACATTTCAGAAAACATGGATAAATTGGAGAAAGTCTAGAGAAGAAAACAAAAAAATGATTAAAGGTCTAGACAACATGACCTATGAGGGAAGGTTGACAAAATTGGATTTGTTTAGTCTGGAGAAGAGAAGACTGAGAAGGTACCTGATAACAGTTTTCAAGTATATAAAAGGTTGATATAAGGAGGAAGGAGAAAAATTGTTCTCCTTAACTTCTCAGGATAGGACAAGAAGCAATGGGCTTAAATTACAGCAAGAGCGGTTTAGGTTGGATATTAGGAAAAACTTCCTGTCAGGATAGTCAAGCACTGGAATAAATTGCTTAAGGAGGTTGTGGAATCTCCATCATTGGAGATTTTTAAGAGCAGGTTAGACAAATACCTGTCAGGGATGGTCTAGAAATACTTAGTCCTGCCATGAGTGCAGGGGATTGGACTAGATGACCTCTCAAGGTCCCCTCCAGTCCTATGATTCTATGATTCTAAGACCAAAACTATGCTCCAACTTGCTTAGTGAAAATAACTAGAAAAGTGGTAAGTGCAATAATACTAGAGCTTGCATTAACATAGTACAGGTTATACTGGGTTTCTTTCACCCTCAGCAGGGTTAGTATAAAACAGGGGTTCTCAAACTGGGGGTCAGGACCCCTCAGGGGGTCGCAAGGTTATTACATGGGGGGTCGTGAGCTGTCAGCCTCAACCCCAAGCCCCGCTTTGCATTCAGCATTTATAATGGTGTTAAATATATAAAAAAGTGTTTTTAATTTATAAGGGGGGGCCGCACTCAGAGGCTTGCTATGTGAAAGGGGTCACCAGTACAAAGGTTTGAGAACCACTGGTATAAAAGTTAAATATTAGCAAATGTAGTTTACCTGATCTCTGGGCCCAGTGGCCTTGGGACAGTGGTTAAAAATCTAGTTTGCAGGAGCCAAGAGAGTTCATAGGGCATCAGCAACGTGCATCAGCAACATTCAGTTGGTGGTGGAAAAAGAGTGCTACCTTTACTCTTGGTCTCTCCAGCCTAGGGTCTCTCAAGCCATCAGTGATAGCTGTTTCCTAGCCCTCCACTTTGTTCTAAGGACTATTCCCTCCAGTGCCTTAAAGATAAGGGGGGAAAAACCCTTATTGCACATAATGGAGGTAGCAATTATCATTCTGGATAGAAGTACCAGGAACTTTAACATATTGGATATGATTATTCCTGAAAGCTCAGTGCTTGATCAACTCCTGTTTAAGTCAATGAGACTGTTTCCATTGACTACAATGTTAAATAGACTGGGCCATAAGTACACCATTAAAAAGCTCCACTGAATATATGTGTCACTGGATGGCTTTTTGTTTTTTCTTTGAATGCCTTTCTTTCCTATCTCAAGTGCTGCATTTTTCTCTACTACTGTCCCTGTTAGCAGCAATTATTGCAACTTTTTGCCTTCAGCTGGTAAGGCAGAACACTCCCAGCCATCCCTTCTAAGGCCACATCACTCTAGTTGCCATAAAAGTTTTGTAGACAATGGCTGATTAAAATCAGGTACACAATAAGGCCTAACTCTTCAAACTTGGGTGCCTAAAGCTATGCATTCCAACTGAAAGGGATCCGATTTTCAGAAGTTCCGAGCATCTGCAACTCCCACTAAAAACAATGGAGTCAGATCTTCAACTGGTGTAAGCAGATGAAGCTCCATTGATTTTTGCCGATTTACAGCAGCTGAGGATCTAGCCCACTATGAATTATGGGTGCTTAGTATCTCTGAAGATCAAGCCATTTTTAGTTAGGTGCCTAAATATGGATTTGGGTGCCTAATGTTAGATACTCATTGTGGGTACGGTAATATCTTTTATTGGCCCAACTTCCATTGGTGAGAGAGACAAACTTTTGAGCCAACAGAGCTTTCTTCGGGTCTGGGAAAGGTACTCCCAGCATCACAGCTAAATCCAAGGTGGAACAGATTGTTGACAAACAGGAAAATACTTGTATTATTTTTTACAAATATTATGCGTAGCTCTGTGTGTTTGTGTATGATGGATTATTTGCAACATGTTTAGCTCAAAAGGGGGTTGTTAGAGCTTGAGGAAACAATGGGGCAGCTGTAAGTTGGGGAATATCCCCACTACCTGCCTTCCTCAAGGCTAAAATGGTTTGCTCTTCCCAAGGCTAAGCCTCAGATCAAAGGAAAATACTAAACCATTACATGACTCTGGGCCTAGAAAAGGCATAATGTTTGAGTGCATTGAGAGGCTGCTAGGGAGTGTCAGTGAGTGCTGACAGGTACGCAAGAAGACACCAAGTCTGACAGAGAATCAGGGTCTGCAGCAAGCAGCCTATAATTTAGTCCACAAAGAATGGGGGCACTAAGGGTAAGTTGTCTTCCTAGGGTTTGAAGGGAGTGCCAAGTGTAGGTAAGACAGTATGAATATAGGTCTCTTTGTTTTAAATCCACTTTGCTAAGTGCTGTGAACCTTTCGGCAAATAAATCATACTTTGTTTTGAAGATGCTGCTTCTGTGTCACTGCATGTTATTACTGTCCACAGACTCCCACAGGGAAACTATTCCAGGTGCAACGTTCATTGGGCTCGTTAGATATCACAGTTGGTATCCAGAGGGGTATATTCTGGAGATTTAGGGAGTGGCTGCTTCATGGGGATTCCCCTCTCAAAGAGAAATGGAGGCACAGGCCTGTCACTTGAAAGGAGTGCACTTGTGGGACTGGAAAAAGGTCTCAGAAATGGCAACTTATCCAAGGACCATAACACTCAGGTTTGAAATTTTTGACTTAAATTTATTTCTTTACAATTCTAATTAAGCTGTTCAATTATTGTAAAGGTTTAAAGAATAGCAGAGTACAACAAGATAGGGTAAAAACCATGGTTGCAGGAAAAGAAAAGTCTGTTAAGAGATAAAAATTAAAGTACATTTACCAAGGGGACAAGAGAGAGTGAAAACAATGTAGAAGATCTATAAGCATTGTACCAATTGCTATTCCATTCAACCTTCTAAAAAGGTCCTGATAACTGATGCCTAGTGTCATTAATAGCTAAGATTAGGTAAAAGTAAATACCATGGACAGGACCCATTGTGCACAGCAGTAATAAAGTACAGCAGCAGGTTTTCAGTTGCAGCCCACACACTGTAAACTTGTGGGTGACTTTACACTTGTTAGGCACCTCATATGCAACTCTCAGAGAAATATAGCCAGTAAAAGCCCCCATATCCAGTAGTCTGGACAAAGAACTCCCTACATTTGGAAAGAGTTGGTTGGTTGGTTTTTTTTAAACTTTCTGCCTCCCTGACCCAATGGACCCAATTCTGAGAGGGACTGAATGTCTCTTACTATGGCCTGAAGGGTGCTTGGCACCTCGCAGGTCCCCCAAGCTCCTCAAAGGGCAAGGCCACTAGATGGCTGGAGTTTGTACAGGAACAATTTTTTGGTACACGTTAAGAGCCAAAAGACTTAAGCACACTTGAAAATGTTACCCTAAGTGCCATTGAAAATCAATTTTACTTTAAGGGTATGTCTACACTGCAGCCAGGAGGTGGGATTGCACCGTGTGTAGCTATACCCAAGCAAGCTTTGATCTAGCTAGATCAAAGATAGCTTGAGTAACAATAGCCGTGTAGCTGCAGAAGCATGAGCTAGCTGAGCAAGTATGAACCTAAAGTCCTGAGTGGGGCTGTACTCAGGAGCCTAGCCCATGCCGTGGTCCATGCTACTTTGGCTATACTGCTCGTTACTTGAGCTACCTTTGGTCTAGCTAGATCAAAGTTGGGTCGGGGATGTGAACATTAGCACCTCCTTATGGCAATGTTAGCATACCCTGAGTGTAACAAGCAGTGTTCAAAAGGAAAGGCAAGGTTGGAATTACAACATACCACCACTTCACCCCTTCCGCACTCTCACTCTTTCCAAGAGGCGGCAGGGAGCAGCAAGGTTATGGCATACGATACACTTCCAGTGCAAGCAATAAGAAAAAATATTGAGAGCATAGAAGCACACTTCAAAAATAGGAGAATAAACAAGATGCTCCTGCAGTATTCATAAAGGTAAATATTTCATCTTAAATTAACACATAGACAAATAAAATGTCTTGAGTTGTAGCTTCTTGGCTAATATCCTAACAAGTCGGTGTGTGCAGAATTTCCTATTTTCCTTTTTAACAAACAAAATACTTTGCCTCATAAATCTTCATTAGAATTGTTTTAAAGTTGTTGTTTTTCCCTGTTTCCAAGACATGGTATTGAGTTTTTCACAGCAAGAGACCAGCAAAAGCAGCTGCTGTGTTATCTGCAGAAATGGGCCTAGGTTGTAAAGGCTGGTATGGATCCAATCACCCTGGAATGTTGGAAACCAAGGATTCTGGGTTTGGACCCAATTTTAGCTCCTGAACTCTAGGTTAGGGAACAAAGAGCATGGCCCGTAAGGAAAGGCCTCCCCTTTCTAGAATTCTTTGGGTATGTCTACACTACAGGATTAATCCGAATTTAGATAATTCGAATTCGGGAAACAGGTTGTATAAATTCGATTGTGCGCGGCCACACTAAGCACATTAATTCGGTTTTTAACCACATTAATTCGGTGGTGTGCGGCCACACTACCCCATTACTTTAACCACAGTAATTCGGTGGTGTGCGGCCACACTAACCCTAATTCGAATTAACAAAATCGATTTAGGCGCTACTCCGCTCGTCGAGGTGGAGTACAGAAATCGATTTTAAGTGCCCTTTAATTCGAATTAACTGGCTCTGTAGTGTGGACGGGTGAAGGGTTAATTCGGATTAACGCAGCTAAATCCGAATTAAAGTCGTAGTGTAGACCAGGCCTTTGTTTATTGTGAGGGGAGGCTGGGGTTAAAAAGATGAGTTGAAAAGAAAGAGCAGTTGTCAATCCTACTTCCAAACTGCTGTAAACAAATGTTCCTGTAAAAAGATACACATTTTCTTTCCTCCGCCAAGCCCAAGCATTTCATTCCCCCTCTTTTGAGTCTGTGACAAGCATTGAAATAGTGTCCTTCATGTCCCCCCTACCAAGGACAAGCAGCAGTACTCCCTGATGCAGAACTGTCAAAGGAAGTCTTTTAGCTGTAAATAAAACAAAGGTTTGTAATGAGGTCTTTGAGGCTTTACAGATCAAGCTTCCAAAGTGCTGTTCTTGGAACAAAGGACTTCTGTTAATCATTGGATTTGTGCTTTACGATTTTGGTAAGTTTGCAGGGTGCTGTTCAGGTGTTGCTGAAGGTGTTCCTATGCTTAACAAAAATCTTTGTCTTCCTCTAGCCCCCATTTCAGGAAAGTACATAAGTACATGCCAGTTCGATTCAGGAAATCACTTAAGCATGTGCTTAAGTTTCATTGACTACAGTGGGATTTAAGAATTTGCTTATGTACCCTTCTTGAATAGGGATGCTTTCCTGAATTGGAGCCTTAGAATGCATGTAATGACCATGGAACTGTTTCCAGAATATGGAGAACTATGCCTGACAAAGGAGTATCCTAGCTGGTGCTCTTTCAAGGTTTTGTCCTTTCTTAGGCATTTTCCCCACTCTGAGCTCACACACGCTGGGATATTGACTTCATACATGCTGACTGGGAGTTGTACTACCATGGACATTCTTCACATTCCCCAGCTACACACTTTCTTACCTTTGTTTGCATACTCAGCAATTATTCCTCTTCAATCAAAGTACGGTATGTTTGCATTTGCTTAGCACTCTCCAACACACTCTCACTGCATTTTATTTAATTGCATCTACCTCTCAAAGGGACAAGGATAGTTTTGTAATTATTTTCCTTAAGTAGATAAAGTCAATTCTTCTCATTCTTTCATTTCCTCCAGTCCACCACATGCAGCCTCCCATACCGGGGTGTGAACTCCCAGCTCCAGTCTGCTCCCCTGGCTAACAGAGGCTCAGTTTACACCTACAAGTGGAATGAATGTATCCCCAAGTGTATTTGTCTGAGAATTTATAAAGTTAAACTGCTGAAATAAGTATAAGCTTTATAATTAAAGCTCTGAGGAAAACTTAACCACAGAATCACTAGAGCAGCACAATGATTATGCTGTCCTTCATGTTTTTCCATTAGCATTTCTATTAAAGTGAGACAATAATAGAGAAAAGAAGAAAAAACCTTATACCTACAAACTGTCAGCTCTCTTTACAGAATTCAGATATGTTCATAAAGAATATCAAGTTCTTAAATGGGAAATGTGATGATCATTTTCATGCAAAAAACGTGACAGTCACATTAGTAAGCTCATGAAATTCATGGTCATTTATGTTCACTAACTTTAAACATATAATAGCAATGTGCTGGAGTCTATGCAGGGCTCAAACTGAAGGATGCACATAGTCTCCCTTGTTAACTCACTACCATTCACGTCCTGTAGTTTCACAGGAACAGACATTGCTATACATATATAGGAACACACCAATAGCCGATTTAAATTGGCAAGACAAAGATTGGGGCTAAATCCTGTATTATGTTATACATTAATAATATATATACTTGTTCTGAGGTACAAAAGGAGGTGGGTGGCAGACTAGTTGAAAGTCTCTGGGTGAAGATAAATGGGTGGGGGGGGACAGGAAATGCCATGGTAGGGGTCTAATAGAGAGCACCAGTTCAGGAGGAGGAGGTGCACTAGGCATTTCTACAACAAATAACAGAAATATCTAAAATACAAGACCTGGTAGTAATGGGGGACTTTTACTACTCAGACATCTTTTGGAAAAAGTAAATGGCAAAACACAAAATGTCCAATAAGATATTGGAATGTACTGGGGACAACTTTTTATTTCAGAAGGTGGAGGAAGAAACCAAGAGGACATCCATTTTAGTTTTGATTCTGACTAAAAGGAGGAATAGTTTGTCAATCTGAAAGTTGAAGGCAATTTGGGTGATGAAATGATAGATTTCATGATTCTGAGGAAAAGGAAGGAGTGAGAATAGCAGGATGGGGGAATGGACTTCAAAAAAGAAGACTAAAACTCAGATCAGGTAGACAAGATCCCATGGGAAAAATATCTAAGGGGAAAAAGGGTTTCAGAAGAGCTGGCGATTTCTCAAGGAGACAATATTAAAGGCACAACTGAACACTATCCTGATGCAAACAAAAGACAGGAAGAATCGTAAGAAGCAACATGGCTCCATCCAGAGCTCTTTAGTGACCTGAAAATCAAAAAGAAATCCTACAAAAAGTTGAAACATGGATGAATTGCTAAAGAGGAGTTCAAAAGAATGGCACAAGTATGTAGTGACAAAATCAAAAAGACTAAAGCACAACATGAATTAAACTTAGCCAGTGACATAAAAAGCAATAAGAGGCAATAAGAAGAGGTGCTATACATAGATTAGAAATGAGAGATGAGAGAAATTGTAGATCCTCTACTTAGCAGGGAAGGAGAGCTAATAATGGACAACATCAAAAAGGCAGAGGCGTTTAATGCCTATTTAGCTTCAGTCTTAACTATCTGGTCCCAATTTACCTTTTTGTGAACACAATTAATATTAACAACAAGGGGGAAGGAACACAAGCCCAAATAGGGAAAGAACACATTAAAAATATTTAGATATTTAAGACAGCAGGCCCTGATGAAATTCTTCTTGGATGCTTAAGGAACTAGCTGAAGCAATCTCAGAACCATTAGGGATCGCCTTTGAGAACTCATGCAGGATGGGTGAGGTTCCAGAAGACTGGAGAAGGGCCAACATAGTACCTATCTTTAAAAATGGGACAAAGAGGACCGGGGGAAATTATAGACCAGTCAACCTAACTTTGATACCTAGAAAGACACTGGAACAAAGTATTAAACAATCAGTTTGAAAATACCTAGCAGATAATAGGGTTATGAGTAATAGCCAACATGGAGTTGTCAAGAACAAATCATGACAAATCAACCTAATTTCCTTTTTTGACAGGGCTGTTGGCCTAATAGTTGTGGGGGAGGGGAAGCTGTAGACAGGATATATTTTGATTTTTGTAACACTTTTGACAGTCCCACATAATAGTCTCATAAGCAGACTAGGAACATGTGGTCTAAAGGAAATTATAAGGTTGGTGCACAACTGGTTGAAAGACTGTACTCAAAAAGTAGTTATCAATGGTTCGCTGTCAAACTGAGGGAAATGTATCTAATGGGGTACCATAGGGGTCTTCCTGGGTCAAGTACTATTCAAGATTTTCAATAATTATTTATATAATGGACAGGAGAGTATGCTTACAAATGTGTGGATGATACCAAGCACTTTGAAGGACAGAATTAGAATTCAAAACAACCTTGACAAATTGGAGAGTTGGTCTGAAATCAACATGAAATTCAGTACAGATAAGTGCAAAATGCTATACTTAGGAAGGAAAAATTAAACGCACAATTACAAAATGGGGAATAACTGGCTATGCAGTAGTACTACTGAAAAGGACCTAGGGGTAATAGTGGATCACAAATTGAATATGAATCAACAATGTGATGCAATTGCAAAAAAGGCTAGTATTCTGGGTGTATTAACAGGAGCATTGTATGTCGGACACGAGAGGTAATTTTCTTACTCTACTCAGCACTCGTGAGGCCTCAGCTGGAGAGCTGTGTGCAGTTCTGGGCACCATACTTTAAGAAAGATGTGGACAAACTGGAAAGAGTCCAGAGGAGAGCTACAAAAATGATAAACAGTTTAGAATACCTGACCTAAAAAGAGAGGTTACAAAAACTGGGCATGTTTAGTCTTGGGAAAATGAAGACTGAGGGGAGAACCTGATAAGTTTTCAAATATGATAAGGACTGTTATAAAGAGGATGGTGATCAATTGTTCTCCATGCTCACGGAAGATAGGACAAGGAGTAATGGGCTTAATCTGCAGCAAGGGAGATTTAGATTAGAACAGTAGTTTTCAACCTTTTTTCATTTGCAGACTCCTAAAAAATTTCAAATGGAGGTGTGGACCCCTTTGAAAATCTTAGACATAGTCTGTGGAATCCTAAGGGTATGTAGACCACAGGTTGAAAACCACTATTCTACAGTAATGACAACCTTTTTCAGACCCCTTAGACAGTTTGCATACCAAAGTTTGAAAACCACTGGATTAGATATGAGGAAAAACTTTCTAACTATAAGGATAGTTAAATTCTGGAATAGGCTTTCAAGGGAGGTTGTGGAATCGCCGTCATTGAAGGTTTTTAAGAACAAGTTAGACAAACACCTGTCAAGGATGGTCTAGGTTTCTGTGGTCCTGCCTAAGCACAGGGGTCTGGATTAGACAACCTCTTGTGGTCCCTTCCATCTCTACATTTCTATTATTTTCTGTCCGAACCTAAAGTACAGACAGTGGTTTGGAAGTGGTTAAATAAATTTTTCTGGAGTATAGAGGAAGAATAAGTACAAAACAATCTACATTTGTTCTCTAATAAATGTTAATGATGGACTATCTAAAAATATTAGCTGTCTGACACTAGTTAGATTAAGTTACATGGTTTGGATTTTCCATGGAAACTCTAACATGGTATACTTACCCTTTAAGGCTAGAAGGAGAAGGCTTGAGGGCCAGACTAACCCATTCCAGGAGTTCTGGGGCAGACAGATACCCAAAAAATAGCAGAGGTAGAGACTAAGAGGGAGGAAGTGCTCCCAGAGTAACAGCTGGTATCTGGAAAAACCATGAGCTAGTGTTCTCTGTATGTGGACCAGGGACCTTGTAGTGTAAAGTGGGGCAGGGCTCACCTCTCTCAGCTAACCAGGACATCTTCCCTCATAATAGGGAAGACACTGGTAAGAAGAGGATTGCTGGCTAACCTCTCCCAGGCTAAAGGAAATGAGACTGAGGATGTGTCTTCACTACAGTTAATTCAAGTTATAACTCCAGTGTTGCCCCTAACTTTGAATCTCTCTCTCTCCCCCGCACCTCCCACACACACTCACTCTTAACTTGAGCATGATAGTGCTTTAACTCAAATTGGCTGGCCCGTAAGGAGGTATAGGCTACACTTCGAGTTAGCACAACTTGACAGCTGCTAACACAACCATTCTATGTAGCCTGAGTGTTATTTTGCAATGTGGCTGCTATCACTTGGGGCAGAATAACTTGAGAGGTGTTAACTTGAGTTAACTCTGCAGTGAAGACATACCCTGAATTGTTTTAACTCTGCCTCCAAGCTGTGGAGCAGAGCTGGGAAAACAACATCCCCACAGAGATGCCTGTGGAGGAAAGGACATTTTGGTGTAAAAGTTTTTGTTTCAAATGTTGTTTATTAGATAGCTTTTGTAACCAATCCAAGTGAGCTGGGTGGAAGTAATTTAAATGGATATCTGGGAGAAGCCAGCTCAGGATTATAGCCTGCTACAGTACTTTTAGACCAGTGGTTCTAAATCAGAGGTATGTGTACCTCTGGGGGTAAACATAGGTCTTCCAGAGGGTACATCAACTCATCTAGATAGTTACCTAGTTTAACAACAGGTACATAAGAAGCCCTAGCAAAGTCAGTACAAACCAAATGTTCATACAGACTATGACTTGTTTATACTGCTCTAAATACTATACACTGAAATGTAAGCACAATATTTATATTCCGTAATTATATGGTAAAAAGAAAGTCAGCAATTTTTCAGTAACAGTGTGCTGTGATACTTTTGTATTTTTATGTCTGATTTTTGTAAGCAAGTAGTTTTTAAGTGAAGTGAAATGGGGAGTACACAAGACAAATCAGACTCCTGAAAGGGGTACAGTAGTCTGGAAAGGTCGAGAGCCACTGTTGTAGACATATACTTCACAAAGGCCCAAATTCTTCTCTTGGGTGCCCACACATCCCGGTGGAGTCAATGCTCTCAAGAATTTGACCTTTACAGACTCTTGTCTTCAATAATTTATGTAATTCAATTAAAATTAAGGTGGGAGAAACACTTCAGTGGTTTTGAAAAAAAAAAAAATCACACACTAAATCAGAGTTTCTCAACCTTTTTTAAATCATTCCTGACCTTAGCTTTTTTTTTTTCCCTTGGAGTCCATTCACCCCTTACAATGGCGAGTGCGCACTAGTGCAAAATTCACCTGGGAATCATGTGAGAAGATAGTTTCTTACAGCACTTCTACTTCTGGTTTGTCCAGGTATCCTGTGAGACAGCTTTTCTCACAGTAGTTTGGATCTTCTGGTTCAGATCCTGGCCACAATATGGAGTGTGTGTGTGAGGGGGGTCGGGGAACACCCCAACTCATACACACAGCCTTATATGAACATTTTATAGCCACAAAGAGTTTTGATTCAAGCTTAGTTCACAAAATGGACTAATTTGAGCGGTGTTGTGACCCCGTGGACTGGGTCACAACACCACTCACTCAGATTTGGCCCAGCCAAATTACTAAATTATTAGAAGGCTCACTGCATCCCCCTAGAAAGTTTGACATGGTCCCCATCCAGTCCCCACCTCTCCTGGGGTTGAGAACCTCTGCCCTAGATGACTGACTGAGAAGAGATGAGGGGTTATTTATGTGGATCTAAGGATAGTGTAAAAGAGTCCCCTTAGGTTTTCTCGCAGGTGGTGCAGGACCCTGGCCATGCCCAGTTATTTACACTGGGTGGTTCATCCACAGGCCCCAGTTTCTTACTCCTCGCAAAGGGGCCCTGCCTTCTGCAGGCCTTTTTAAGTCCCTTCTGATGGGGGATCAAAAGGAAAGTTAAATGACCCACCACACTTGAGCATAACTTCCTCCCAGGGCCCCTGTAGGGGGGAAAAAGACAACAGTACCTCTAGTTGTACAGCGTCTGTGGAGTGGTTTTCAAAGAGTCCCTCTGGCTGAGCTGCTGAATTGGGCTCACTCTGTCAGGCTTCCCCTGGTAGTAGGGTCGGGGTAGAGATCTGGATGGTTGTTCTCCAAAGGTATATCTACACAGCAAAGAAAAACCCGCGGATGGCCTGGGTCAGTCAACTTGAGCTGCGGGGCTGTTTCATTGCTGGGTAGACTTCCGGCCTCAGGGTGAAGCCTGGGCTCTAGGACCCTGTAAGGTGGGAGGATCCCAGAGCTCAAGCTCTGGCCTGAGCCTGGCAGTCTACACAGCAACGACACAGTCCCGCAGCCTGAGCTCCACAAGCCTGAGTTAGCCATGCGGTTTTCTTTGCTGTGTAGACAGACCCCATGTGGCTTCAGAAGTCACTCCAGCAGTTTCCTGCTCTGGATAAGCTCTGCCCCATGACTGAGGGGGAAACTGTTTCCTCCTTTTTAAAGGCCTCCTCCCTACCATATGTGATTGACAGGGCTGGAGGGGCCGGGCTAGCCCCGCACATGGGGCCTCTCTGGTGCCTTTCTCATCTGTGTGGGGTCTGTACACCCCTTCAAACACAGCATATAGTTACATTATCAAGAATAACAAACATTCTCAATCCACCTATGTCACAGTATAAAACTAACCCAGGGTATAAAACTGGTATCAGGAAGAAATTTCTATCTGCAGTTTAGTAATCTTCTGCAGCATCTGATAACAGCAACTGTGGAGACAGGATACTTAACTAAGTACCAAATCCAGCTCTCTTTCATTAGTAGAGAAGTTCCACTGAATTTGTCTTAAATTAATCATTAATGCCACCCTCAACCCCCAACATGTCAGTTCCTATATTGTATAACGGCTATCAATACAAACACTGAATAAAAGGGGAGCCATTTAATTCAATGTCTTCAACAACAGACATTTACCAAGACTACAGTTTTTACTGGGACAAACACCAATTAATTGAAACCTCTCAAGAGTCCATTACAAACCCCGCACCCCACCACAGACCTCAAATCCAAACAGTAAAAAATATATAAGTATTTGCAGGAAATATTGTATTTTTGGGGAAATGAGCACTACATTTCTATATATCCCTATTGACATAACTGAAGCTATGACTCCAATCTGCTAATGGTGCTGGTGCACCTAATTCAGCAGTAAATTTCCTCTCTCATTTCTGCATACTGGTGAAACTTTTTTTTTTATTTGGTTAGTTGTCCCTTAATGCTTCACCCTATGGTGCTGAAATGTCAGATGAGATATCAAGTCAGCTCCCACCTGACCATCTGCTTCCTGGCTGCTTTCCAGCGGTAGGCTCATTTCTGTGACCAACTTCAATTTGGCACATCTCATCTTAGCTGGAGATAGGGCTCCCAGCCAGCTAGCCCGTGGATAAAGTTCAATACTATTTTTCATTATTTGTGAGTTATCATGAGGTTTCTTCCTTCAAAGACTTTGGTTACTCAGGTCTTCAGTGTACTCAGGTATCAGATTCTCTGTGCTGCTAGGCTTACTCCTGGGGGAATTCTGTGTCACTGCACATGCACAGAATTCATGTCCCCCACAGATTTCTTTGCTTCCCTGCAGAAAAATGACTTCTGACAGGGAAGCAAAGGGAAGCCGCAAGAGCGGCCACATGCTCCTCCCTGGCAGCGCAGACAGGTCGGTAGAAATGTAAATCACTTCGGGGGGGGATGGGCAGTCATGTGTGTGAGAGAGAATGACACTCGACCCCTCTTGCTCGCTATTGCAGCATGCTCCGGGAGGAGGGGCAGGGCTTCTGGGTGTGTCTAAGGAGGTAGGAGTGGGACAGGCTCTGTCCCCTCAGGCAAAACAGAATGTATACTTCTGGGGGGAATTCTGCACCACTGTGCAATGGAGAATTTTGCAGAAATTAACGTGCATGCAGAATTTCCTTTCCCCCCAGAGAAATGGGCTGCAGTGCTGCTAGCTGCTACTAGGGGCCACTGGACCCAGCAGAGCCCAGCTCTCATATAGAAGACACTCCTGGGGGGAGGGAGAGGCAGCTAGAGGGTTCCTGGCAGCTGTAGTTCTGAGCATGCCCTGAGGGAAGGAGAGGGCAGCATGCAGTGCAAGCCTGGGACTGAGCATCAGGCTGTTTCTCCCTCTGGATCTCTGGGGTGGGGGGAAGGGAGCAGGTGTCTGGGCTGGCAGGGCCACTGCTGGGCTCTGGGGTGGGGAAGGGGTGTGGGTATCTGGGCCAGGGTGGCCCCCCAGCTGGGCTCAGGGTGGGAGGGGTTGTGGGTGTCTGGCCCCCCGGCTGGGCTCAGGGTGAGAGGGGCAGAGAAACAGGAACTGGGTTGTTATAGGGGTTTCTTTAACTCTCTACTCCTGGGGGAATTTGTGTGTGTGTCTATATTGTTACAGACATACTTGCTAACAGGGATTTTGAAATAAATTACCAAAATAATCGAAACTGGCATGATTATGTAGTGTTATTTTGACAAATAAAATTTGCAGAATTTTAAAATATTGTGTGCAGAATTTTTATTTTTTTTGGCACAGAATGCCCCAAGGAGTATAGGCCTTTTCCAGACTGTGATTTCACATGATGGGTCATTCATCTGTGTATCAACTGACTAAACTTGATTCTCTTATGCCAACCCCAGCATGGGCTTTTATTTTTTAAACTGCTGATTTTCATCAGCATGTAGTAGGCCTGTCTTCCCCTACCAGCAGGGGAACTCTATACTAAAGAAGAGACTTAAATGAACCAAATGCACTAACCACTCATAGGTGGTGGTATTCCCCTATCCCCACCCCTCTTTGACACATGCACCCTAAATCGAAAAGTTTCCTATTTAAGTGCCACTTTAAAATCTTTTACTTTTGGGCAGGCCTCCTGTGTTCTAAAGCCAGTGCTCAATGGCTACAAAAGCAAGCCTTCCACCCACTGGATGTATTATTCTTTGCTTTATGATGTGGAATGGCTCACTTTTCCTTTTCTTGGACTGCATACCTTGGATGGCAGCCTGACGCTGCCAATGTAACACTTGAAGTCTGGAAGTTAGTGACCCAGCTCCCATGGCTGAATGGTTATCCATCATACATATACTCAGGCCAGGAGCCTCTAAAACTTGCACTTCCCAGAATCCGTTTGTGATTTTTTTCAATCCTTTGCATTGTCAACGAATATGATGAGGTTAGACAATCTAGCCCAAGTTGTCCCAGGGCACAAGCTTGTGGGAGTTTTCTGCCACTTTTTGTTAACTGCTTTTTCTTTTAATGGAAATTTGGGGGGGGGGGAATTAATGGTCTTATAAAAAATTAACATACAGCAGCCTTGGGCCAAATTCTATACTCAGTTTCACCCATACAATCCCATTGGGTTGGTAGGGAATGTAAGGGTATAACTGCCCCTAGCTGCCAAATTCAGCAGTGATGTACGTTGTGTCTGGTGTAAGAAAACAAGTGTAAACCGTAAAGTAGTATAACTAGCACCTTTTGGGCTTTCTATAGGTATACAAAATGAGTCAATTATATGCCAATGGAACAAGAAGTTGGGGAAAAGAAAGGAAAGAGTAGAAGGAAAAGCAACTAACTTTATTTTATATCTCCACAGACTCCAACTGGAATAGGTTATGTTTACTCCTGGTTAATTTTGGCCCATTGAGATAAAATTTAGCCTTAGAATAAGCAAGCGCAACTTTGACTGTAATGGAAACTGCATCCGCTTACAGAGTTTGAACTTGGGTAACTGAAAGTAGATGAGACTTTTAAGCAGGTTATTTAAAACTTTGTTTTTGTTTACATCTCTTCAACTTCAGTCTAATTAATATTTTGATTCATTGGAGAAATTATGTCTTTGTGAAAACACCCTTATTTCCTCAAGTAAGGTACAAGAGCTAATCAATTCAGCTGAACTGGAACAAAGCCTCTTTCGACATTTATTTTTGTTTGAGAACAGCTTATATTGGTTTAGTTCAAACCTGTTCCTAATCATTTTAAGCCACAGCAATATAAGCTAGGTTTATCTCCATTTAAGTTTCCATACAGCCTTCTGCACTGGTTTAACTAAATCAATTTTAAAATCAGATCTCGGGAAACATCTATGTAACTTTGTGTTTAGTCCTAACAATATACAGCTTCTGAGATCCTGTCAGACTGATTGGCCCCACTAAGAGGAAGCAGGGTTCCGTGCACCTGAACTGATTACATCCTGCCCAATAGGGCTTAAGGGAAGGTACCTGGGTCTCATAAGGGGGGTGACAGAGTGAGGGTATTGTCAGATATCTGCAGACATTGCAGGGAGCACAAAAGCTTCTGCAGGGCCCTGAGTTGGCAGAGAGGAGACACCAGCAGGGAAGGCCTGTGGAGAAGGCCACAGTCCAGGCAACAGATGCTGGGAGAGCTGTAAGACAGACCCTCAGGGAGGAAAGCCTAGGCCCAGCTTGGAACTGGAACAGAAGAGTGTTTGAACTCTGAGGGGAAGACAGACCCTCAGGAAGGAGAGGCAGCTTGAGGTTTCTTTTGAAATAGTTTGTGCAGAACAGAAATTGGCCCCCAGAAGGGGCTATGCTTTTAATATCTGGATAGTGAGGACTTTTTAAGGGGACCTAAGTGAAGGGTAAACTGAGGCAGGCCTCAGCAGAGCCATGCTGGTAAGCAGGGATGGCTACAGGCCCCAACCAGTCCTCCAGCAAAGCAGTGAACATCAGACTTGGCTTTCCTGTTATTGCTACTGTTAAAATTTTTTCTAATAAAAGGCAATCAGGACATTAATAACTAAAACTGTTATTAGCTGCCCCAGTGATAAGCATTATAAGAATCCGTAAATAATCTCTCATCCCAGTAGAGTCCTGACCCAAAGCCAGTGAAGTCAATGTGAGTCTTTCCATTAACTTCTATGGATCTTAGATCAGGTTCTATGTTCTGTGACATCAAATCCTGCAGTGGAGGCCTGGGTTTGCTCTGAATGATGCCTCAGCACTTGGAGCACACAGTATTACTAGTGATGTCACATCAACCACAGGACCCAGCTGGTGCTAGAAGCCAGCCTACAGTCCTCACAAGAGCAATTTAAACTTCGTCAAAACACACAGCTTGTTAATTCTTGACATGCCAATTGAAGAGAAGAAAAAAATCAGTTTTGCTGCTCTAGTGGATCATCTCTGAAAACTTAAAAAAAAATATATATATATATAGAGAGAGAGAGAGAGCACAGTGGGTTCTCAACCTTTCCAGACTACTATACCCCTGTCAGGAATCTGATTTGTCTTGCATACCCCCAAGTTTCACCTCACTTAAAAACTACTTGCTTACAAAATCAGATATAAAAATACAAAAGTGTCACAGCACAGTAGTACTGAACAATTGCTTACTTTCTCATTTTTACCCTATAATTATAAAATAAATCATGACCCCCAGGTTGAGAAACACTGATATAGCATATAGAGCAGTATAAACAAGTCATTGTCTGTATGAAATTTTAGTTTGTACTGACTTCACTAGTGCTTTTCATGTAATCTGTTGTAAAACTAGGCAAATATCTAGAGTAGTTGATGTACCCCCTGGAAGACCTCTGCATACCCCCAGGAGTACACATACCACTGGTTGAGAACCGCATTTTGTACATTTTGTACATGTTGGTAATTTTTCAATCATTCTATTTTTCCTGTTTTGGAAATGCGAGAGAGAAAAGGAAATGCATTTTGAAACTTAATATTCTAGGTGAATTCTTATGAATGCAGATAAACATGAAAATAAGCTTGACAACTGATTAAAGTTTCATAAATGCTAGAAGTGGATTTTTAACCATCCTATTATAAAACATTAAATAAATAAATGCAAACTCTACCCCCCACATACCAGATGCTGGATTATAACAGCTCCAAGAGTCACCCACATTCTCTCCTAATTTCATCACAGGGTTGGTGTTAGAAGTCTGGCTTGTTTAGATATAGAGTCTTATTTCCTTGCCAGAGATGAAAGGAGTTTGGAAACAGTAAGAGACCTATTGATATCAAAGCTGATGATAATGGGCTTCCCAAAAGGCTTACAAGTCAGTCTTGTGCAAGGATATATACAAAATATATATTCAAAAAGGACACTTCTACAGATGATAAGAATATCCAGAGTTGTTGTTATCAGTATAACAACAACATTTTGGAAGTGCTATTAAACCACATGCTTCAGGGCTTAAGCCAATCCCTGTTAGGATATGTCTACACAGCAATTTGGAGCAAGCTCCCAACCCACATCAACAGACCTGGGCTCATGCTAGTGCTCTAAAAATACCTGTACTGACAGCACTTTGAAGTTGTGCCTTGGGCTATAGCTCAGGCTCTGAAGCCCACCCCACTCCCTAGCCTTCAGAGCCTGAGCAACAACTTCCAAGTGCTGTCTATACAACTATTTTTAGAGCACTAGCGTGAGCTCTGCTAGCCAAAGTCTGTCAACCCAGGCTGGGAGGAGGCTCACTCCAAAATGCTGTGTAGACATACTTAAAAATCAGGAAGGGATTTAATATGGGGCATAGATTATCCCATCTCCATCTATGGTAGGGTTCTTGTACCTTCGTCTAAAACAACCAGTGCTGGCCACTATCAAGAAACAAGATACTGGACTAGATAGACCTCAGGTCTGATGTGGTATAGCAGTTCCTACCTCCCAAGGGGACAAATTCAGCCCTTGGTTAAATGTGTGCTACTCTTCTGAAATCAGCGGTGTTGCACTGGCTTACCATGAGGGCAAATCTGTCCCAGTGTGTTTGTAGGTAGATTTTCTTTTCAAGTCATGTACATTACATTGAACTTTCACACATAATATACATATGTTCTTTATCAAACTAACACACAGCAATGATGATTGGATCCCTATTAAGTTTAATAAACTAACTCAGGGAAAAGGGCATAGGCTCTGTTTCACTAGGTGGCATTAGACTGCATGTCAGTGGGTCTGGAACCTTCAGTAGGAGTGGCATTAACCTTATTCATGGTGCCGGCTGTTCTCTGTATCCAAGGTCATTGACCAGCAGTGTTTCTCCACAGAGTGCCTCTAGCTCCCATGAAGTATATATAACAGATGTCAAGCTGTCGCCGAGAACAATTTAAGTATACAGTTATAACGTACTCTTACCTCCCCATCAAGAAGCATGCCACTTCCTACATACAGCCTGTCCTTGCATTCAGAGTCATTTTATTTATTTTATAAATACATATGCAGTCTAGTTTTAATTAGAAGCAGTAAATAAAGGGTTAGGGGGAGAGAAAAAATTATGATATGGGAGTGGATGCCCTTTGAGTTTGTGTATAGGGAATCCACAGGTGTTCAAATTGCCCCTGGAAACTAAGGAAGGAGGTAGGGGAATTAATAGTCTTTGTCCTTGTTCTCCTGCTCTGTATCTTTCGGGTCGGTGCTGGTGAATTTTTCTTTTCTTCCTTTAGTTTATTTTTACCTATCTCCTGCTGAGAAAGTTGCATTTGTGTAAGAGCCAACAAATACCTCTCCCCTCTATAGGACTATTTTTCAGACTTAATCTTTCCCCAATCTATAACAAGACACTACAGTCCTTCAGTAGGGCTACTAGGGCATATACATCTGCAGGTGATCATAATCTAATAAAAGAATTTTTATTCAAATGAGGACTTAGAAAATAACAAGGAAAATCTTTGAGTTTGCATGTTCCAAGTACTAGGAGACCTTTTTTGCCTGATGGGAAGATTTCCATAAATACATTTTCAAGTTGCTATCCAGTTCTCGCCTTTTTTTTTACTATCTAAAATGGATTCCTTAGCACATCTTGGATATAGCAGATATGTGGTATTCATTAGAACCACTAGAGTAAGTTACATTTTGGCCTCTCGGCTGTAGCAAGATCTTTCATCCAGTAGAAATCACTTTATTTGAAGGGCCCTTGAGCACAAATTAAATGAACCTAGACTGCAATCAAGGGAAATTATAGTCATAACTTTACTGTAGAAATGAAGTCAACTCTCTCTCTCTGCACGATCACAGCAAATGGTACAGATGCTCTCTGCTATCAACATTGAAGCAGGTGCCAAAATTCCTTGCTGCTAGAAGAGGTTTATTAAAATGCCTTTATCCTTAAGGGATGTGTCATCAGTATTAAACAAAAGCAAAGAAAGAAACAAGCTTTGAAAATACTATAGGAGCTCAGGGACCAACTTTTACCAGCAGCACTGTTACAACATAAAAATTAGCTTCTAAAGATAGACGTTACACAGCAGATGTGAATTAGAATCCAAAAATATTACACACGAGTGATGTGTATGGTGCCGTACAGAACACACTGAAAGATGCTCTGCCCCAGGAAGGCTACAATCAAAAAGACTGGCACACATAAGACATGCAGAGAAACTCAAAGATGTGTTGGGTTAAAAATATTAAATATATTTTCTTTTTCCTTCCTATTGCTTGTTCAGTATGTATTTTACAACTAATTCTTTTTGCTGTACATCAGACAGTACGAAGAGGCTGATGTATAGGCTCAGAGCCCTAAAGAGAAAAAAATATTTAGGAATCAGGTTTACTTGACAATAGCCAAATAGTTAACAACATATAACAGAACCCTAATCCCAATAGTTACTTATCACTAGTACAAGATATTACTACTTTGGTCATATTCATTATAGAAGACTCTGAATGTGGTAGAATGCATCATATTCAATAAAGGGCCATATTTTAATGCCTCCCTCACAGGAACTCCACTCACTGGCACTGGGCAAGGGCACCATCTTATAGGCAGCAGTCCACAGGCTTTAAGCAGGAGACCTGGGTTTACTGGAGCTTTCACAGATTATAAGGCTAGGAGGGATCACTTTCATCACATAGACTGACCTCCTGCATAACACAGGCCAGAGAACCTTATTGAATGAATTCCTGTTTGAATTAGAGCATCTTTAAACAAAAACCAAAAAATCCCAGCTTGATTTAAAAATTGCCTCTGATCATTTTCATGCCTCTTCTCTGAACCCTCTCCAATTTAGCAACATCCTTCTTGAACTGTGGGCACCAGAACTAGACACAGTATTCCAGCAGCAGTTGCACCACTGTCAAATACAAAGGTCCCAACTCCTACTCGAATTCCCCTGTCTATACATCCAAGGCTCACATTAGCCCTTTTGGCCGCAGCATCACATTGGGAACTCATGTTCAGCTGATTATCCACCAAGACCCCCAAGTTTTTTCAAAGTTACTGCTTCCCCAGATAGAGTACCCTATCCTGTAAGTAGGGCCTACATTCTTTGTGCCTAGGTGTATACCTTTACATTTGGTGGTATTAAAAACATATATGATTTGTTTGCACCCAGCTTATCAAGCAATCCAGATCGCTCTGTATCAGTGATCTGTACTCTTCATTATTTTCCATTCCCACATCTGCAAACTTTCTCAGTGATCATTTTATGTTTTCTTCCAGGTCACTGATAAAAATGTTAAGTTGTGTAAGGCCAAGAACCGATCCCTTCAGGGTCCCATTAGAAACATACCCACTCAACAATGATGATCCCCATTTTCAATTACATTTTGAGATCTGTCAGTTAGCCAGTTTTTAATCTATTTAATGTGTGCCATGCTAATTTTGTATTCTAGTTTTTAATCAAAATGTTGTGCAGTACCATATTAAATGCCTTACAGAAGTCTAGGTGGTTTTAGGGTCATCTAGTCAAATGTTATTAAATAATTACCAATTGGCATTCACATTTTTCTGTTTAAATTCTTTCTCCCAACTGACTTGCCTTATAATTGTTTTGTGAAACTGGACTTTTCAAGCAGTGTGTGTGTGTGTGTGTGTGTGTATCTTACTGGTTTGGACTTTATTCTGTTTGCACATAACAAATGTGACCAACTCATGACCACTTATACCAAAGGTGCCACTAATTTTTAGTTCTGTGATCAATTCCTTTTTATCTGTCAATACAAGGTCTAATATAGAATTCTCCAGTGTTGGATGCAATACTGTTTGAGTTAGGAAACTGTCGTCTATAGTATTTAGTAATTCCAACGATGTTTTCTCTAGGAAGGGAAGTCAGCTACCAGATTTTAGATGAAACAGTGCTTCCATTTGAGTACTCACACCAGGAAATTTGTATAGGGAAAACGAGTGACCCACTGAAACTAATATGAGCAAGGAGTCAAAAACACAAACTAATCACAGAAGGTGGGCAAGCCACTCAGAGTGGCTTTATTTAAACTAACAAGGTGATAAGGAAAACTTAAAATAGGAAATGGTGGGGAAATAGAGAATAAGCACATATAAAGAGCCTAGTCTTTAAAAACCCACAATACAATCTTCCTTTACCAGCCTTACCAGCATCTCCATTGAATAGATCTCCCTTACACAAATACTAGCTCCTAGCACACATTAAGGGCTAACTTACAATGCTATGTGCTCAGAGAAAAAAACCTGTAGTTGGGAATGAACTGACTTATAAACGGTGAAGCTTATTTTCATGGGTAAGGTAAACTAAATTTGTTTTGTTTTTATGAAACCTGAAATGTTTTAATTTTTGGCTTCAGTTTTTCATTGAAAAATGAAACATTTTCACTGAAGATGTTTTTCAATTAAAGTTTCTGGAACTTTTTCATGAAAAACAATAATTAGTCACAGTCCTGGCTGAGCCCCCTAGTGAGCGGTCTTCAGTGTACTGTAGTTAGCGCCACCCTTTGGAACCCATGTGCTTCCCAGCCAGCTGGGCAGAGTCCAGACACTGTTTCTTGCTCTGGGCCTCTAGCGGGCACTCCCACATGACAACTTCCTGTCTAAAATCCTTCCTTGAGATATGGGATCCCACAGTCCAATTGTCCTAGGCCCCAAGATCAGTGTTAAGACCTCCGAAGCCTCTTCAACTGCTTTGCATATTCTCCCAGAGTCCCACCTACCTGTGGTTTGTATTTTAACCCCTCGGCGACCACAGAGCAGTTACAATAAGGAACACAGATTTTGCAAAGGAATTTCCTAAACACACACATTTTATTCTTAGACAGGAAAGTTGCAGATCTATCCAAAACAACAAATGCCTAAACGCAAGCACCCTCACAGCCCTCATCACGCTTAGGACAAATTAGTCACCACAGGCAATACACAGAGATTTAGGACTTGTCGACAAAGTGCTTTAGTTCACACTAGTGTGTCACGCACTAACTGGCCCATGTGGATCCTGCTGGCATGCACTAAAATTGGTCAGCTGTCATTGCTAAAATTACCAAAGCCAAACCGCAGAGCTGTATTAGCAGCTTTGGCCTTGTCTGTAATAGGGAAATATATGAAAAATTTCTCAGCATTCTTAGGAGCTGTCATGTAGACAACCTGCCAGCTGCAGACGTAGTTTTCGGCAGTCATCTGACCTCTGTTGGCAGAAAGTCTAATTAACACAGTGCTGAAATAGCATCCGTAGCCAAAGCCCTGAATACACCAGGGCTCTGGCATTGCTAAGAAAACTTCCGGGGACCCAATATTAGCAACAAAGGGAAATTTAAAATTTCCTTGTGTAGACAAGGTTTCTCGGTAACAGTCTCTGTCCTAGAATCACTGCTCCAAGAGGAACTTGCCTCTATGTGAACTTTCCCTCTTGCTCAGAGTCATCACAAGCAAAAACTGACAGGGCTAACAAATCAAACTAAGGTTAAACCTGCGTATAACCAAAGGAGGATGGGATACATCCTCTAAAGCAATGCCTCCACACGCCAACTCCAGACAATATAATATCACGGTTCCTCTTTGCCTTAATGATCTGAGCTATGGGGTGAGGTTATTTAAAATAATTTCCAAGACATCAGGAATTATCACTCTTGGGAATAATTTATAGTAGGTGTATACATACGTAATGTAGTGATTTCTGTCCAATGAACTAGCAGTTTGATTTTAAGTTCTCAGTAATCAAATTTAAGGGAGCAGAACATACGTTGTATGCAACGGAGTACACATCTCCTGCTACAGGCAACTAATTAAAAGTAGAGTTGTTTCAAGCTACCACTTTATGTTGTTTGTTTCCAAACATACATTGCTGTATACATTTTTTTGTATTGTACGATTTGTTGTAAACATGAAATCAGGATATAGGAGTCAAGAGTCATCATCTCCAGGGCCACTACCATGTCATTAACGCATTTCAGATTGCTCAGTGTTTGCTCTGATTGCCAGGAAGGGTTGAGGGTGAGAGGAGAGGGGCAGTTTGCTTCAGGCCCCCCCATTTGAGTGGATCCCCAAACTAATGGAATTGAACTGAGTGGTGCTGTGACCTGGCACAAAGAGTCACAATGCCACTCTCTCAAATTTGATTGGGCCGTGCTCCCCACTCTGTCAGAACAGAGGGGTGACCGGGCCAAACTTGACTGGTGCTGCAACCCCCTGCGCCAGGCCACAACAACTGGAGTGGAGAGCTAAGCCCAGACCGGTGGGACAGGAGCTGCCTCCGCAGGGTGAGTGAGGGGCAGGCTTGCTCTCCGACGCCCCCTCCCCCTGTTTCCAGGGCCTCTTTTGTCTCCATGGTAGGTTTTTGGGGGGGGGGAAGGGAGTTTGGATGGGCCTCAGTTTCAGATTTTGCCCTGGGGCCCCACAAACCTCTGTGCAGCCCTGCTGATTGCCTCTATTGCTTGCTGCAGACTCCCATGACATTTGGCCATTAATTTGTTGCCTAGAGAAATCATTCTGGAAACCTTCTGAAATAACTCTCTTGCTTCGTGTATAAAATTAGAACCCCCTAAAACTGAGGATGCAGCTTCATCAGGCAGCAATGATACTTGAATTGATGGCTTTAGGCATTTGGACTGTCAAGTAGAGGGCTCATTATGCAAATATAATTGGCACACCTAGAACAACTCACTCTCCCCCTTGAAGAAACCATACAAAATAATCATTAAGTTAAATTCCCCAAAATCCTTGGAAGAAGGGCCGAGTGACTAATGAACTCTGTTGCCGCAGAAGACGAAAGAAAGCAAAAGGGAGCAGGCTTTTGTGATTCTCTCCACAACTGCTGACCTATAGCAATACAGATTATAACATTGCTAACTAATCAGATTACTGCCTTTCTCAATCAGCTGTCCCTTCCCCAACTATACAATGTGTGTTTATGGAGGAGTATTCTGGATTTCTTACATTTTGTCAGTTTGCCTCACTTTAAAAAAAGCAAGCTAACAATTTTTGAATGTAACTAATAAAACAATTCTGTGCATGAACTGTGTTCTGTACCTTAGGATACAAGGGAATGAAACAACCTTCTATATACTATAATTAGCAAATTACCTTAGTTACCTGAGAAACTCTGTTGGCTGAGTACCTGAGTTGTCACTGAGTAATTAGTTGCGTTGCTCATTAAAGTATTTCATGTGGTGAAAGCGTATATGTGATTTGCGTAAGTGGAATGCAAGGTTATTGTAGCAGTAGCCTTATATTATGGGTAATGTTAATAACATAGCAAGTCTTAAAATAACAGTGCTACACTGCACACGTATACTCAGATTTCTGTGTGTTTGTGAGAGAGTGTTAGAGACAGTAAAATGTTAATATCTGTCCTCTCAGCAAACTGATGAGTTGCTTTGCTTGGCTCTTGAACACCTGCCGATGGGTCAGCACTTTGACTCAGAGTTAGTTTAGCTATGTTGGATTGTTTCTGCAAGTGAAGGGAAAACTGGCCTATAAAATTCCCCATGGCCTGAGCAGCAGAAACAGCAGCTGCTGAAACTATGAGCACTTGTTGGCAGAGTGCAGCTGAAAGGAATCCTGCTGTGCATCAGCTCCACACCCATTAGTGAGGGCTGCTGCAGTCAGAATTAACTATTATGCATGGGACTCAGGATAATTTAGCCCCAAAACAATGAGAAGGCATACGCAACTTAACATTAGTAACTGGCTCAGCTGCACTCTAATTCTTTAGAGCTCAGTGCAGAGCTAATCCAAAATGCCCTATTGTTATTCTGTCTGAAGACTCCCAAAATACAATCCCCAAGTAATAGGGAAATAGGAAATGTAATACACTTGCATAATGGGGGGGGGGAAACACCCTGTTCTGGAGAATACTGCATTTGGACCTAATCCTACCAGTGGGTGAGCACACAGTGAAATCCAGTTGAAGCCATTGAGAGTCAAGGAGGCTCAATGCCTTTCATGAAATACTCATGACCTGACAGAATCAGGCCTTTTGTGAGGAAAGAATTCCCCATAGGTCTTATATAGTGGTTTTTGTCAGTAGCTCTCAAAGCAGAGAACAGAGGTAAGTATCATTATCCCCATTTCACAGGTGGGGAAACAGCCACAGAGCGTTGATGTGACATCACCCAGCAGGCCAGTGGTGGAGCTGGTAATAGATTCTAGCACTCTTGAACCCCAATCCTGGGCACTGTACATAAATCTACACTAACTCCCAAGCAAGGGATTGTATGATCCAACAATTCAAGGCCTGATTTTCAGAGGTGCTGAGCACCTGCCATTCCCACTGTAGATGATCAACACCTCTGAAAAAATCAAGCCATTAATGTCTTGGTTTTTCTTTTTTATAATGAACAGTGAATCACCAGCAGGGCAAACAGCTTCAAGTGCTAGGATCACTTAAAAAGCTCTGATTTGCAGCTTATTCCACATAGGAAAACCGCTGTGCCAGGACAGGGCTGTGCTGAAGTCAGCAGATCTCCAGCCACACACAGGACAAGTTGCAGGATCAGTCTAACAAGGTTATCTTTTGCTATGGAATCATTATTATTAAAAAGCAGGTAAAATTGCAGCGTTCCCTTGGGCATAAAGTATTTTCTACATCTGCCTGAACAATAATCCTCATCACATGCTAAAAGGTGCTTTTGGAATAAATGGAACTTTATTTATACATCTCAGGATATCAAAGTAACTAATGGTCTTTTGCAATTTCAGAGAAAAAAATGTTTTACAATAAATTGCCATCTCCCCCTCCCTCTGCCAAACAAGAACTGCTATCACTCACTTTGACCTGTAACTGTTTAACCCTCTGTATATAGGATAGCAGGGCCTGGAGGGGGGTAAGTGAGTAGCTGGAGGAGGCAGCAGAGGCCAGAGGCGATGGGTGAGGGGCTGGGGAGGCAGTGGGAGCCAGCAGCACCAAAATACAACCATACATTATTTTTATTATTGAGTCTGCAACAAAAAAAAACCCCCTACATGAATAAATTACAATGATCTGGACATGTATATGTGCATATTTATTTGTTTTTCCTAAAGTTAATTACATATTTTAGGACAATTTGACAGAGTGGCCACCAGCAACAGTTGGTGGCCTCACTCTGAGGCCACCAAACAATTTGTTGTGAGAACCCCTGGTTTAGGGTATATCTCAGTTCTGATCAAACAAACAGCTGCTCATCACTGCTATTTGTCCAACTCTAGCCTTGGTATGGCTGCCTGCTAGAGAAACCAACATCATGTCTGCATATCTGTAGCATTCAGGGCTGGAAATAATACAAGAAAATTAAAACGTTGACTGAGTTTTATATTTGGAAGTACTGAAGGAAAGAAAACAACATGAGAACCATGCTATTTACTTAAATACTCAGAGATGTGTCTCAGGATCCACTTTAATAATGGCAGTGAGTTGTTAACCTCAATTGTGGCGGAATAGCACAAGAGCATACCAGTCAAGCGTTGAAGTATGATGGCAGAGTTGGCTTTAATCTAACAAGTATTCATTATGATTTAATTATTACCAGCAGCCTTGCTGGCAGAGCTAGAGCATAAATAAGGATCAGAAGGAACAATTCTAAGCTCTCACTAGACTAGGTAGATTGGGCCGGATCCACAAAGGGACTTAGGCATTCCAATACTTGGCATTGTGGTGGCTAATTTTTAGACACTTAGAAAATCCCAGGAACAACACTGTGATCCACAAAGCCTGTGTTAGAAGCTTAGGCTCCCTATACAATGCATGGTGAGTGAGAGGTGCCTTAGAATGCAATCCACAAAAGCCAGCGGAGAGCTGCCTACGCTAGTCAATGGAAGGTGCCAGTAAGGGTGGTGGGTCTTAAGCCCCTCTTTTCTTTTGGAATAGGCACCTAAATCCATGCTGCAAGGATGTGACTATCTCTACTAGCAATCCACAAATGGGAACTGTCTTCTAGAGTCAGGTGGCTTAGGAACCTCTGTAGTTTCTTGTGGGAATGAGTTAGGTGTCAGCCTTGCTCCACAAACAGCAGGTGATGGCAGAGCTCGGTGGTTGGAGTACTCACCTGGGATGTGGGAGACCCAGCTTCAGAGGTTTCCCACCTCTTAGGAGCACACTCAAACCACTGGGATAGACTGATATGGGGCTCCCCCAATCCTTGCTGTTGAAGCTGTTCCACTGTGGATAAAATATGAAAGTGGTTGGAGAAGGAGGACTACCACTTCCCAGGTGAGTGCTCTAACCACTGGACTACAGTCATTCTCTCTCTTGCCCTCTGACCACTGACTATTGAAGTATTTGTCTATGGTGCAACAGTAACAAAATCCATTTAGTTACACTGGTGAAGCCCCTAATACAGTAACTCCTCACTTAATGTCGTCCTGGTTAACGTTGTTTCATTGTTACATCATTGATCTATTAGAGAACATACTTATTTAAAGTTGCGCAATGTTTGCTTATAACGTTGTTTGGCCGTGGGGACTTGGAACAAAGTGAGCCAGCAGCGCCCCTATCAGCTTCCCTCCACCACCCCCACAGTGCCTCCCGCCCGCCAGTGGCTCCACAGATCAGCAACTCCTCCTCCCTCCCTGTGCCTCCCACCCACAGCAATCAGCTGTTTTGTGGCGTCCAGGAGGCTGAGGGGGTGGAGGGAGGAGCGAGGATGCGGCATGCTCGGGGGGAGAGGGGAGCAGGGGTGGGAAGAGGCGGGGCAGGGGCGGGACCTTGGGGGAAGGGATGGAGTGGGGGTGGGCCTGGGGCAGAGCCGGGGTTTGAGCACCCCCTGGCACTTTGGGAAGAACAGCAAGAGGAACAGCTGGACGATCCACCCTCTTTCACCCTCTGACTCCACTACCTCACCAAACTTCACAATCATCATTGCTGAGAATAGTATTAAATTGTTTGTTTAAAATTGTTTAAAATTTATACTGTATATGTATATAATGTCTTTTGTCTGGCAAAAAAAATTTCCCTTGAACCTAACCCCCCTATTTACATTAATTCTTATGGGGAAATTGGATTCGCTTAACATCATTTTGCTTAAAGTCGCATTTTTCAAGAACATAACTACAACGTTAAACGAGGAGTTACTGTATAGACATGCTGCACCAGCGTGAAGTAGGGTTAAATTAGTTTAGTTTGACTCAGAACAATAAAGCAGAACAAACAGAAAGGAAAAGTGACTCAAGACAGCAGGGCTAGCTCCAGCTTTTTTGCCGCCCCAATGGCTAACCGGGCTGAAAAAAAAAAAAAAAGATAAAGCCAAACGGCGGCACTTCGGCAGCAGCTCAATCGTGCCGCTCCATTCTTCAGAGGCAATTTGGCGGCGGGTCCATCGCTCCTTCTCTTCCTCTTTGGCGGCAGCTCAAAGAGGAAGAGAGGGACTGAGGGACCCGCCGCCGAACTGCTGCAGAAGACCCGGACGTACCGCCCCTTTCCATTGGCCGCCCCAAGCACCTGTTTTCTTCGCTGGTGCCTGGAGCCAGCCCTGCAAGTCAGTCAGTTCTCTATGAATCTGCAAACTAATGGAATAACAAAAACCTGTATGAGGGGTTTACATGTCTTTATAGTTACACCTTAACCCCCAACTACATTTGAGGTACTTGTTGGAGATGTTGCAGAGGCACCGATATCTGAAAAAGGGGTTTCCTCCTTTTGGTTTGGAAGTGCCAAAACACTCAGTCTGACAGGCTGTTACTGACTGGGAAGTACTGTAAATCTTTCAAGAAGCCCGTGTTCTCACAAGATGTCCCGCCTGATTTCTACACCAAAGAAGTTTAGATAAGAATCCAAATATTTTGAGATTCATCCCTTACTAGAAAGCTTGACCCACTGGTTCCAAAGTGACAGTGTAGCAGCTGATTGAGTGGACAGGGCAAAGGCCAGAGACAAAGGCTCTGCCCCTTAAAGCTTCTCTCTATGGAGCCCAGATGAGGTCAATGGGCCTCCATGTGGACACATGTTCACATGGAGCCATTTGCAAAGTCAGGGCCAAAATATGAAGGGAGTTTTAACAGAACAAGATCAACTGTGATTCTTCCTGCTGCACCAAAAAAACTTGCATGTCCTTTTTATTTTCTATTCTACCTGTTCCTGCTATTAAATTTTAATACCATATATCCTTGTAAAATACAAGGAAGGTCATTCAAAAATAACTATTTTATTAAAAAGGGACACTTGGCAGATTAAAAATCATGTTTAAAAAAAAGCCCTAACCTGTGTTACTAATAAATAGAGACTGCTTAATATATGACCTAAATGTTTTTAAATTGCTGGCAGCTCCTTAGGAGGGGCCGAGAGGATTTTCTTTGTCTCCTCACTCTGCAGTGGGCTGGCTTGCCCACTGCTCTTTTCCTCCACAGCCAGCTCCCTACAAATCTCAATTTTTTGTTAAGGTCTTACCAATTCACCTTCATGGCCTCTTCTCCACCTTGATGGGGTTGTAGATGGTGTAATGGTTTCATTTAGTGGCACTGGTTGGTGGTGCTGAGGGAGGCTCTTCTTGGCTGTTGTGGAGGATAATTGATGTTAAATGCTGGCACAGGTTCTAACGCATAATGACACTAGCAGTGCTATCAGTGATTGATGTCAAATGTTGATACCCTCCGACTCCGTGTCCCCCTCCCTCCCTGTCTCTTCACCACAGCCTCAGTCCACACCAGCCCAGCTTGCCCTCATCTTCCCCGCCCTATTCCCCTCCCCTTCGTTTTTCTTTCCATTTAGCTGATTCCCTCCTAACTAAACCCACCCATCTTCCCCCAGAAATGGAATGGAATGAACAGTGTCGCTATCCCAATGTCAAGTATCAGAGGGGTAGCCGTCTTAGTCTGGATCTGTAAAAAGCAACAGAGAGTCCTGTGGCACCTTTAAGACTAACAGATGTATTGGAGCATAAGCTTTCGTGGGTGAATACCCACTTCGTCAGACGCATGTCACAATGTTCGCTCTGCTTTTGTGTTCAACCCCTTTCCCCCAGCCTTTGTCTTTTTGCTCTATTTAGACTGTATGCTCTTGAGGTGGGGACCATCTACTATCTGTCTCTACTGTGTCTACTGCAATCGGGCCTTGCTCTTGGCTGGCTCTGAGGCACTACCGTAATAAATGGATTAAATAATACTAATTTTTAGAGTTGCTGAGTCATTGTGTTACTAACCTCAGACACTGAAGCTGTTGCTAGACTGTTTGTCTGCCTTTGGCATTTCACTTCAGTGGCACTGTGAAACTAGAATGGTTTGTCTCTGTATAGTTTCACGTTCTGGTTCTGCGGTGTGGCTGTTGACAAACACTTTTTTCCTGCTATCAGTCATTTCTGCCTTCATCCCCCCATTTCACTGAATTCTAAAAATCAAGAAAGAATTCAGTCAGTGAGTGGGAAGGAAAATAAAGGGGAGGGAGAGGAGGAAAGGAGAAAGAAGCAGGTGAATGTCAAACCAAAAACAAACAAAAGAACGTACAGTACAATGCCTACCAAAATCAAAGCAGCAAAAGTTGCAGTGAATGCGAACCCTAGGCTTTACTTGATTTACTTTCATGTCTTAGGACATTTAGTTCCATACAGTACACTGTCCAAGGCAATTATAAATATTAAAATTTCTGCCACTGAAACTGATCCAAATCCATTCATAAGAAAACATCAAACATTGCCTGTCAGCCACACGAACACTTTATGACAGGAATTTATACCAAGATAAAACTCACATCTTTAATCACTCTGAACAAGCTGAACAGAAGAGCAAACCAAGCCTATGGTGATTGTCTAAAACCTTTTAAAAAGTAAAAAAAGAAGAGAGAATATGAACCTGGGTTCTCAGGGAGCTGGTTTACTCTAATTTTCTTAAATGTGCTGATCTTAGAAAAAATTGGCCAGGATTAAAAAAAAAAATTGATGTCTAGAGTTAGCCTCCTAAATCCATATTTAGACACTGAAACAAATGGCCTGATTTTCAAAAGTGCTGAGCACTGAACAGCTTCCACTGAAGTCAATGAGAGCTGCTGGGAGCTCACCACATTAGAATGTTAGAATAAGTCCCAGGGGAGATGGATTAGTGAGTAGAGGGCTGGTGAGTCAGTTAAAGGTATGTGGAAAATAGAATGTATCCCATGAATTTCCAATGTGTTACATAGATATCACCTCCACGTATTAGTCATGATAGATACACATTCAGCAGCACAAGGGATTCACTGCATGTTACTTACATTAAAAATCAGAAAAAGCTCCTAAGAGAGGTGACTGGTAAGCTATTCATCTCTAGGTCACTGCTTCTAATCAAGCCAGGGTTGGAAAGCTAGTACCAACCAATACCTGTGGGAAGTGAGTCAGTTCCCTTGGTGACAGGTTTCAGAGTGGTAGCTGTGTTAGTCTGTATCAGCAAAAAGAATGAGGAGTACTTGTGGCACCTTAGAGACTAACAAATGTATTTGAGCATAAGCTTTCGTGAGCTAAAACCCACTTCATCGGATGCATGCAGTGGAAAATACAGTAGGAAGATATATATACACAGAGAACATGAAAAAATGAGTGTTGCCATACCAACCATAACGAGAGTAATTAATTAAGGTGGGCTATTATCAGCAGGAGAAAAAACTTTTCTAGTGATAATCAGGATGGCCTATTTCCAACAGTTGACAAGAAGGGGTGAGTAACAGTAGGAGGAAAAATTAGCATGGGGAAATAGTTTTTACTTTGTGTAATGACCCATCCACTCCCAGTCTTTATTCAAGCCTGATTTAATGGTGTCCAGTTTGCAAATTAATTCCTATTCTGCAGTTTCTTGTTGGAGTCTGGTTTTGAAGATTTTTTGTTGGAGTATTGCGACTTTGAGGTCTGTAATCGAGTGACCAGGGAGACTGAAGTGTTCTCCGACTGGTTTCTGAATGTTATAATTCTTGACGTCTGATTTGTGTCCATTTATTCTTTTGCGTAGAGACTGTCGGTTTGGCCAATGTACATGGGAGAGGGGCATTGCTGGCACATGATGGCATATATCACATTGGTAGGTGTGCAGGTGAACGAGCCTCTGATAGTGTGGCTGATGTGATTAGGTCCTATGATGGTGTCCCCTGAATAGATATGTGGACAGAGTTGGCAACAGGCTTTGTTGCCAACTATAGGTTCCTGGGTTAGTGTTTTTGTTGTGTGGTGTGTGGTGAGTATTTGCTTCAGGTTGGGGGGCTTGTCTGTAAGTAAGGACTGGCCTGTCTCCCAAGATCTGTGAGAGTGAGGGATTGTCCTTCAGGATAGGTTGTAGATCCTTGATGATGTGCTGGAGAGGTTTTAGTTGGGGCTGTAGGTGACGGCTAGTGGCGTTCTGTTACTTTCTTTGCTGGGCCTGTCCTGGAGTAGTGCGTCTTCCTAGTGAACAGACCCCATGCCACAGTCAACACCAGAGACAAAGGGCACAAACACTGATTTATTCTCTCAACCCTAGCAATGCTCCTGCCAGGTAATAGCTGATGCCCATTTCAGGGGAAGATTGTGCTCTAACTTCTCCTTCTGAGAGACTAAATAGAGGATTTCAGTTTCCAATATTTTAATTTGGCATCTTTCATGAACATTAACTTCTTTTTCTTACATTTCTCTCACTTATTTTGTATGAATTGGTCAGTTTAAAATTGTGAATGGCATGGAGCTTAGTTTAGAACACAATTTTAGCACAGTAAAAACCTTTCTGTGCTACATAATTCCATTAAGTATAATAATCATTATGAAGTGCAAGATAACATATCTTAAGAACCTTCAAAGGAAAAAATATAACTGTATCTACCTAATTATACATCAAAGAGTACTTAGGAATAAATTCTGTTATCAGCAATGTTAGATTTTTTTTGTGCTCTACTTTCGTAATAATTTGAGAATACTTCTACTAGTATTAACCACAGATTTATGCTTAACTGTGTTCAGATATTAGAAGTGTCCAAATGTTCTTTTACAAATTCATTCTATTCCCATCATTAGAGATTCTCATTTCATATTTCTTGTAAGTCTAGTCCATTCTTCTTACAGAAGTATTTCCACTGTGGTCCATTTCTTAATAACTGCAGTCTTGTCACAGTTCAGCATAATATTTTAAAAGGGCATAAAGGTCCAATTATACCAGTTTTGTATTTGCCATTTGTGTTTCAGTTTTCAATTATTTTCACATTTGTGTTATCTGCTCTACAAAAATGTTTATATAGTGGAATTCTCATAGTATATGCAAGAATGCATCAAACTCTGATATTTACCTCATACATTGTCGGGAAACATTTTTATTATACTTGCTATATCATATATAGGACTAAATTTATGCTGTGACATTTGAGATTTGGCAGCATTACTCCCATGTATATTAATGGAAACCTTTGCTGCTGAAACCTCCGATACAATGCTGAAAATGTACCCCTGAGTAGTACGGTAAAATAAAGTAAAATAAAATACTGTCTCAAGACATTTTGAGCCTAAATGCATATTTTAAACCTCATATGTTTAGGTTTGTCAGAAACCACACTTTTCCCAGTTTTGTTTTAATTTATCATTATTATTTGCTAACTCGCCAACATGCTTGATGCCTCGAAGGCATGCAATCTAAACAAGACTTGGGAGTCAGATCTTCCAATGTGTAAAATAATATAACTCCATTGATTTACACCAGCTTGACATCTGCCCATAATATAGACAGCATGTACTGGGAAGCCCAGAGGAATGAATGACTAAAATTCTTTTATTTTAATTCCATATTAATATCGTTGCTGATTCACGTCTTGTGGGCATTCTGAAATTTCTAGTTTTAGATACAAGAATGATACATACATACAAATAGGATGAACACACTCAGTAGATTATAAGCTTTGTAATGATACCTTACAAGAGACCTTTTGCATAAAGCATATTCCAGTTACATTATATTCACATTCCAAACATATTTTCATAAAGCATATTGGGTGCAACGTCATAGTAGAAAACAGGATCATCCTCATTTTAGAGATGGGGAAACTGAGGCCTAGAGAAAAATAACTAATTTCTTCAAGGTCACCCAGGTGATCAAAGGAGAGCCAAGAAGAGAATGCAGAACTCCTATGCTTAGCCACAGGTCCATCCTTTCCCTCTGTCATAAAAATGAAATAGGGAATTTTTTTAAAGACATGTTCATACTTCCTAGATCTTATTTTGAACAGAAGCATAATAAAAGAACACACTGTATGCCTTAATCTGGCAGACAAAAAGAAATTACAAATCTGGCAGAGCCAATATGCTAGTTAAATATCAGGATCAAATGTACAACATGGTGAAAATGAAAAGCAAAAATCCAGCAGTGTTTGGTCACTTTTCTGCAAGCTATTATTACAGACAAATGGGAATAAGGCTGTGTGGAAAGATTAAATTATTAGACGAAGCATAAAATAGAATTACCTGAATTGTAAAGAAATTAAAGTGATGGGAAATGTGACTAATAATGAAGTGGGAGAAAGAAAACACACTGTTACATGCACCCATTTGTGCAGTGTGGGAGAGAATACATGCTATTCCTCACTTGATATGTAATACTCATCAGATTCTATCCCCCATCCACATCCCACGCAAAAACTGTGGCTACATATACTGCAGGGAAATATTACCACATGCTCATCAACATTGGAGTCTTACAGGGGACTGACCCCTCTAGACAGCGGCGGGTGGGGGTGGGGGGGGTGAGAGAAAAGGGGAGAATAACGAATGCAGTACTCTAGCATTATCCTGAGATGATGCAAAAAGGACACAAGGGAATCTCTAGCTCTAAAACAGGTGATATGGGGAGATGCATGCCTAATGTTGATTAAAATCCAGTTTGTGCACACAGAATTTAACAGTTGGAGAATTCTTAGCTCATTTAAATATGACCTCTAAGCCTATTATGGTGCCTGAGTTGGAGTGATCTATTGCTGAAGAAGTGCTATTCAGGTTAAAGTTGCATGTAAGTATCATTAATTTACAATCCCAATATTTCCAAGATTTTTAAAAGTAATTTTTAAGTAACTAAGAGGAAGAATACTAATTTCACATAATGGAGAAGTGGTGCAAATCACATTACACGATAATGAGAAAAGATATGAGAAGCATGGGAGAAACTAGAGATTGAACAGTCCCAGAACAGTCCACATTCGGTGATGAGAAGGCATTATGCCCCGTCACTCACAATCGACAAATAGTTCTTTCTACCTCTATTTATCTGGCACTGCAATTATAGCCAAATAAATAATATCAGAATGACTCCACTGAGAATGCTTCAAGTTATTTTTGTTTTGATTTTGTAATTAAAATTTTTGCAAAAATGACAATCCAAAACTGAGGGGTCCATGCCTCTGAAACTTACATCCCACTTTGATTTGCCAGAGTTCAGATTTGATGACCTTCAGAATGGTTTTCCCCTGAGTAGTGTTCCTGAGAGGAGCACTACCCAGTTCCTTACTTGTAGCCAGGGAGGGTTTTCTAGGTCTGTATTAATATGTAAATTCTACTGGATTCAGATCCAGTGCCCAGCTTTGGCCTGAGTAGCTGGACTAAAAAGAGCAATGGCCGGAGGACTTCAGTGGGACTTATAAGGACTTCCAACACTCCCCCCCCCCCCACACACACACACACCCTGCACCCGATTTATTCAGAAAATGGAGTACAAAAGGATCCATGTATTATTTTATTATGTATTTATCATCTTGTGCCTACAGCACCCACTGAGTCAGGGCTCCACACTGCACTTGAGCTTGTATGGATCACACCAAATCCAGAGGCAACATTTTTTGTACCACCTGACAATTTCATTATGAAATGGATGAAATAATTTTAATACATAATTCCTAAAGTTGCAAAAACAAAATAAACTTTAGGAGCATACCCAAAGTTTGCAAATGGAAAGGCTTCCTTAAGATCTTCTGATAAGGCTATAGGCAGTACTGCTTACATTTATCTCTCAAAAAATATGCCTGTATAAAAGGAGGAAATTTCCATCTGAGAAACTCAATATCGAAGGCCCTTTCATGGATTGAGAACTGGTTAAAAGACAGGGAACAAAGGGTAGGAATTAATGGTAAATTCTCAGAATGGAGAGGGGTAACTAGTGGTGTTCCCCAAGGGTAAGTCCTCGGACCAGTCCTATTCAACTTATTCATAAATGATCTGGAGAAAGGGGTAATCAGTGAAGTGGCAAAGTTTGCAGATGATACTAAACTGCTCAAGATAGTTAAGACCAAAGCAGACTGTGAAGAACTTCAAAAAGATCTCACAAAACTAAGTGATTGGGCAACAAAATGGCAAATGAAATTTAATGTGGATAAATGTAAAGTAATGCACATTGGAAAAAATAACCCCAACTATACATACAATATGATGGGGGCTAATTTAGCTACAACAAATCAGGAAAAAGATCTTGGAGTCATCATGGATAGTTCTCTGAAGATGTCCACGCAGAGTGCAGAGGCGGTCAAAAAAGCAAATAGGATGTTAGGAATCATTAAAAAGGGGATAGAGAATAAGACGGAGAATATATTATTGCCCTTATATAAATCAATGGTACGCCCACATCTCGAATACTGCGTACAGATGTGGTCTCCTCATCTCAAAAAAGATATACTGGCACTAGAAAAGGTTCAGAAAAGGGCAACTAAAATGATTAGGGGTTTGGAACGGGTCCCATATGAGGAGAGATTAAAGAGGCTAGGACTCGTCAGCTTGGAAAAGAGGAGACTAAGGGGGGATATGATAGAGCTATATAAAATCATGAGTGATGTGAAGAAAGTGGATAAGGAAAAGTTATTTACTTATTCCCATAATACAAGAACTAGGGGTCACCAAATGAAATTAATAGGCAGCAGGTTTAAAACAAATAAAAGGAAGTTCTTCTACATGCAGCGCACAGTCAACTTGTGGAACTCCTTACCTGAGGAGGTTGTGAAGACTAGGACTATAACTGCATTTAAAAGAGAACTGGATAAATTCATGGTGGTTAAGTCCATTAATGGCTATTAGCCAGGATGGGTAAGGAATGGTGTCCCTAGCCTCTGTTTGTCAGAGGATGGAGATGGATGGCAGGAGAGAGATCACTTGATCATTGCCTGTTAGGTTCACTCCCTCTGGGGCACCTGGCATTGGCCACTGTCGGTAGACAGGATACTGGGCTAGATGGACCTTTGGTCTGACCCAGTACGGCCGTTCTTATGTTCTTATGATTAGATGTTTTTTAAAGTATAGTAAATTGAAGCTGTTCCCTAATGTATTTATGGAAACTAAGGATTCTCAGAATATGATATTTTTAACACAGTTCTGAATTCTAATTTTTCCTTCTCAGTTGATTATTATCAAGGACAACCATATCAAACCTTTGTTCGTAACAACAAAAAGTTTTTCTCATGTACCTCAACAAGACATCTGTAATTTCAGTAATCTGAATTTGCACAAGGCAACAGTAATTTTCTGCATTGTTTGCACACAATTCCAATTTATTAAAAGAGTCCAAAAGGTTGTTCATCATTTTTGACAAAGTCTCTTCCATCTTCTGAGTTGATTTAAATATAAGATGCAACATGATTTCACAGTCTTCCTTTTTATCAGCCTACAATGTTGAAGTGGAGATACTATACTCCATAAAGTTGTCAGTCACTGCAAATGGAAAATAATTTACATTTTCTGGGGCTTGAAAAACACAATGAATTTACTAAAATAATGTCAAATGAGAAAAAGGGAAATAGGAAACCATTCTTGTATCAGAGAGGGAATTAAAACAGGAGATCTCTAATACAAGAACTAACCAGGTATTTTACTTCCTAAAATCTCACAGAAATCAATGCATTTTCAGTTACCTTAGGGAAGGTCTGATCTTGAGCAAGTTACAAAAGGAATCCAAGGTCACTAATTTAATGTCACAGTTTTGGAATGTTAGAATACTCGCTAATAAAAATATTGAGTTTCAGTAATCCTTATTATAATGTAAAGAGTAAGCTTTTCAAAAGCTCTCAGCATTGGTCTAGCCAATAATAAAATTCCCATCCATCTCAATGGGAGTAGTTGAATACTATCAAAAATCCGACTCTATATGGAACAGCAGCTTCTGAGACTCCTAATGCATTCTTGTGTTGTCTCTCAGTAGGATACTAATAAATTTATAAGTAAACTAGATTAAAAATATATATTCACTGTCCAAAAAGTTATGCTACTAATTTGTCACTGAAAGTCATGGTTCTCAATTCCTGCACAATATACTCTTACTCTGGAGTATGTGTTTTCATTAGGAGTATATCTTACAAAGATCTGTCACATTGAATATATTTTTTAGAAAAGTATAGAGTTTATCCTGTCTTGGCTGATCTCTTGAAGCAATCCTAGGTCAAAATTTTAAACTTGAAAATTGGACTCAAACACCTCTTCCATAATATATTATATTAAGTCATCATACATAAATACATGTCGATATTACTATCTACTTCTGTGGTAGCTGGTAGCAGTGTTGTAGTTAAAAATCTGTCATCGTTACTATTAGAAATTCCCAATTTCCAGGGTTTATCATTCAGCTTTACAATGTAATGCCCTAATCTTGCACCACTTACTCGTGTGTGGAATCCTTATTTGCACAAGTACCCCCATTAATTTATCACTTCAGTTAAGGATCCAGGACTGCACCCTCGTTTGAGAATAAAATTTACAAATTAAGATTTAGCTTGAAGGCAAATTTTTCTTTTCCCCCCCTCCACATATAAAACAAAGTATAAGGTCTTCTGAAATGAAACGTAAACACCAAATTGTTTTCAGTGGAAAAAACAGGAAATGTATCAAGTGATTAGTCATTACTGTGGTGTGAGGGTATTGGCTATTTTAAAAGAAATCTCTGAAATGTGGCACAGATTTTTATCTTTGCTTGTGTGCTGCAGTCAGTACTTTTTGGAAAATATTCTGAAGGATTTTACTATGAATTTTACTTGAGATGCTGAGTTAAACATACTTTTCAAGGTACATATTTACTGCAAACACAAAGCCAACTCCAAAATGGAGATGCTGGTTGCATTGAAGGGCTGAGACAGCGGAGCTCGTGGGTCACTGGGGGTCCAAGCATGAGATCGGGGCAAGACCAAGGCAAAAGTCCATCCAAATAAGTCCATCAGTCAGTTCCACATTAAATTTTTGTTTTTAAAAAGTGTCTTAATATTGACTTTAGTTGGCAAATAATGGGTTTTTAAAAAATGTTATAAATGCATGTAGGCATTTCAGGTCTGATCTTTTCTATGAAGGCAACAGTGCATCATAAAACAGCAGGAATTAATTATCAATTCAGGGAAACATGATTCTTCAATTATCATTATTATTATTATTAAATATTTGTATGTAGGTAGCACTTAGATGCCCTAGTCAGGGAATGGGTCCCCAATACACTGGGCACTGTATGCACATATAATAAAGACCAAACAGTTTACAGTCTACGTACTACATCCTTGTCCTTACAGAAGCAGGAATTGACAGCTGAGGACCCTAACATCCCCTGGTGGTGCCAGTGCATTGATAGACCTGTTGTATCATGTGAGGTACCAATATGCCAGAAGATGTGCTGAAGCACTGTGAGGGTTGAAGTGACATAACTCTTGAGGCACTGACGATTCCAGAGGAGTAGAGCAGGGTGAACATTTTGGGAGAATGCTTCTTTTTGATGAAAAATGCAGATTCAGATCAACTGAAACATTTAGCGAACTCACGCTGAATTCAACAAATTGTTTCAGATGGAACCCTGCCACTCCACCCCACCCCTCGCCAAAAAAAAGTTGAAATGTTTTCTTTTGACATTTTCAAAACTAAATGTTTGACTTCTAGATTCAAAATGACTTTTCTTTTTGAATTTTCCTTCAATTTTATTTAATTTTTTTTAAAAAGATAAAGAAAAACTCCAAAGTGAAGCTAAACATTTTGTTTCAGGTCAAACAAAATGTTTCATTTGACCAGAAACAAAAAATATTTGACATATTCAGTTCGCCAGGACAAAAAATAAAATTCAATTTGGGTGTCCCAAAACAATTTTTTCTAAAATTTTACAGTTCCAAAAAAATCAGTTATTCTCACAGTTCTACAGAGGAGAGTGAGGGACCCAAGGCAGTGGAGGCTGATAAAACAGTTCAACTGCCTATGCAGCAGTGTATTAGCCAGTGGTGTTGCCTATGCATCACTGGGGTCAGCAAGGAGCCTGCACTCTGAGGCAGTAAAGATGCACGTATGTGTGGACTGGTGAGGTGCTCGGGCACCCAAGTTACTCAAGGTACCGTTGAGCTACGGCACCTGGATGCTGAGGTAGAGGTGGCATTGGTGTCCCAGGGCAATGAAGATGCTGGTGCATGAAGTACTTAAGGTGCTTGTTAGCTGAGTTGTCTGTCCACTAGAGCTGGGGCGTTTGTGTGTGGAGGTGGAGGAGGCACCGGCGTGTCAAGAAAATGGAGGTGTGGGTACATCACATCTCACAAGGTGCCAGTGAGCCAAGGCATTTGTGCACAGAGTTATTCAAGGCACCAAGGGGGGAGATGCATGGTTGCATTGAAGGGCTGAGGCAATGGAGTGCCTGTATTCCAACAGGGACATTGGTGCTCCAAGCACTAGATCCGGTTCATCAAGGCAAAAGTCCACCCTGATAAGCCAGTCTTGGCCCAGCAGAGCCTCACAGCTAAGTCGTTGTCACAGTGCAAGAAGCAGCTGTTATCAACACATCAAGTTCAGCCATCAGAGAACCGATAGAAGAGAAATAAAACAGAAAAACACAACACAAAAGTATCAGCAGCCACTGAAAGCTTATGCTGAATAACTGAAAATAGCATGGGGAAACTTTGATTCAGAGACAGGAGCTGGTAACAAGACAAGCTCCCAGGAGTGCTAGCTATGGGAATAGCTAACATCCAAGCCTTAGGCAGTAGCCGCAAAGAAGAAAGCCCACTTGCTAAACAGCTGGTACCTCGGGCAAGCCTTAGAAAGACTAAATTAATATTTCAATGCAAGTGATACCCAGAGCTGAAGGAAAGAGGAAGCCTCAGATTAATGAGGCTGACTGGGAACCAAGGAAATAATGACAAAACACAGGACAGCAGCAACAAGAGCTAGAGCTGTGTGAAAACCATTGGCAGCAGCTCCTGGGGTCAGCTTCCTCACTGATCACAGCTGAAAAGTTGCTGTCTGAAGTGTTCTTGGGCCTGCGATACCTGAGGTTAGAGCATGCTTAGTAGGACAAAGCCCTCAAGTCAGCCTGCAGATCCTCAGAGGGTCACAAATCTCAAGAACCAGGGAGTTTCATGAGCTGATTTGCACTGGAGGATGAAACACAAGAGTGAGAGTCCCGCACTGATCAAATCATTAGAGAAATTAAATTGACACCCAAAAAGTAAATGTATGAACCCAGAATAAACTGAAAAAAATCCAGGAAATAAAGTTCTCATTTTATGTAAATTTACTTTTTTTTTATAGTTCTTTTGCCATGAACTAGCTGCCCAGATTTTAACCAGCTGAGAGCTACATTAGCAATTTGCCCAGATCCCCAGGGCCAAGCTAATCTACTTAAAAGGAGCAGACTGCAGCCATCTTTAACATAGATGTGTGTTCTTAGGCAACTAAAGATCCTGACATGCAATGCTATATCTTGATCCAAACAGCCTTGGGTTCAAATTGGTATGGAACACTTCCTTCTGGGATCTCCATATGCCTATCCTCCACAAACTGTGGACCACATTTGGCCACCTCTGAAATAGAAGAAAGAAAAAAAGAGAGTCCAAATAGCTCTGAAATTTTAACAGGTTCCTCAGCAAAGTATTAGAATCATATTTACAACTTTATGCAGATCCAAGATTATGCAGAGATACTCAGACGAAAAATTAAATGAGGAAACAAGAACAAATGTTCATGCATAGTATCATTCATGCCAGTCTAGAAAAGTGTATTATACCCTAAAGAAAGAGACAGTAACTCAAGCGCATAGCAGTATATTTATTGTTTTCCTGCAAGGTAATTATCCATCACCACATCATAATATAACCCCATAGAGTAAGATTCTTTTACACTGAAGTATTACAGAAATGTAATACCTTCCAAGATGTTTTACAGCCCCATATTCTACAATTTCCAGCTTTAAGCAAAAAGAAAAATGCAAGATAAATAAGAAATTCACATTTCTGACCATTAAGGCAAGCCATGTACATTCAATAAAACATTCTTTTAAAACCAATATCATCAAAAATAGTCTGAACACAAGGATCAAAGTTTAAAACCTAAGCTCATTGACTCCTCCAACTCCTCATTGATAAATTCTTTACAGCCTTATTTCTCACCTAAGAATTGTCATACCATATCAAACCAATAGTCCATCCAATCTAGTATCCTGTCTCCTACAATAGCCACAACCTTATCCTATAGGGAAAGATGTAAACTCACCTCCCTAATAGACAATTGTGCAACAATGTGCTTATGTGCAGAGCTTCTTCTTAACTTCAGGAAGTTAGAGGTTGGCTTATGTCCAGAAGCATGAGCATAGATATCTGTTAAACATTTTTATCTTAGCTAGTGTAACTGGGGACTGCATCTTGACATGGTGGGAAGGCTTGTGTGTTCAAATGACCCTGAGAGCTGTGCTGGTAGGAGCTTTAACTCCTGGTAGGGCCACTCAAGCCAGACAGGCCAAAGGGGAGGGACCAGACGAAAAGCAGTCTCCATGGCAACTGGCCAAAACCAAGTGCTGAGCAGCATTCAAGTAACTTAGCAAACCTCAGGAAAATGCCAACAGATTCAGTGGGATGAGTGTCTGGGAAGGTTAGTGGGAACCCCAATGGAGGAGGTACCATCAAAAGATGGAAGAGTTAAATCAATGAATTAACTAATGGCAGCCACAAATTAGAGGAACGACAATGGGAAACAACTCTCTGTAATTTCTCCCATGAGATTTTTCATGGCAGAACAAAGGCAAACCTTTCATCCACATGCAGTGGTGGACAGAGACCCTCCCAGATTAGAAGGTGCAACAAACTATACTCGGGAGGAGGTTCTGGTGAGTAAGAGTACTGGTTGTGGTTATGATGTTGCTGTATGAAATCTGTCAGAAAGTACAGTGCCTGATGTTTGCATCAAAGAAAAGTGTGATCTGAACTTCTTAACTTCTTAAATGAATTATCAGAGTAGGAACATGGAGCGTGAGGAGTAGGTAGGAAGGGAAGCCCACCATTGCGACCAAAGAATTGGAAAGATAAAAGATAGACAGCTGCGGAATCTCTGAGCTATGATGAAATGCCAGGGGCCATTTCATGACAATAGATGGATATGGATGGAGTGCTACTAAGGATCTGAGAAAATGAGTGAAAATGGGGTCACATTTGTCTTATCCAAGGAGACCTCAAAATGTGGGTGTGGATATAACCCAATCAGTGATAGAATCATTACAATTCATCTTCAAGTCAAGCCAGTCAACATGTCAATCATACAGGTTTACAGTCCTACAACTGCAGCTGACAATTATGGGACTGATGAGTTCTTTGAACAGCTTGAGGAGACACTCATTAAAACATCAAGCAAAGATACCTCCCTTGTAACTGAGGAATTGAATGGGAAAGTTGGAAGTGTACGCTCTCATAAAGAAGTAATGGGAAACAATGGTCTGGATTTATACAATGAGAGAGGAAGACATTTAGTTGAATCTGGGCCCAGCAGGCCCATATAAAAAGAGCTGCAGTGCAGAGCAGAGAACAGTTGTTGCCTGCTGCTGGAGGAGTGTGGATGGTATTCCTGGCTGGCTGAGGAAGGTACATGGCTGTGAACAAAGCAGTTGCCAGCAGGGACCAAAGGAGCAGAGAAGGTCAAAGACTTCAGCCCTACGGTGAGGGTGAAGTGTTCATAAAGGTGCCGGGGCCAAGGGAAAGTGGCCAAGGGAATTGTAGCAGCAACGCAGATTAGTTAAAAGGATGCTGCTATTCGTAAGATTCCTGGACTGGGACCCAGAGAAGTGGGTGGGCCCAGGTCCCCCCCATTAGCCAATGGGGAAGTGACTTGAATATTGAACTGTAATACTCTCCCAAAAGGGGACCTGAACTGTTTAGTGTCCCAGCTGGAGGGCTGTACCAGAAAAATCCAGAGGGGCAAAGACACTGCCTCCAGGGAGGAATGTCTCGATACCAGGGCTGGGACCGCTTAAAGACAGAGCCCAGAGAAGGCTACAGGAAGAGGGCAACTGAGTACTGGAATAGGCCCCTATTGGACTATATACCCTGGAAGAGGGTTGTATTTCACATTCAGACTGTGTGAGACTCAGCTGGAGGGCTGAGTCATGGAAGACCTACTGCAATTAGAGTGATAATGCAGGCACACGCATTCGGCCAAAGGGGTGCTCGCAAGAGGTGGGTGCTACCCCCATTAGAGGGTCAGACCATCAACTGATAGCCTCAAACATAAAATTTAAAAAAATAAGACATTTGGCAGGTCCACTGCATTTGGATCTGTCCAGAATCAACAAAAGCTATGTGACTTCTGTACAGAATGGGTTTCAGTAGACATTTTGAAATGTATACTTTGGCAGCTTTGAGCACGGAAGTTTTAATTTTATTACAAAGAGTGAAAAAGAATGGGTTGGAGACTCAGGAATGTAGGAGAGAGTACAAGGAACTTAGAAGACAGATCCAAAGGCAAATTAGACAAGATAAGAGTAAATATATCAGAGCAAAATGTGAGAACTTGAAAGCCAGAAAGAGCAATAATACAAAATGTATATTCACAGTGGTTAGACTTGTTACCAGAAAATTTTCCCTGCAATTGAACATAATAAAAGATCATGATGGCAAAATCCTTATTGAAGGTAATGATAGCAGACACCGGTGGAGAGATTACTGTGTCAATCTATATGCCTCATTAGAGCCACTCACAATACAGGATGACAGAAAGGACAATATGGAGTTAGAGCCATCAGTCCTGGGAGAGAAGTGGTGCGTATTATTATGAAAATGAAGCTGGGGAAAACACCAGCACAACTGTTAGGGAGGTCTGGTTCCACCTCTAAGAAACTGCCAGTTGAGACACTCTCATAGCCTAGAAAAAACAAAGTTATTTAGCTCATTAAAGAAAATTAAACATTAAGACTAGGGTGACCAGACAGCAAATGTGAAAAATCGGGACGGGGGTGAGGGATAATAGGAACCTATATAAGAAAAAGACCCAAAAATCAGGCGTGTCCCTATAAAATCGGGACATCTGGTCACCCTAATTAAGTCTATATAGAAAATCTTTCTGAAGAGCATGGAATTCAATGAACAACAACTTTGAGTGCCAATTAATCATTCAATATCCTGTCCACCCATGTTGGCATTGCTTGTGAATGTATGCAGGGCCACTTACTCTGCCAGATTACAATTTTCTGTTGTTTATTTATGCATGTTGGCCTGATGACCTTGCTAGTTTTCATGCCTGAAGGAGTAGACTGAGATTATTGCTGCCTAGACTTGGCTGCCTGTGAAGGGTCTGTATAGTGAGGAGGCCACTTTTTGAGGTAAGAAATTTCCCCAATTAGAAAGGTCGAGTCCTTGACCACCATGGTAGAAGGCACATTTATCTTCAGTAGTAACACCAGGATAAACTTGGACTGTACTCACTGAGGAAACTTCTGGCTTTATAAAATTGAGGCCAAGAGAATAAAGAAGAAAGAAAACGTGGGCCAAGAAGCCCCTTACTGCCTGACGGATCTTCCACATCTGGTCTATTGTCCCTCTTATTACTTATCATATCCCCCCTTAATCTCCTCTTTTCCAAACATACCCAGTTCCTTCACCTTTACTCATATGGCTTGAATTCCATCCCTTTGATCATAATTTCTCTCTGGATCCTTTCCAGTTTCTCTACATCCTTTCTATACACTGGTGACCAAAATTGGACACAGTACTCCAGATGAAGCCTAACCAGCGCTGAGTAGAGCGGTACTATCACCTCACATAACTTGAATGCTATGCCTCTATTAATGCAACCTAAAATTGCATTCGCTTTTTTTGCAACAGCATCGCATTGCTGACTCATGTTGAGGTTGTGATCCATCACAACTCCCAGATCCTTCTCAGCAATGCTCCTGCCAAGCCAGTTATTTCACATTCTATATTTGTACATTTGGTTTTTCTTCTCTAAGTGTATCACCCTACATTTGCCTTTGTTGAATTTCATTTTGTTGTCTTTAGCCCAGTTATCCAATTTATCAAGATCCCTGTAAATTTTAGCTCTATCCTCCAAAGTGTTGGCAACCTCCCTGCAGCTTAGGTGAATGTTTTCACTTTTATTTGCTTGTAACCATTTTGAACTTTTTTTTTTTTTTTGCATGGCATCACTTAACCTATATCCTATTGTTAATAAATTTGTAGATGGGTTTTTTCACTCTAAACCAACTCGGTGCTGTCTTTGAACGGAAAGGTTTGTTTACCCGAATTAAGTTAATAAGCTGTGATGTGGCTTTTGTCTCTTTAAAGGAACAAACCAACCTTATTATTTTTCTGAACTGTTCAGTAGAAGGCTGGACAGTGGAGAGCACATGGTTTGTAGAAAATTTGGGCCTGGGGGTGTGTTGGGGTGGCCCTGCAAGTAGTAACCCAGGTTGGCTGAAGCCAGAGTGGGGCTGTAGACTGGCTGCTGGGATAAGAGCTGCTGAATCAGGGATCTCTAGCACATAGACACTAAAGGTGTGACCTGCATGCTGGTAGGCTGACTGTGAAGACCCCAGGCTGGGAACTAAAGCAGCAAAACAATTTAAGGCACCCAGGCTTGCAGGGGAAAATGGTGACACAACCCCTTACTAGTCTGGATTGAACCCCACCCCCATGACAACTGTGGCATCTCAAAATGTACAAAAGTTTGACTCGCTGAAAGCTTAGTTTTATCAAGTGTGACCGATGGATGCAAATCATGGGAAATTAATGCTGCTGACAAGAAGAAAGTTGACACCTTTGAGATGGCGTGCTGGCAAAGACTTTTCCATATCTCCTGGATGGAAAAGAAAATGAATCCTTATGTTAGAAGCATTATTGGAGAGAAGCAGACTCTGTTATCATAAATCAACAGATGCAAACTTATGTGCTTTGGTCACATTAGGGCAGAGAAATGGAAATAATCTTTAGAAAGTTCTCATGCAAGGATTCATGGCTCCCCACCCTCGCCTTCAGAACCAGAGCTCCAGCCCAAATTGTACCTTCAAAGTGCTGTGTATACAGCTCTTTTTAGAGCACTAGCATGGGCCCTGCTACCCTTAGTCTGTTGACCCAGGGTGGGAGGATCACTAAAAATCTGTAGACACAATCCTAGCTGTCTGTGCCTCCATTCTCCATCTGTAAAATGGAGATAATAGTAATTTCCTACCTCACAAGGGTGTTGTGAGGATAAATACATTAATGGTATTCAGATCCTCTGGTAATGGGGCCCATAAATAATTACCTTAGATAGAAATGTCTAGCCTTTTTAATCCTGTAAACTCTTTGCCTCAATAATGTCTTGAAACAGTGAGTGCCACATTCTGTAAAAAGGCATTTCCTGTTATCGGTTTTAAACCGAGATATTGATTTAATTGTATGTGCCCTTGTTCTCATATTCTGAGAAACAATTAAATCAGAGCACCTTTCTGGCCTCCTCTAAACCATTCACTTCACCTCTTATTCATCTCTGAATTTCCATAAATACCCTAGTCTTTTTAATCTCTCCACATATGGAAGTCTTTCCAAGCCTCTAATCATTTTCATTGCCATTCTCTGGACTTTTCTTTTTCATCAATATCCTAACTGAGATAGCATGCCTAGAAATGAACATAGTATTCAAGATGAAGAGATACCATCAATTCATATAATAGATTCATAATATTTTCAGTACTGTGCTCAATCCCTTTCTTGTAGTTGTTGGATTCTCCCATCACTTCAACAGCTGAGTGTTCAGCCAGTGTTGACTTGAGTAATGGGTTGTTTTTATGGCTTTCTTCTCACATAAGAACCCAGCCCATTCCTGTACCAGCCCCTCTGAGATGCTAGGTATATACTTGAGCAGCTAGCCCCTCCCACTGCTTGTTCCCCCAGAGCTACACTCTATTTCTCGCACAATCAGAGTTAGCATAGATATCTCCTTGAGCTCAAAATTACACCCCCAGTTCAAAGTGTAGATGTACCTTAATGTGTATGAATGGATGAAATTATTGGAACCAATCTGCATTATTTTGCATTTAGCTGAACTGTATTTCATCTGCCATCACATTTCTCATTTGCATAGTTTTCTTTGGTCCTTCTGAAACTGCTAATATTCTTCTCTAAAATTTGAGGACCTAAATATTTTGCATCATTCACAAATTTTGATGCCTCATCTTCCAGCTCACTAATATATTAAATAATCCCAATTTTAGCATGGACCTGGAAAATACCTTGGGATAGAGACTCTAGTAGAAATCAAATTAAATAAAGCCCTCTATTATCATCCTCCCCTGATTAGTCCCATATTGACACCTTATACCTGCCCCTCCAAATTGTTCAGCACGAGAGTCTCAAACTTCTTCAAGAAATTCTTAGAGGCTTCTAAATTTTCCATTTCTGACTCATCTTTTTCAAAAGTTTTCTTATCGAGTTATCCTTATTTATGTTTCAAGACCAGAGAATCGTACCTGATTTTAGCAGCAGCTGGAGAAGTCAGCTGTTGAGTGCTTATCAGTTTTAGTTGCAGCTGCTTTTTCAATAAATCTGTTTTCTCCAGCTTGGTTTTATATATGGGTATCCTTTTAAACACGACTCAATCTGTGTTTAAAAAAAAAATCTTATCAAAAGGGAGTCTTAAATTTTGACTCCTCCCAACTTTAGAAATAAGGGCCAAATTTTCAAAACTCCCGACCTACACTGTACATACAAAACAGGCATATACAAATGTAATTAGCAGTGTTGAGTACATAATTACCTTTTCTTGCACCCTAAAATAGTCTTGTACTTCTCAGCTCAGTCAGAATATATCAACCATATTGGAAGCCAAATTTCACCCCAGAAAGATCTGAGGCTAATAATCTACCATGTTGTTCCCACACAGAGAAACTCCTAGTAGATGCAAATTCACCTATGATCAAAGACCCCTATGGGCCTGTCTAAATCAGAATGAAAGGTCTGTTTTACAATATTTTAAGTAACATTTTAAAACTCTAGCATAAACAGGGCAAATTGTATTTTACCTGGAAGAGATGAACCCTATGCTGTCCTTCAGAATTCACCTCTACACCTTGTCCTGACTATATCAGGATTTTAAAATGTTAGTTGAAATATGTTCGCTAATAAGTTTTAAAAACAAATCTTTTATATTAATTTAGACATATCATCTTCTAATAAATGAGGCAAACCTGGAGAGGGAAAAGAATGACATTTCAACCTTCATTCTAAAGGTCCTGTATTTTTTGATGTAACATTGTTTTGATATTTAAAAATTATTAAATATCTATAAATCCAAGAGTATGACTAATTACAAAATAAAGATTAACCCCACTTTAACAAAATCTCTCTCACCTTCTTTATTTCAGATACTTTTCATTCAGACAAATGTGCTAAGTCTTACTTTAAAAAAATGAATACATATGTAACTGGCATATTTCAGTTTTCTATGGAAAGAAGGTACAATATGTTTCCTTATTTTACACTGCAGTAAAAGTGGCCACATCTGCTCACCTCAGAAAGCAGATGGATGTTCACATACTATATCATAGTATATATTTCAGGGTGAAATTTTAACTGCTTGGGTGTCACATTTTAATTCAATATAGCTGAAACAGGAAGATTAAAATTGTAAAACATTTCCTGAGTTAATTGATTGATGAATAACAGCTTCCAAGAACAGACCTTTCATTAATCTCATTGCCTATATGCCCATGAACTGAAATCCACTCAGCTTACTTGAAGCCACAAGAAAAGATAACTAAGTACAACTTCCATCTTGCAGTTTCTATTTTCCAGCATTTTTCTGGAACTTTAATTTATTGACTAGAAGCAGCCAGAACAGCCATTTCCATAAAACTACTCTTAGACTCTGAGTCAAGAATGATTACTGGAAAATACTTTCCTCGGTGTTTTTCTGAAGAACATTAATGATAGTAAAAAGAACGAGGAGTACTTGTTGCACCTCAGGGTACGTCTATACTTACCGGAGGGTCCGGCGGCAGGCAATCGATGTTCTGGGATCGACTTATCGCGTCTAGTGAAGACACGATAAAATCGATCCCTGATTGCTCTGCCGTCGACTCCGGAAATCCACCGCGGCAAGAGGTGGCAGCGGAGTCGACGGCAGCGCGGCAGCGGTCGACTTTCCTCCGTCCTCACAGCCAGGTAAGTCGACCTAAAATACGCAACTTCAGCTACGGTATTCACGTAGCTGAAGTTGCGTATCTTAGGTCGACCCCCCGCTGTAGTGTAGACCTAGCCTCAGAGACTAACAAATGTATTTGAGCATAAGCTTTCGTGGGCTAAAACCCACTTCATCGGATGCATGCAGTGGAAAATACAGTAGGAAGATATATCTACACAGAGAACATGAAAAAATGGGTGTTGCCATACCAACCATAACGAGAGTAATCAATTAAGGTGGGCTATTATCAGCAGGAGAAAAAACTTTTCTAGTGATAATCAGGATGGCCTATTTCCAACAGTTGACAAGAAGGGGTGAGTAACAGTAGGGGGAAAAAATTAGCACGGGGAAATAGTTTTTACTTTGTGTAATGACCCATCCACTCCCAGTCTTTATTCAAGCCTGATTTAATGGTGTCCAGTTCGCAAATTAATTCCTATTCTGCAGTTTCTCATTGGAGTCTGTTTTTGAAGTTTTTTGTTGGAGTATTGCGACTTTGAGGTCTGTAATCGAGTGACCAGGGAGACTGAAGTGTTCTCCGACTGGTTTCTGAATGTTATAATTCTTGACGTCTGATTTGTGTCCATTTATTCTTTTCCGTAGAGACTGTCCGGTCTGGCCAATGTACACGGCAGAAGGGCATTGCTGGCACATGATGGCATATATCACATTGGTAGATGTGCAGGTGAACGAGCCTCTGATGGTGTGGCTGATGTGATTAGGTCCTATGATGGTGTTCCTTGAATAGATATGTGGACATTTAGCAACGGGCTTTGTTGCAAGGATAGGTTCCTGGGTTAGTGTTTTTGTAGTTTGTCAGACAATGGTCACTGGAAATACACATTGCACAGGTACCAATCATAGACACATTGTAAAGGCTTTTAAGCTCCAAGGATAACAGTCTTGTAAAGTTAATTATTCATGTCTCAGTGTCTTCTGCAAGATGAGTTCCCCTGCCCAAAATAGTTCATCCAATTAAAGAGATACCTACTACAAAGAAAGCCGCATAGCTGAAGTACAACAACTTGTATATAGTTTGGAGGGCAGAATGTGTGTTCCTTGTAACTAACTGTGGATCCACCTCTCTCACTTCAGGATAGTTTAAAGATGTTAGATTTATTTTACTCATGAATACCCAGGAAGTACATAAATGTCAGCCATCTCAGCAAAGGAAATCTAATAGCAACCAACCAAATAAATTCCCTAAATGGTAAAATTTATGAGATTTCAGTTTGCAAGAACCAACTAGGACACTGAATAAAGAGTTTAAAGCTTTGAGGCATACTTTACCTTTCTTTAAAGAAACAGTAATCAGCTATTTTCAGGACATCTCTACTTATACCACATTCTGGAGTGCTACGTAGTTTTACCTGGGTGAAGTTCTCAGTCCCTATGAAGAACTCCCATATTTTGCATGGGGGAACTATGTCGGAGAACCTTCCCAAAACCCAATACGCAAGGCATGTGGCACCAACACAGCTGGCTGGCAGCTGCTATCCCAGCCCATAGGTTTTAGTAGCAGCCATACCCCTCTACTCCAACCCCAATTTACAGTGTTTGAGGACAGTGGAAATGTACAGTGAATGAACCTACTGGCTATTCTCTTACCTAACCCATAAACTCCCACCTCACTCTCCTGCATTACTCACACCCACAGATTGGACCACCAGAGAGTTTAACTCTGTGGCATGAGGCTTGCTACAAATTCACTTGTACAGACTCTCAATGGCCTGCCCCATCTGCACAGAAGAAATATCATGTTTCTACTGTATTTGGCTCTTGGCAGGCTGTGGAGCAAGAAGAGGGAGAAAAATGTCTCCCCACTCACCTTTAAAGAAACAGTCAGAGAATAACAAACTGCAGAATTAAATCCAGTGAGAATTTGGAGAGAAATAATATTATAATAATATTACTATTGGAGAGAAATAATATTAACACTATGCTTATGAGGATATTTTGCTGTTCATACAATTAGAACAAAAAATTGTATTGTTCTATCTTTAAAAAAACCAAGACAAATTGTTCAGAACATTGCTGTGCCATCTGAATATGATGATTTTGTCATGAGTGATGGATCATGACTTGTTTTAAGTTTGGCTTGCTATGTAATTATTACCAACATCCATATATTTTATGAAGAGTAATTCATTTCCCACTGATGTTGACATCCATCAAGTCTACAGATATAGCTTATTTTTCTGTAATGTTCATAATAATATCAGGAAATTGATTTCTAAATTATAAATGAGTTGGGCTCATTTGGAATATACTGAGTGGTTTTTAACATATTGGGCTTTTAGAAGTCAAATGTCTAACATAAACAGTAACACAAGGGTGAGGGTTTTGCTGAGCACTGCTAGACCAAACAAAAGGGCAAGAGCAAAAAGTACAGAACCATAACATTACAGAACAGAGCAGCTAAAACAGGATGTCAGAAGAAATTAAAGGCCCAAGAAATCAAGATGCTTAAGAAACGAATGAGGACAATTAAGCTGGTGTGGTTGTTTTTGTACACTTCTACCATGATGCCTGCAGTATATAGTCAATTGATAATGCCGAGATGAGTGGCCAGTAGGACTTACTGAGATTATTAATACTTCTGATTTCTTTATATTTTAAAAAGTATTTTGCCTTGAAACCAGCTAATTGTTCCATAGCCAGTATATGTAACCATGTTTCAATCACTGTTACCTTCGCCCTCCCTTCCTCATCCCCTCCAGCTGTCTCTTTTCATTTTGGCTCTGATCCTTCAATGAGCTCCAGGTGGGCACAAAGGTCTGCCTATGTGGAGCTGATGGCAGGAGCAGGCCCTGGAAGCTCTTTGAGGCAGAGACTATCTTCTAAAATGTGTTTGTACATCATCCAACATATTGGGATCTCTGGGCGCTACTGTAATTCAAACAATAATATCAAAAATAAAAAATGTTGCTTTCCCTGCACATAAGCTCCAAAGGGTTTCTACTGCATGTTTGTCCGAACTCTCTGCATATGTTGGAGTTACCCATGCTGTACTATGATTTGCTCTGTCCCCTACTCTGCTCCCTGCTCTGTTATCTTTGGAGATGGTAAGGCATCTGGAAAGGCTCACTGCCCATTTGAGTAACATCTCCACTTCAGGAGACCTCTTAGACAGAGGATCAGCACATAGAGGCAAAGAAATCAGTACTGCTAACATTCCAGACCAGGGAAGATCTTTTTTCAAATCATCACCAATCTCATTTTCTGTTTCTTGTCTGTAGTCTAGAAATAATTTTATGTAGCCAAGACACTAATACATAATTTCCTCAATTATCATCACCAGATTTTATTTTTAAATACAAATGTTTTAGTCAGAATGTGGGCAAGCTTAACCAAAAAAAAATGCCTTTGAAATAAAATTATTCTTGTCAACATTTAACCTATGAGACACACTAAGTTAAAGTCCTTCTATATTCTTCTTAGCACAGCAAACAGGGGGTACTTGTTTGAAGACAGCAATGGAATAAGGTGCCACAATATTATCAGCATCTTGGTTAGTAATAGACATGTTCTGACGCTAGACAATAATAATGGAAAATGCCATCAATTACAAGGAAATGTATTAATTTACAGTCAACTCCAGGTGTGTGTGCGGGGGGGGGGAGATAGAAAACACTATTTAAATCTAATACCTAAGAAAGATCATAGAATCATAGAACTGGAAGGGACCTCAAGAGGTCTTCTAGTCCAGTTCCCTGCACTCATGGTAGGACTAATTATCTAGACCATTCCTGACAGGTGTTTGTCTAATCTGCTCTTAAAAATCTCCAATGATGGAGATTCCACCACCTCCCTAGGCAATTTATTCCAGTGCTTAACCATCCTGACAGTTAGTAAGTTTTTCCTAATGTCCAACCTAAACCTCCCTTGCTGCAATTTAAGCCCATTGCTTCTTGTCCTGTCCTTGGAGGTTAAGAAAAACAATATTTCTTCCTCCTCCTTGTAACAATCTTTTACATACTTGAAAACTGTTATCATGTCCCCCCTCAGTCTTCTCTTTTCCAGACGAAACAAACCCAGTTTTTTCAATCTTCTCTCATAGGTCATGTTTTCTAGACCTTTAATCATTTTTGTTGCTCTTCTCTGGACTCTCCAATTTGTCCACATCCTTCCTGGAATGTGGCACCCAGAACTGGACACAATACTCCAGTTGAGGCCTAATCAGAGTGGAGTAGAGCAGAAGAATTACTTCTCATGTCTTGCTTACAACATTCCTGCTAATATATCCCAGAATGATGTTCACTTTTTTTGCAACAGCGTTACACTGTTGACTCATATTTAGCTTGTGGTCTACTATGACCCCTAGATCCCTTTCCGCAGTACTCCTTCCTAGGCAGTCATTTCCCATTTTGTATGTGTGCAACTGCTTGTTCCTCCATAAATGGAGTACTTTGCATTTGTCATTGTTGAATTTCATCCTATTTACTTCAGACCATTTCTCCAGTTTGTCCAGATCATTTTGAATTTTAATCCTATCCTCCAAAGCCCTTGCAACCCCTCCCAGCTTGGCATAGTCCACAAGCTTTATAAGTGTACTCTCTATGCCATTATCTAAATCATTGATGAAGATATTGAACAGAACCGGACCAGAACTGATCCCTGCAGGACCCCACTTATTATGCCCTTCCAGCATGACTGTGAACCACTGATAACTATTCTCTGGGAATGGTTTTCCAACCAGTTATGCACCCACCTTATAATAGCTCAATCTAGGTTGCATTTCCCTAGTTTGTTTATGAGACGGCCATGCAAGACGATATCAAAAGCTTTACTAAAGTCAAAATGTATCACCTCTATTGCTCCCCCCTGCATCCACAAGGTCTTGTTACCCTGTCAAAGAAAACTATCCGGTTGGTTTGACAGGATTTGTTTTTGACAAATCCATGCTGATGGTTACTTATCACCTTATTATCTTCTAGATGTTTCCAAACTGATTGCTTAATTATTTGCTCCATTATCTTTCCGGGTACAGAAGTTAAGCTAACTGGTCTGTAATTTCCTGGGCTGTCCTTATTTCCCTTTTTATAGATGGGCACTATATTTGCCCTTTTCCTGTCTTCTGGAATCTCTCCTGTCTTCCATGACTTCTCAAAGATAATTGCTAATGACTCAGATATCTCCTCAGTTAGCGCCTTGAGTACTCTAGGATGCATTTCATCAGGCCCTGGTGACTTGAACACATCTAATTTGTCCAAGTAGTTTTTAACTTGTTCTATTCTATTCTTGTTCTATTAATATATCAGCCCCCATTATTGACAAACACAGCCAAGTGTATTACATGGCAGAATTTTAAAAAGAGCACTAATTTTGTTTTTAATCTAGCTGTTATACAGTGCTTAGATCTCAAAGTGCCCTAAGTAACAATACTTACATTTTGCATTTCTATAGTGCCTTTCATTCATCGATCTCAAAACACCTTATGAAGAGTCACAACAATATTATAAGGCTTGCTTCACCACACTGAAATGCAGCCACACCTGGTATGGAATGTGGCAGCTGTTTCACAGTGAACAGCAACACTACACTACATTTTTCTAGGATAGGAAGTGAAGAAGAATTCAACTGAAACATCAAGGAAATTTAGGTAGGCGGACGGTAATTCTTTCACCCATGATTTCTCAGCCTCAGTATCAGAGGGTCATGACTACAGATATTGAGGGGGCTTTTGGCTAGATCCCAGCTAGATGAGAGGAGGATCTAAGTATAGAAAAGGTTAAGAACAAAACAGATTAACCTGGATCCACAAAAACCCCCATTCAGCTGCTAGCTAACCCTGGAGGGGCCTAAACTAACTCAGCACCTATGTTTTTGCAGTAAAAGTTCCTTAAGTTTTTTGTCTCTGGGCATACATAATGCTGCCCCACTCTAGGCATCCAGAGACCTATCTCCCACCTAAGTCCCAGAGCAATCCATGAACTGGGGAGAAAACAGGCACTCCCACACCTAAATCACATGTGGGGCCCAATCCAGTAGGGGTGCTCAGAGGCCACCTACTGCATGCCAATCAGCTGGGGAGAAGGCCCTCATCTCCCTTATAACCTTTAGCTCTTATAGCATTCACCTAAGATATGGAAGACCCTACGTTTAAGTCCCCCCATGGGCCTGATGAGAAGTTTCTGAACGGGGTCTCCCATCTCTCAGGTGAGTGCTCTTATTACTGGGATATTCAGATATAGGTCTCCCTCAATCTCTCCTATTGAAGTTTTTCCACTTCAGTTAAATAATTGAATAATTAACTATTAATTGGAACAGAGAAAGCGTGAGAATGACTCTAGAGCCCAGTGGTTGGGGCACTCACCTGAAAGGTGGTAGACCCCTGTTCATAACTCTTCTCCTCATCAGGCAGAGGGGGACTTGGACTGGGGATCTCCCACTTCCTGGATGAGTACTCTAATCACTGGGCTAAAAGTTACAAAGAAGGGCTGCCTCCTCCTCATCCCCCTCCCCCATTTCCCCTAATTGATGTGTGTGGAGTTGGATGGCCTCTGAGCACACCTACCGGATTGAGCCCCATTGCGGCTTAGACAGAGGAGCGCTTACCTTCCCCCCCAGTTTACTGATCTCTAGCAGAGATAGGTGCCTTCCAGACTTAAGCACCTATATGAGATGGGCAGGGCTTAGGACACACCCCTTTTCTTGGCATCTCCCATTGGCTAGCTTAAGCAGCTCTCCACAGCTATCATGCTGGCTTTGTGGACTACATTCTAAGGTGCCTATCTTCCCCCCATTCACTGTATAGTAGCTTAGGCCAGCAGTTCTTAACCAGGAGTCCGGGATACTCTGGGGGCTGCGAGCAGGTTTCAGGTGGTCTGTCCAAATAACCAGAGAGCAGGGCCGGCATTAGACTTGCTGAGACCCAGGGCTGAAAGCCAAAGCTCAAGTCCTGCTGCCCAGGGCTGAAAGCTGAAGCCCAAGCCAGGCTGCCTGGGGCTGAAAGCTGAAGCCTGAGCAACTTAGCTTCATGGGTCCCCCTGTGGTGTTGGGCCCTGGGCAATTGCCCTGCTTGCAGGGCCAGATTAATGCATGGGGCTTTAGGGGCTGCAGCCTAGGGCCCTGGGCTAAGGGGGGCCCGAGTATAGCAGGGCTCAGGCAGGCTGTCTGCATGCCATGGCCCCACGCCGCTCCTGGAAGTGGCCGGCTGCTGGCCCGTCCCGGCCCCCCCGGGCGGGGGGGGGGGGAGGGGAGAGGCAGCTCCACGCACTGCCCCCACCCCCAGCACCGTCCCCGCAGCTCCCATTGGTGTTTGTGGGGGCGGGCAGCACACGGAGATGCACTGTCCCCCTTCCCCCCAGGGGCACGCAAAGACGTGCCAACAACCGGCCACTTCTGGGAGTGGCGTGGGGCACAGCATGCAGGCAGGCAGCCTGCCTGAGCCCTGCTGCGCCACCGGTCAGGAGCCACCTGTGGTAAGCGCCTCCCGGTTGGAGCCTGCACCTCGCACCCCCTCCCCAGGTCAGAATCCCCTCCTGCACCCAAACTCCCTCCCAGAGCCAGCACCCCTCACGCTCTCCTGCACCCCAACACTCTGCGCAAGCCTGGAGCCCCCTCCTGCACCCAAACTCCCTCCCAGAAATAAACTAATATAACATCTGTTTCAGCTGTTTTGAATTAACTTAACTATATTCTACATGTTTTAAGACTAAATGTAACTGCAGAATGGCTTTATGTTAATTAAAAGGCAAGTTTAGTATAGCATTAATAGCCTCGATGCCATAATTGTGATCATTTTGTTTTAAATTAGGAAAAAGACTTGTATACTGGGGCCCCACAAAATCTAATAGCCCTGGGCCCACAGGAGAGTTAATCTGGCCCTGACTGTTTGCTACCCCCACAACGCCGGCCCTGGCTTTTAAACTACTGGATATACAGAAAAACAGTTATTGTGGCACAGGTGGGCTGTGGAATTTTTATACAGTAACTCCTCACTTAACGTTGTCCTGGTTAACGTTGTTTCGTTGCTGATCTATTAGGGAACAAGCTCGTTTAAAGTTGCGCAATGCTCCTTTATAACATCATTTGGCAGCTGCCTGCTTTGTCCACTGTTTGCAGGATTCTCTGGAAGAGCAGCCCCTCCTTGTGGGGATTAGAAGTGGGGGAGCCAGCAGCCCCCCCCCCGCATCAGCTCCCCTAAATTCTTTGTAAGGTATGTGGCTCGGCAGCTGCCCAGCCACAGTTCAGCTGTCCCTCCCCCCACTGCTGTGCTGCTCCTGCCCTCTGCCTTGGAGCCGCTCCTGTGAGCTTCCTGCTTGCTGGGGGAGGGGGGCAGAGGGGTGCTGATATCAGGATGTCCCCCTGCTCCTGCCCCACACTCTGTACCCCCTCTTCACAAAGCGGAGGAGGGGGAAAGGGCTCAGGGACAGAAAGGAAGGAGCTTGCTGGAAGCTGTTGCCTCCTGTCTGAACTGGCTGATCTGCTTAAAAGGGCAACGTACTTGAAGTGTGGTCAGTGTACTTAAAGGGGCAATGCACGTTTCTCTCTCTCTCACTCATGCATGCACCCCCCAGCACTTTGGAAAGTCAGCACCTGTGCAGCCGTGCATGAGCTGTCAGGAGGAGGGAGTGGTGCGCTCCAGCTGGATAGCATGGGCTCATCATCATGTTCAGTTTTTGCAGGGAAGTGTTTGCAGCTACTGCCCTGCATCTATTGTGTTTCCTCCCTCCTGCCTCAGTCCATGCTGCCTTGTAGAGTGTGCGGCTACATTAACAACAGCGTATTAACCCTTGAGGGCTCAGCCGATTGCTAGTTCATCATTTAGCAGCAAGGTATTCCCTGGGAAATATTCCACCCTCTTACTCCACAACCTCAACCAAGCTTCACAATCATTCATTGCTGTATAAAATATTAAACTGTTTGTTTAAAATTGTTTAAAACTTATACTGTATATGTATATAATGTCTTTTGTCTGGTGAAAAAAAATCCCCTGGAACCTAACTGCCCCCTATTTACATTAATTCTTATGGGGAAATTGGATTAGTTTAAGATGGTTTCACATAAAGTCGCATTTTTCAGGAACATAACTACAACGTTAAGTGAAAAGTTACTGTAGCATGTTGGAGGAGCCTCAGAAAGAAAAAGGTTGAGAACCCCTGGCTTAGGCTACTAACTCAGGCTTTGTGGATCACAGCGTTGTTCCTGTGATTTCCTAGATGCCTAAAAGTTAGGTTCTGCAACACTCAGCATCACCATGCCTAAGTCCCTATTGTGGATCCAGATCTTTGTTCCCTTCCCTTGGGACATTATTCTCTGCAAAGAGGTCCAAGAACTCAAGAAAAATTATCTGCTGTGCTATTCACTATATCAAAATGCCAAGTTCTTGTTCTGAACTTTAAGGAGCACCTTAGCTTGGTATCCCTTGCTAATATAATCTATAATCCACCATATGGAGTTTATACAAGACACTGCACTGACTCAACTCCAGCAATTATCTGAGAAATTCTGTTTTAGCCACTAAATCTACAGCTTTAATAATTTACAAATCCAAATCAACCCCAGCAGTGAACAATCACACTCCTCAACAATTAAGCCTCATGGAAACAGTAATTACATCTGTCACCCCAGAAGATCTACTCTCTGTTAGTTAGCACTCTGAGATCCCTGGGGTCAGATCCCACCCTGTAAAATTTCACTCCTCCCAAATTAGCCATCATTGTAAACATGGAAAAGTTTGGCTGCTAATTTGGAGCAGAATTTCTGTAAACCATAAGTATCCAGAGTTTATGAGAAAGGAAGCCATTATTCAATGCTCATTTGTATCATCTGATGCCTGGTTTGACCATAGGCTCCCAAAAGGCTCTTATGATTATATTTTTTATGCCAGACCTTCTAGTATAATTGAATTCCTCGGTTACCATATCCTTTGTATCAGCAAACCAGTTGAAAAGCTAGTAATAATTTTCAGATAATCCTGCTGTTTGAAGACCTACAATGCTAAAAAGCAGATTCATTTCTAAGACTCTTACTCCTAGCCACAGAACGTATGTGAAAGCCCCATTGCATCTTAGAAAGGAAACCACATATAACAGATCAGGGGGTTTCAGCCTTTTCCATAATGGGACCCCACACTGCCCTGACCCTCTTCCCATTTAGCAATGTGGGAAAGGCAGAGTGGTTGCAATATCCTGACACGACGATCTTGAGGGTTCCAACCCCAGGCTAAGAACTCCTGTGTTAGAAAATACTTGGGGAAATAAAGTTCCATGACACAAAGTTTTTGTCACTCTTTATGTTTTCACGTTAAATATAACATACCAACAATGAGCAAAACTTGTTTGTTTTCATAGGGAATATAATCCCACCAGGCCTGATTTTCCACTACCTTGCACCTTACCCAAGTGTAATACAAATTGAACACTGAGGACTAGACTGTTTAGAACAGCTTATGTCATTTTACCATGTCTTAGTATAATGGGGCCTTTCTACTTGAGAGATATTAATAGATTCTACTGCAATACAGATAAATAATAATTGAGGCTAACAATTCTTCCTCTTGTGGAAAGTACCATAAGCTTTTGAACAATCACAGATAGTTAGGATCTTGATTTTACATCCCATTCAAAAGAGGGCACCTCCACTGGCAAGGTATTTTCTTACCCCGTTCTGGGGAATTGGTACTGTACCGACCCAAAGAAAAGTGTACTATCATTAACACCACCTCCTGCAACACCTAGGTTTTCTTAAAAGGTCTCCTATCCTACTTAACAGGCCCTCAAATCGTCTTAGCTTATGAGATATGATGAGATCACAACCTGAGGTGGCATGGATGGAAAATCAGAACCACTGAACAAAGAAAATGCTGAAATTTCATCCTCTGTAGGATTTCCAGTTTCATTAGCCTGATTGAAAGCAGCATTTCACTAAATGTAAAACTGCAGCAAAGCTCAGCACAGATAGTGCATTTAATGTATGCTCTGGGCAATGAAGCCGAAACTATTTTCAAGTAATTTTCTTCAATGTTGGATTCAGCCATCCTATAAGTCTTAATAACATAGGACTTTTCTTTCTTTGAACAGCAACTGGTGCCACTGCCAGTGCAGGCCTAAGTCCTCCATCACAAAGTTGTGCCATTATTTCATGTAGCATGATGTTACCTAGCATCATGTAGCAATATAATATCACAATATGATGCTGTCATATCCACCTCAAATATGTTTTTTTCAGTTCTATAGTTGTATGAAAGACTGTTAGTGCCTATCAGTGACTCTTAAGGGAATGCCTACTTTTGGAGCAGGAGCTGGCGGTGTGATTCCCAGCTTGAGGAAATATACTTGCGCTAGCTCTGATTTGAGGGAGCATGCTAAAAATAGAATATAACTGCAGCAGCATGGGCTGCAGGAGGGGCTAGCCACCCTGAGTATTTACCCATCTGAGACCATTGGCATTTACTTGGATGGCTAGCTAGTTGTGCCACCACAGCTGTGCTGTTTTTAGCATGGTAGCTTGATCAGAGCTAGCATGAGTGTGTCTCCTCAAGTCCTCCCCACCCCCACAGATCCAAGAGGTGCATTCAGAGGTGTGACTGCAGCATGTGTAAACGTATTCAAACTAGTTTTGATCTGGTTAGCTTCAATAACAATAGCAGTGAAGTTGCAGCAGAATGTGAAGCGGCTGGGGCTAGCCATTCAAATACAGACTTGGGGGGAGGGGGGCACGAAGGCTTGTATAGCCTATGCTGCCACAGTTTCATGGCTATTGTTAGAGATAGCTAGATCAAAGATAGTGCATGTATGCCTACAAGTGTTGCAATCATACCTCTCATTGCAGTATAGACATATCCTAATTTTTTATCCATTTTCATCCTAACTATGCTCTAGTTAAGGACAGAATTATATTTACGGTCAACAAATACAGAAGTATTCTGCTCAGAAAGGGGAAGATGTGGGTGTTGTGTCTTTATATGTGGAGATAGACGTATGCAAAAGACAAAAAGTGAAAGTGGGAGATGCTGAAAAGAGCTTTGACAAAATTTTACCTGTTTTTTATTTCTAACCGTAGAAGCATGATGCTGTGTTACACTTTGTCATTGACACTGAGCAGCACCATTTGCCTCAGTTTTGGTATGTCAGTGTTTCCAATTTTCTACCCATTTTAAATGCTCCCTGTGGTAGTTTGCAGCCAGGCTTAATCACATAATACACTTTATCTGGTGCAGGAGGTGGTGTTAATGATAGTACACTTTTCTTTGGGTCAGTACAGTACCAATTCCCCAGAATGGGGTAAGAAAATACCTTGCCAGTGGAGGTGCTCTCTTTTGAATGGGATGTAAAATCAAGATCCTAACTATCTGTGATTGTTCAAAAGCTTATGGTACTTTCCACAAGAGGAAGAATTGTTAGCATCAATTATTATTTATCTGTATTGTAGTAGAATCTATTAATATCTCTCAAGTAGAAAGGCCCCATTATACTAAGACATGGTAAAATGACATAAACTGTTCTAAACAGTCCAGTCCTCAGTGTTCAATTTGTATTACACTTGGGTAACACTGCTCTACAGCCAAAATGCTTCTGAAATAAATGCAGTCAAACTTTACTAATTCTGGGTCACTGAGAACGAAAATGATGCTTAAAATTGCTGATTGGCTCTAGTTTTCAAGATATGCTATTGGGTCAGTATATACGACCCCTGACTTGGGAATGGCGGAGGATAAGTGAGTTATAAAGGGAAGGGATCTCAATTTAAACCAGAAATGACTAAAATACATCTTTGACTGGATCTATGAATAAATCTATGACTGGGTTTGGACAGTACTTGCTTTTTAGGCAAAACAATGAATGATGCAATCTGAAGCTGGTATTGCGTCATACATGATATGAATTGCATCATGTTATTCCTAGAAGTCATGGATGATGCAACCATAACGAAACTTACATCACTCTGCTGAACAAATTGCCCTATATGAGCTCTAGAAATCATACAGTGTTGTGCTCTCTTATTTGTTAGTGTTTGATTTTGCAAAGGGACACATTTCTGTTTAGCCAAAGTGAGCAGAGATGCCTCGTACTTGTGTGAATAGTGCAGATAACTTCTGCTATGTTTGTGGTGAAGTGACTTTTGCATCACAAAAGCGCAGTATAACCACTATGGTTAAGAAAGCCTATCACCTTTATTTTGGCTGCAAAATTGGAGATCAGGACAAGAGGTGGGCCCCACACATATGCTGCAACACTTGTGCAACAAATCTTCGCCAGTGGTTGAACAGGAAAAGGAAATCTATGCCTTTTGCAGTGCCAATGATTTGGAGAGAGCCAACAGATCATACCAGCAATTGTTACTTCTGCGTGGTGCCTCCAGTTGAGAAAGGTGTGTCAAAGAAGAAAAAGTGGACTGTGCATTATCCAAACATTCCATCAGCTATACGCCCAGTACCCCGCGGAGAAGGACTGCCGGTTCCTGATGCACCAGAATCACTCTCACTTGAGTCAGACGAGGAAGAGGAAGAGGATGAAACTTCTGGTCCTGAACCATCAATGTCACAGGACCCACATTTTCTCCCATCCTCCTCCTCTGAACCACACCTCATAACACAAGGTGAACTGAATGACCTTATCAGGGATTTGGAACTACCCAAGAGTAAGGCAGAGCTGTTGGGCTCCAGACTACAGCAGTGGAATCTCCTGGCAGGTGATGTTAGGGTTTCCATGTTCCGTGACCGTCAAAAGGATCTTGTCCCATTCTTCTTCATGGAAGGTGATCTTGTAGCCTGCAACAACATCGATGGTGTGATGGCAGCCCTCAACATCGTTCACGATCCAGATGAGTGGAGACTGTTCATTGATTCATCGAAGACGAGCCTTAAAGCTGTTTTACTGCATAATGGCAATGTTTTGCCATCAATTCCAGTTGGTCATGCAGTCCATATGAAGGAAACCTATGACAACATGAAATAACTTTTGAGGTGCATAAACTATGACCAACATCAGTGGCAGCTTTGTGGCGATTTGAAGGTTGTTGCTCTCTTGCTTGGTCTGCAGACTGGACACACAAAGTACTGCTGTTTTCTCTGCGAATGGGATAGTCGTGCAAGAGATTCCCACTACATCAAGAAAGATTGGCCACTCCGACAGTCATTGGAGCCTGGGAGGAAAAGTGTTCAGCATCCACCACTTGTTGAATCAAGGAAGATTTTGTTACACCCTTACACATCAAGCTGGGTCTGATGAAGAACTTTGTCAAGGCTATTGACAAAACACAAGCAGCTTTCAAGTACCTCCATGGAAAATTTCCAAGGTTAAGTGAAGCTAAGATAAAGGAAGGTGTCTTTGTTGGTCCTCAGATTCGTGAACTTCTTCGAGATGATGCATTTGACCATGCACTGCGTGGCAAGGAAAAGACGGCATGGAAAGCCTTCCAGTTAGTGGCAATAAATTTTCTCGGAAACAACAAGGCAGACAACTACAGGTTGTTGGTGGAAAACCTCCTCAAGGCATACAAAAGCCTTGGTTGCAACATGTCACTAAAGATACATTTTTTGCACTCTCATCTAGATTTTTTTCCACCGAACTGCAGAGCAGTGAGCGACGAGCACGGCGAGCGATTTCACCAGGACATTGCAACAATGGAGAAACGCTATCAGGGCAAATGGAGCCCATCAATGCTTGCAGACTATTGCTGGACAGTGACAAGAGATGCTCCATTTAATGAATACAAGAGACAAGCCAAGAAGCGCTGAGTAGACACTGAATAGGACTAAACTATGTACATAATAGTTTTTTGCCTTTTGTTTCATAATAAATTTTATTTATATAACCCTTTTGCTGATTTTTAAAGTGTTACATAAAAAGGACAGGTGAAATATTATCATGTAAAGCAACCATAAACACATGAAAAGACCTAGGTTTACAATTTATGATTAAAATTCTACTATCTACACAATATACATAGACATAAAATGTAAAAACTTAAATATCTTAGAAACAGTAGCCAATCAGTTGTTTTAATTGTCATATTTGAATTCAGCACATCAAAATACATACTAAATAGCACATTTTATCTCTGAAGCAGACGACTTCTCAAAAATTGTAGACCAGTGTAATTAGAGGGTGAATTTTAGCTAGACAAAATGGAGTTTCAGATGAGTAAGGTGTTCTTCACTTTTGGTCCTAAACTATTGTTGTCACCAGTGGTTTCTGTTGTTTTTAAATCCTCTGAATCATTTCAGGATTTTATTTCAACCATGGGACCACCCCTGGAAGTTAATGGCGCAGCTCACAAAGCTGTACATACTCTTGATCTAGTGTGTAGGCTTAGACAGAAGGTTTAGCATTTAGAAACTTTGCCTTTGTCATGGATCAATCAGCGTCCTTGAGGTTGGGATGCACCTACCATGTCAGGCTTTGGGACATGTTTTGATGGATCACCCTTTAAGGGTCTTGAGACGAATGCTTTTAACAATCCATCCAATTATCACCTAGTATCTAATCTTCCATTTCCGATTAAGGTTATAGAGAAAGTTGTGGTAAGAAAACCTCAGAACTGCTAGATCAGGGGTCTCAAAGTCCTAGTCCACGGGCCATCTGCAGCCCAAGAACCTCCCCACTGTGGCCTGCGGAGGAGAGACTCATGCAGACATGCTGCCTGCAATGTCTGCTGCAGCTCCCGCCCCCTGCAGCTCCCATTGGCTGGGGGAGAGGAACAGAAATACCATCAGTAGTCACTGGGCAAAGTTAGCCATGGAGGCAGCATCATTAGTTGCCGGGCAGAATCAGCCATGGAGGCAGCATCACTTTTTTTCCCCCCACAATGAATATAAACAAGTCAAAATACCCAACACAACTATCTGATGCACACCTTGCTGCAATCCTGAAGGTTTCAACTGCTCAGTCACTGAGGACAAACATCAACAAACTGACAGAACTGAGGGATTGCCAGGTGTCTGGCAAACTCTCTGGCAGGCGAAGAATTTTATAAAGTTGTATAACAGTTTTATTATTTCTAAGAAATTCTAAATAAAAAATACAATATAAACATTTTCTTTTCTGAACACCATCTTCAGTGACATTATTGGCCCGCTGGGAGGATTTGAGGACTGGCACTGGCCCTAAGGTAAATTGAGTTTGAGACCCCTGTGCTAGATCTTTGTCAATTTGGATTAAGATCTAGGTACACCACAGAAACAGCATTGGTGGTGTGGATAGATGATCTCCTGATGGATGGATAAAGTTTGGGAATCCATGCTGATATTGCTATTTCGATCAGCTGACTCTGATGCAGTTGATCGTGTGGTGTTTTTGACCCATCTGAGGACAGTAGCAGGCATCAACAAGACTGTTTTTGAGTCGCTCCATTCCTTCCTTTATTAATGTTCCCAGAGGGTCCTTTTGAGCAACTGCTAATCAGCCTAATAGCACTCACAAAAGGAGTTCCACCAGATTGTATTTTGTTCAGGTGTATATAAGGGCTTTGAAAGGATTAGTAGGAAAGCCTAGATTCTGATGTTTAGTATGCTGCTGACTCCTAGCTCTTTATTTTTCTTTCATACAACTGAGCTCAAAAACAAAAGGAGAATTAGAGCTCTAAGGCTTTGTTCATTTTGCCAGTTCAACTCAAGCTGTAGGCCCCCTAGTGGAAGTAGAAAGTCCCCTTGGAATGAGGTCCAATGGCACCCAGGCACAGAGTTGGTCTGCTGGGAAATATGCTGATTCTACACCTCTCCCAAGCAGCCACTGTTGACAGATTCCCGTGAAGCCCAATCTGGAATTTAAACTCGCTCCCCATAGAAAAACATCTGAATTCCCCATCCTTCCCAATTACATCATGCTATTTTAGGGGGTGCAAGTTTGCTCCCATCAGTGAATTTAATCCTGAGAATAGGTCACCTCTCAGAGAAGGTATGAAGGCAGGAAGCTAGAGATTCCTTGCAGAATGGTTAAAAACTTTCTAGCCTGGTTGTTAGATGGAGGTCTGATTATATTAGTATTGCCTAATTGACTCACAGGGGGAAAAAGCCTACTAATGTTAGCAATAGAACTGCCCTGTTTGTAAACCTTTAATAGTCCAGAACCAGATCTTAAAAGCTGAAGTAGGGATTAGGAGTTGGATGTTTTCCAAATTAGAAGGTGGTATGTACAGTATCTAAATTATTCCATCCCTTGTGAAGAGGTGTAAAGAATTTTCCAGAGCTAACACACACCTGTGGGACTAAGATTTTCAATGCAACTTACTGTATAAAGAAGGTGAACAGCAAATTAATGGCAGTGAAGCATTTTTTTTTAAATAATTGAAACAGCCTTTTTACCTGAAAAAGCAACTAGTCATGATCACAGTGGCTCTGGATCTGCACTCTGAAAAACAGGAATTGGAAACAGACAGCTGTGACAGGCTTCTTTTCCACTTCTTGACTGAAAACAGTTTATTCTGTAATTATTGTTCAACTGGTTTTATACCTTAGATTTTATTAAATCCTGACCATTTCAGGAGATATTAAATCCAAAGTTTTGATTTAGCGGTTTAGCACTTACAGAGTTATGGATGACAATTTCAACCAACCCTATTTTCTGCCAGATACTGGGAGACCCTCAGAGGGTTGAGGTCATTAGTAATCTTTTTGCCTTGGAAGAGGCACAAGACCCCATGTCAATTTCTGGAATGGTGATGAAAGTATGGATCTATATTGCAGCAGACATTTGAGCTAAATTATGCCTCCAAATAGTTGAGGAGTTATTGCAAACTCAGCTAATATACTATTGCTCTCCTTTAGGAATTCTTGAATTGTAGGATTATCACCATTCCAAGCTAGATGGAGGTCCAGCATGACTTGCATTGTTTGTGTAAAGTTCCTTCCATTCTTTTACTCTCTGAACAATTATACTAGCATAAATAGCTGTTACATATACCCAGTTTAGGGGTACTAATGATACCACTGTGATCCAACCCTTCACAGAAACCCCTTGAGAACTGCCACCTGATGTGCTGAGACTACCTCTGAGCCTGTTTTCCCTGGCAACTTGGGACTTCAGTGCCCTGCCTGGTTTGAGCCAGACACGCTAGCCTGCTACAAACACAGACCCAGGTCTGAACCACGCCGCCTAAAAGCTGCAGGCTTAACTGAAAACAGCTTAAGAAGTGTTCCTGTCTCCAACACTCAGATGCCCAGCTCCCAATGGGGTCCAAACCCTAAAAAAATCCGATTTACCCTCTATAAAGCTTATACAGGGTAAACTCATAAATTGTTCGCCCTCTATAACACTGATAGAGAGAAATGCACAGCTCTTTGCCCCCCCCCCTCCCGGTATTAATACATATTCTGGGTTAATTAATAAGTAAAAGTGATTTTATTAAATACAAAAAGTATGCTTTAAGTGGTTCCAAGTAATGACAGACAGAACAAAGTGAATTACCAGGCAAAATAAAATAAATCACGCAAGTCTAAGCCTAATACAGTAAGAAAGTTAGGGTTACCATATTCAAACATTTAAAAAAGAGGACACTCCACGGGGCCCCGGTCCCGCCCCCGGCCCTGCCCCAACTCTGCCCCCTCCTCTGAGCACCCCGCATTCCCCCTCCTCCCTCCCGCTCTGATCTTGGTTGGGGGTTGCTCAGTGCTTCCCTGCTCCCCACTCGCCCCCCCGCCCCTGCAGCCTCTGCGCCCCCTGCTCCCCACTTGCCCTGCAGCCTCTGCACCCCCTGCCTGCCCTGCCCCTGCAGCCTCTGCACCGCCCCGCCCCTGCAGCCTCTGCACCCCCTGCCTGCCCTGCTCCCCACTCGCCCTGCAGCCTCTGCGCCCCCCCGCCCCTGCAGCCTCTGTGCCCCCTGCCTGCCCTGCCCCTGCAGCCTCTACACACACACCCCGCCGCCTGCCCTGCTCCCCTCGCTCACCCAGCAGAGGGAGAGCTGCGGGCTCCAGGTGGACTCAAACACTGCCGGCTGCTCTGTGAGGGAGGAGGGAGCGGGGGAGGGGGAGGGACTCTGGCTGCTAGAGGCCCTAGTGGCTGCGAGCGGCTTTCAATCAGGCCAGGCGTCCAATCAGCCGCGCCGCACTCCGCAGGAGGGGAAGGGGGAAATCCCGGACATTTCTTCTTGATTAGAAATCTTCCCCCCGGACGGCCATTTAACACTGAAAAACCCGGACATGTCCGGGGAAACCCGGATGGATGGTAACCCTAAATAAAGTGATTACAGATGAAACCTCACCCTCAGAGATGTTCCAATAAGCTTCTTTTACAGAGTAGCCTTCTTCTAGTCGGAGTCCAGCAATCACTCATACCCCTGCAGTTACTGTCCTTTGTTCCAGTTTCTTTCAGCTACCCTTTGGGGGTGGAGAGGCTACCTCTTGAGCCAGCTGAAGACAAAATGGAGGAGTCTCCCAAGGCTTTATATAGTTTCTCCATGTGGGTCTAAACCCCTCCCTCCCCCTATGCAGAATCCAGCTCCAAGATGGAGTTTTGGAGTCACATGGGCAGGTCACATGTCCATGCATGCTCAGTTCCTTACCAGCCAGGCCACATTCCCAGGGAAAGCTCAGATGTGGATTGGCGTCTCAGAGTTCATTGTTAGCTTAAGTGTTTCTTGATTGGGCACTTACTGAGAATAGTCTTTTCTCAGGAGGCTGACCAACTTCTTCACTGAGGCTACTTAAAATTAAATAAGTACATAGCCAATATTCATAACTTCTAATACAAAAATGATACATGCATACAAATAGGATGAATATATCCAGGAGATCATAACCTTTGCAGAGATATGTTACATGGCATATCTAGCATAACACATATTCCAGTTATGTCATATTTACTTTCATAAGCATATTTCCATAAAGTATTATGGGGTGCAACGTCACAACCACATTGTTATTCTCTGATACTAGCCTTCTCTGCCTTTTCATTTATTAGGTATACAAATAATAACATGCTAATCTGACAGAGATTTGAATTTCAATAACTGACACTTCCAAGGTTGCCCCTAGAGTTTTCTTCTTCCACCTCTCCCACCAATATTTGTACAAATAACTGCTTTTGTATCATTAATTTTTGAAGCTGGTGTGGTTTATGGTCATGATCACACATAGGGACTTACTTTCCACTCTGCCTGTCAGCTCCATTCTTGTGACCAGATAGGACACTAATTACCAAGGAAACCAGCACCTAAATTAAGTAGTTAGGTAGGTATTGAAATATCACTCTACTCTTGGACGGACACATCTACAAAGATGTTACATCTAATTTTAGACCTAGCAGCCTTGATATTATCTTTTTGTTATTTTTAGATAATATTTTACTGATGTGTAATATAGTTACAGGAATAAAATGCTACAGGCCAGGTCAAAAACTCAGTAACTATTATGTACCAAAATTAAGGTGATGAAGACTGAGATGTTTATTTTCCCCTACCTAGCAGAGTAAAAGGAAGAGAAATCTTCTATCAGAGAATAATGATGAAGTCTTATTAGTGCCCTTAATCAGGGCTTCTGTAACAGCATTTATGCTAGTATAATTATTAAGGGAGGAAAAGAACTGCTGCAATGGAGTTACACCAGTGATGAATTTGACCCCTCATCTTTTTCTGTTAGGGAAACAAAACACCAGCATTTTGATTATTCATTCCCAAAGTTTCACTCATTATATTATCAGCATTCTCAACGGAAAGGAATTGTGCTTTGTCTTGATTATTCATTCCCAAAGTTTCACTCATTATATTATCAGCATTCTCAACGGAAAGGAATTGTGCTTTGTCTCCTTGATAGCACAAAACAAATTCACTAAAAAAAATAGAGGTTACATTCATAAACGAGATATTGAATTCAGTCCAGCACTGCACTTTTTTGGAAGTGCAAGGGTAAAAAAGGAGAGCGGTAAAGGAGAAAAAAGCATGCCAGTTGTAAAACCCAGGAGTACGATGATTTAACCTTGACTTTTCAAATATTTATAAAATCATAACATGGAGGTAGAGTTTTAAATGAGGAAAGCATGTTTCTCAATTATCCTGGGATGCTAGGAGTTTCAGCCATTCAAAGGGCAGGGCTTTAAGATTTTGATATGTTATTGGCTGTCAGACAATATCAATTTTATTTTCAACTGGAAAATGTAACTTAATTATTTAAGATTTATGCCCTGACTTGTAAAGACTTAGACTTGTACTTAATTTTACTTAACATTGTGAATATTCTTTTTTAACTCAAATGGCACTTCTCACAGGTCCTGATTCAAAAAAACACTTAACACATGCTTATGGCCATCTGTATTCAACAACATACTGAAGTAAACTCAGCTAATATACTATTGCTCTCCTTTAGGAATACTTGAATTGTAGGATTATCATCATTCCAATCTAAATCCTATTGGTTCATTAGATTGCAAGATCTTCAGGGTAGGGATTGTCTTTTTGTTACGTATTTGTACATGCCTAATATTACGAGATTCTGGTCCATGACGGGCTCCTGCATGCTACCATAATACAAATAATACTGAAGCAAATGGGATGTACCTATGTGCTTTGCTAAATAGGGATGGGATTGCTCACATGCTTAAGTGCTTTGCTGTTGGGGCTAAAGCACATAAAGGAAAGCATATGCGTAAGTATTTCCTATAGCCCCAAGTCACTGAACAAACATAAACAAGGATCTACAATAATTTTCACTTTTTAAAAAAGTTACAGTCCCTGTGGACTTATTACGCTCCTTGAACCAAAGCTATTAGGTTTAAAGAGCATAATTATGTTGGGTGTGTTAGCAGAGCTGGTAAGCTTTGTAAGACCGATCAAAAACTTTTTAAATACCACAGATCCTGATGGAATTCTGTCATTCAAATTTTTGTAGTAACTGCAATGTATTGCATCTTATCTGATAAAAAGGTCTATTTACCAGGTTCTTTCCAGTACTAAGGACTCAATTGTGTAATGCCTGGACAAAGGCATTTTTATATCACTTTTCAAACAAATTAAAACCTTCATACATATGAAAACACTCCCTCCCCTGCAATTTCTAACCACTCAAAAACCACACTGTCCAATTAATCTCAATCTTTCACTGAGCATTTTACTTACACTAGACATGACAACAAATTTTAGGAAGAAAGAAGCTTTTTTTTGTGAAAATCAAAGACAGGTTCAATATTGAGCTTCTAATGGACAGTGAGTTATAACCTTAACAGTAGAACCACTATTGCGACTTCACAATATCCTTAAAACACTCTGCGAGAGCATTTTTATTATTATTGATATTTATCAAGCTTTTTCTGCAAATAAATATCAAAAAGTACTGGCAGATTTTGCTAGATTATGCTAAATATCTGTAGGTAAAATATAGTGCCCTTTTCTATATTTAAATTGGACCTTTATTCAAAAGCCTGCCTTAGATCAGAACTTCTATGCTCAAACTAACATTGAGAGAGATGAACTATTAAAATTTAATACCAAAAATACATGGAAAGAGGATTATCCAACCACTCCCCCCAGGGTTTTGATTAAAAACTCTGATAACAAAACTATTCTGACTTAAGTAGTGAGTTTATAAATAAGAAACATCTACTGACATTCTAAGAATATCAGCATGTCAGACAGCATGTTAAATATCACACACCAAATTAATGAGACTCACACAAGTAAATAATGCCTATATGGGCGTCATCCAGTCATATACATTCTCTGCTACTCCTTCCCTTTCAGAAAGTAAATATTTTAGTGACAGGTTCATGTTCAAAATTTACCCTCAACCGGTTAAGGGACAGAACTCTGACAGTACTAATCAGGAAATCTAAATGTCATACACAAACACACACATTACACTGTTTTTTCATTTATTTAGTAATACATATAATCCTGGCAGCTCATACCTATAGCAGATGGCTGTGATGGGATTCCCAGGGTACAACCTGGAACTGTGGGACTGCTGTGCCCCCTTAACTCTCCAGCCTGGGCTGTCTCTCACAATGTTTTGCCAGTGACAAGCAGCAAACTCCTACAGGCATTGCTGTCACTCAGTCACCAGCATGCAGAGGCACACCCAGCTAAATTGCATGAATGTTCTCCAAGCCACTCATGAACTATGAACAGGGAAACACCAGCAAATCTTCCAAGCCCCCAGCCTTGCACCCCAGAAATATACCGTCTTACACTGCTCAAGACCGTCTCTTGAACAGCACAAGTCCATTAACTACAGGAAGATTTTAAGTGATTATAAGTGGTAGGCATAAAGGTCAGAGGTAGTTACTTTAAGAAAATAAAAAATAAACATGCATTCTAAATCTTAAACTTTTAGACTAAGCAAGATTTGAATCTAACAGCTTTTCTCACCCCACTGGATATTGCAGGTAGGTGATAGTTCTTAATACTCAGGCTAAATTTCCTTCTCAGCCTGGGACCAATCTCCTCAGTTAGAAGTCCTTGTCTTCCCAGCGTTCTTGTTTCCTTCAGCGTAGGTGGAGAAGGAGAGAGGTGGACTCATGATGCCACTGTCCCTTATTTTATACTCTTTGCTGAGTCTCAGAGTTGAGCAATCCCCATTTTGTGGTGCTTGCGCAACTGTCTCTTACAGAATTGTAAATCTCTTCTTTACAATTCCCCTGCTGGTCAAAGGCTTGTGATGGTTGCTTAACACTTGTTTGGGAGTGGGTCACCACCTTTGTTGTCACTAGAGAGCTAGCAGCGGGCGTCTCCCAAACTCATAACATATTTCAATAACAACCATATAGCAAAATCTCATAACTTCATACACAATGATATGCATATTTTGAAGAGCAATGAATTTCAGCAGATCATGAGCTTTCATATGGTATCTTACATGGCATGCTTTGTATGAAATATCACAGTGATATACAAATGATGAATATGGCCGTTACAGGGTACTACTTTGAGGTCTAGTGTATCACAATGACTTTACTATATATGAAGAATACAGCATGCTCAACCCAAAAATTAGAGCACTTACTCTCTGAGCACTAAATGATTTTAAGAATTTACAAGTAAACTGGTTAATTATTTATTAATTAAAATTAATTTTAAAATGAGTCTAAGAAATTTAGCTCCCTGGCTCAGTTTTTTGTTTTTGTCCTGAATAGTTTCAGTAATGGACACAGACTCTTAGAATTTTCCAAATAGCTAAAGATTGCTGAAATCTGATACATAGGCAACATTTGGAGAAAAATAGGATCACTAGATGCTGAAGAATAATGTTGCTCTTTACAGAAGTCCACAAAAAATTGCCCAGTTTCAAAATGGCAGACATCTCAAAGGAATGAAGCAATCAGCTGCCCTTAGTAAAGATGGCCACTGCTTCCATTAATTACCTCACAGTATTCCTCTCCATCATCTTCTCTGAAAACAGTGTGGCTTCACTCCTATTGAGAACAATGGGAGGTGGCAGCTGTTGGAAAGCTAGCCCATCTTCGTAAGTTTCTCTTGGAAGATTTTCCGTAACAGCCTCTGACAGATAAACTTTCAGCTCTGAAGAACAGCAATAAAATTTGACCATTTTTCCAAAACATTTCTTTTTAAAAACTATCCATTGCACCAGATTTACTCATTAGAGACGGCAGGATGGGAAAATTCACTGAAAAGGATTGTGCAGGGGATTCTATACCCACTCAGAAGGGCAAGGAAAACAGGAGTGCGTGCTGGGTAATGTAGGAACAGGAGGGAGGGAGAAACTGATGTGTGTGTTTGCACACAGGAGAACAAGCAGCAGGTAAAACTGAGTGATATGTAATCTCCTCCTTAACTTCATCTTCACATAAGTATTTTGTAAATTTAAATAAAACAAATTTCCCAGACAAAAACTAACTTTATAGAGTTTTTTGGAGACACTCATTGTGGTGTAAGTGTACAAGAGGAATTATGGGAAGGGGCTGTGGAAGTAAGTAGTGGGGTGGGGGAGAAATGAGAAGGAAAACGAGGAAGAGAGCGAGTGTGTGCACAGAAAGAATGATGAACACAAAGAAAAGGCACAATGAACAAGATCACAGAACCATAGGGTTAGAAGGGACCACAAGGGTCATCTAGTCTAACCCCCCCTGCCGAGATGCAGGATTTGTTGTCTCTAAGCCATCCAAGACAGATGGCGATCCAGCCTCCTTTTGAAAACCTCCAATGAAGAAGCTTCCACAACCTCCCTAGGCAGTCTGTTCCATTGTCCTGCTGTTCTTACAGTTAGGAAGTTTTTCCTGAGATTTAATATAAATCTGCTATGCTGTAGTTTGAACCCACTGTCTCTTGTTCTGCCCTCTGTGGCAAGAGAGAACAACTTTTCTCCATCTTTTTAATGGCAGCTTTTCAAGTATCTAAAGACCATTATCATATCCCCCCTTAAATCGCCTCTTTTCCAAACTAAACATACCCAGTTCCTTCAGCCTTTGCTCATAGGGCTTGCATTCCATCCCTTTGATCATCTTTGTCACTAGTCTCTGGATCCTTTCCAGTTTCTCTACATCCTTCCTATACATTGGTGACCAAAATTGGACACAGTACTCCAGCTGAGGCCTAACCAGCGGCAAGTGGAGCGGTACTATCACCTCTCATAACTTGCCAGCTATGCCTCTGTTAATGCAACCTAAAATTGCATTTGCTTTTTTTACAACAGTATCACATTGCTGACTCATGCTGAGGTTGTGATCCACCATGACTCCCAGATACTTCTCAGAAATGCTACTGCCAAGCCAGTTTCTCCCCATTCTGTATTTGTGCATTTGGTTTTTCTTCACTAAGTGTAGCACCATAAATTTGTCTTTGTTGAATTTCATTTTGTTGTCTATAGCCCAGTTCTCCAATTTATCAAGATCCCTCTGAATTTTAGCTCTATCCTCCAAAGTATTGGCAACCCCCCAGCTTTGTGTCATCTGCAAACATAATCAGTATGCTATCTATTTCTACATCCAGGTCATTAATTAAGATGTTAAACAACACCGGACCCAGAACAGATCCCTGTGGAACCCCACTTGAGACCTTCCTCCAATCTGACATCATTCCATTAATAGTTACTCTTTGTGGTTATTTAACCAAATTATGTATCCACTTAATGGTAGTTCTGTCAAGTTCACATTTCTTCAGCTTACTTATCAGAATGTCATGTGAGACTCTGTCAAAAGCCTTGCTGAAGTCCAGGTATATTATGTCCACTGCATTCCCTCTATCCACCAAATCAGTTACCCTGTCAAAGAAGGAAATCAAGCTGGTTTGGCATGATTTGTTCTTGGTAAATCTGCTAGTGATTACCCCTTCATCCTCCAGGTATTCATAAATTGAATGTTTTATACATTGCTCTAGTACAGTGGCTTTCAACCTTTCCAGACTACTGTACCCCTTTCAGGTGTCTGATTTGTCTTCCATATCCCAAGTCTCACCTCACTTAAAAACTACTTGCTTACAAAATCTGACTTAAAAATACAAAAGTATCACAGCACACGATTACTGAAAAATTGCTGACTTTCTTATTTTTACCATATAATTATAAAATAAATCAATTGGAATATAATATTGTACTTACATTTTAGTGTACAGTATACAGAGCAGTATAAACAAGTCATTGTCTGTATGAAATTTTAGTTTGTACTGACTATGCTAGTGTTTTTTATGTAGCCTGTTGTAAAACTAGGCAAATATCTAGATGAGTTCAGGGCTGTCCTTACCATGAGGTGAACTGAGGCAGCCGCCTCAGGTGCCAGACTGTGTAGAAACCCAGAGTGTAGGACCCAGAACGTAGAAAATTGTGTCTGCGGCCACCTCAGTTCACCTCATGGTAAGGCCAGCCCTAGGCAAGCATGCTCAGAGGCTCTGAAAAATCAGGCCCTAAAAGTTTCTAAGGTTTGCCAGGCAAAAACTGAGAAAACTACAATTACAGGCTGCTTGTGAAAATTTGGCCCTTAACGGCCTTCTGTCTCAAGTTTATACATCTATAAATTAAGGGAGAAAATTTACACAGCTCAGAGGGCATAGCTTGTTAATGTTTGTAAAGCTGTTAGGTTTTGTTTGGTTGGGTTTTGGAAGATATAAAGTACTATGCAAATAGTAAGTATTATTTTTATTACTACTACTGGAAGTGCTGGAATTAAGGGCAACAGATTTGGGTATTACCATGTCTTGACTTGAAACCATTGTCTCTTGTTTTTAGATGAGGCTAATACTATAAAGATGGCTATTTGTGAAAATAAATCTCAGATAAACAATCAGACTGGTGGGAGAGCTGTAAAAAATTGAAACGGGTCTGCTTGTTGGTTTTTTTGCTAAATGGCTTCAGACCATCATGGGGCTGATTTCTCTGTCTGCCAGAAGACTCTCTGTTAAGTTTGATTTGTCTAAATCCATTGCTCTGACAGTCCTTGTTCATTTATGAATCTCTTGTGGAAAGAAATAAAATACTGTTGGATGCCCAACTGGTGAAACCCTATATCATTAATTATTTAACCTTCACCCTGCCACTGTTAATTACAGCCCTGCCAAATTCTTGGGGAAGGAACACACCCCGCTGGATTTTAGGGCATTGTTTATTAGGTGGCCATCTTGGTCTGGATAAGAACAAAGTGACCTCCATGTTGTGACAGTTTCTTGTTCCCTAATTCTAGGCAAAAGGCGGGAAAGTGAAAAGAGCGGGAATCAGTTGTTGCTAAGTAACTGGTTTCTATATAAACAAATGAAGGGCGGGACCAGGGGCTCTTGAGCGCTGGAATCTCTGGGGCTTAGAGTCTAAAGCTCTCTCTCTCTCTCTCTCTGTGGTGTGATACACCTTCCACATTGGTTACTGGCCTGCAGTAGCCACTCACTGAATGAAGTTGTCCTCTTAGGGTTTATTAGTTATTTTCTTTTGGGAAGCAGACGTGCACTCTCGGACTAGATCCGGTTAGTTAGATCTGACACTCACCCATAGATGATGCAAAAAGGGATAGGGTGGGTCTGAGACAGGGTTACTTACCTGTCTTTGACACCTGTGATCCACCGTTGGTGTCCATCACTGATCTCACCGGTCCAGATTCTACAGCCTTGCCACCGGCAGTACCTGGAGGAGGTAGAAAAACATCTTTGCTTTATTGAGTGTGTGTGTGTGCATGTGTGTGCTTATATTCCAAATCTCCAGTGTCCTTAATCCATCTCCCCCCCCCCTTCCTTCTCCTTTAGTAAATAAAGTGTTGTTGTGGGTTCATATCTGTGTGGTGGTTTCTTTTATTCCAGCTCTGATAGATGGGCTTAAGGGGGGACCCAGCGGGAGGTATACTGTAAGGCTCTCCGAAGTCTTCTGGTCAGATAGGTTCCCTAAAAATCCTTACACCACCATACTGTTTAAGCACAGAGTAGCTTTTCAGGCCCCCTAAAAGCCAGTTTTGAGATCTTGGCCTGTAGATTATTCTTTATCTTGTGAAACTTTAGGTAGAGTGTGGAGGTTAAAAAAGAGGACAATACATTTAATGTCTGCTTTAAAAAACAAAACAACAACAAAAGATGAGGACAGGAGGAAATAAAACTTTACTTTAATTTTGCTATACGTATTTGTTCTATTGTTTTGGTGCTTGTTTAATTAAACTGATTTTTTTGTTTTGTTTCAGAGATTCGCAGTAATCATTTTTCTACTGCATGTAGTCTTAGAGGATACTGCAAATCATTATCCCATAACTTTCCCACTGAGGCGAGATGGATAATAGTATCTATGGACAAGTAGATGTGCTGAAATGTACTCTAGAGCCACTAGTAATGATTGCTGTTGCATCTTTGAGTAGGAACAACAACAGTTTAATAAAAGCCAGAAGCAGAATGAAATAGGATGTTAGAGTCCTGCAACTTTTGTATACTCCTTTATATTTGAGCTTTCACATAAAAAAATGATTAAAATAACATCTACAGCTTGTCTAAATGACAAATCCTTTAGGACATCTAGGGTGACCAGATGGCCCAATTTTATAGGGACAGTCCTATTTTTGGAGCTTTGTCTTATATAGGCGCCTATTACCCCCCAGCCCCTTGTCCTGATTTTTCACATTTGCTATTTGGTCACCCTAAGTACATCAGAAGTGACTCTAAGCACTTCCATGGTATCCATCCGATGGAGGGAGAAGAACTGTTTACGGTAGTTGTGACGGGATCCCCGGGATACAACCTGGAACTGCAGGACCGTTGTGCCCCCTCAACTCTCACAAACCTATGCCAGTGACAAGCAGCAACACTCCTTTAGGTGCGCTGATCGCTCAGCCATCAACATGTGGAGCCACACACCCAGCAAAATTGCATGAATACTCCCTGGGCCATTCGTGAATCATACAGAGAGAGGCACCAGCAAATCCTCCCAGCTCCCAGCCTTCCACCCTAGAAATACACCATCTTACACTGCTCAAGATTCCCTTGGACAGTGCACGCTCATTAATAAGTTTGCCACTTCTTCGAAGGACAGTGGACATGCACCAGCCTTTATAACCTGAGCTAAAATTCCCCAAGCACTTCAACCAAAAACACACTGCTTTAAGTAAAATATAAAACAGATGTATTAACTTCAGAAAGACAGATTTTAAAGTGACTATAAGTAGCAGGAATAGAGATCAAAGTTGGTTACCTAAGAAATAAAAATAGAAACAGTCTAACTTTAACAGACTAAGCAAGATTTAAACCAAGCAGTCTCTCACCCTGAAACGTTACAGGCAGCTCAGTTCCTCAGTACTCATACTGGACTCCCTTCCAGCCTGGGACCAATCTCCTTAGTTCAAAGTTTTCCAGACAATCTTCCAGGTGTTGAGATGGGGGAGGAGAGAGGCCAAGTGATGATGTCATTGTCCCTCTTTTATACTTTCTTCCAGCTGCTAGAAAGATCCTTGCTGTGATGTGGGGTCAGGCAGTCTTCATTGCATACGTACTCTCTCTGAGGAGCTTCTCAGAGAGTGGATTCTTGTTGCTGGGCCATTAATGCCTGTCTGGTCAGTGATAGCTGCTCCTTTGTCCCTACTGAAGGGCCAGTTGTGGACATCTCTCAATCTCACAACATACTTCAGTAGCACATATAGCAATACTTCATAACTTCACATACAATGATAGTACATACAATCCAACAGGATATTAGCATTCAACAAATCAAGACTTCTTAAATGATACTTCACAAGGCATACTTTGTACAAAACACATAATCATAGGACAGTGGTGAATATGGGGGTTCCAGGGTGCTACTTTGAGGTACAGAGTGTCACAGTAGTACAAGGGTATGTAGGAATAGGACTAATAGGATGAAATTAAAGCTGCCAACTTAAAAATCAGGTTTGTTTACCTATTGTTGCTACAAGTTAAATTTAAAATGCCATAACAGAAAGAGATTAGATGGGGGAGAAAAATCTCCATTCTCTTCTCCTTCTCACCCATTTATATACTCAGGGCATTTGATAGTGCTTTTTCAAATGTCATTTTCACTTTTTCCCCCAGGATAGTCAGTTTCCCCCTGTTCCCAGAGCCTGCACTAGGCATAAGCAGTCTACGCAATTGCT
>NW_020664435.1:2952566-3026699 GCF_002925995.2 Terrapene triunguis | reverse complement strand
CCTGTTCCCAGAGCCTGCACTAGGCATAAGCAGTCTACGCAATTGCTTAGGGTCCCAAGCAGTTCAAGGGGGCCCCCTATTTACTTTTTATTATAAGAACGTGCCTGTTTTAGTATTGGGGGGCAAAAATATTCCTACTTAGGGCCTCCAATGGGCTAGCCCTGGTACTGCCTGTTCCTTGTGTGGGCCTTTAACAGGGAAGAACAAAACATTTTTTTTAAATATATGGAAATGTGATTGTAAAACCGCAAAAATTGGCCAAGGGACTTGGACAGATGTAGCATTTGCAAATACATTTAACCCATTTTTAAAAAAAATAGACTAGGTTTCAAGTTGGTGGTGTCCTTTTTACAAAAAAAAAAAAGTAAATTTATGCTGAATATCAGGGAAAACATCACAAAGATCATTTTTACTGCACTGTTCAATAGTTTCCTGAGGGAAGTGGTCAAATTCCCATTACTTGAGGAGATGTTTAAAACTAGATTAACTAAAGGACTGTAAAATATACTGTAGGAAACTATTCTGCAGTGGCAGGGAGATGGACGAGATGACCTAACAGGTCTTTTTCCATCTCTAAATTCTATGAGTCATGAAGTACACAGTGGAAACCAATGACTTTTTTATAATAAAACAAGCATACCTTGACAGCAGCATCTTTAGAAAACTCTTTGCTTCATTATACTAGGTGATAAGGCTGAGTAATCTGACAAGTCGACTAATGGTTTTTAAATTGCAACAAAATAAAATCAGTGATTCAGATTTAAATACCATTTCACAAATGGTTTCATACATATACTTTTAAATAGTATGCTCTATGACATTTACATTTGGACTCTAATCCAACACAGCCTGTTGTATGCTCAAAGTAACATGAAATAACAAAGTTATACATATAAACTAAGTATATACAATGTCAATTTAGGTCCAAAATGTGGCTGCAAAGCTTCCAGCCAGGTTGAGGGGGATACATAGGTGCACTGTCCCCTGGAGAGCTCTAAGAAACATTGTGCTTAAGACAGGGCACAATGTCTCCAGGAATGAAAGTGTATTGTGGCCATTTTGACACCTTTTGAAAGGGCGCAGTATGTACTCCCTACACCCACAAACGAGTGCAGTACTGGGGTGAGCCACAGCCTCAACCTTACCCCATTCAATTATCTTAGGTAATCAAGCACCACCACTGGACTTGTGAATTCCTTGTGCTTGCAGGGTAGATTCTTCCCACTGTAAGTTACACATAACTCCTATGGGCAGCAATGGGAATTAATCTTATTTTGCAGAGAGAAAAGGCCCCTGAGCACGACTGGCACTGTGCCCAGTCCCTGTACTGGGATGCAAGGGGAGCCCAGGAAGCTCCTTGCACTCTCTCCTTGCTTACATATCTGTACAGAGCAGTGCACAATCTGGCCTTTAGACTGAGGGAACTACAAAGGCCCTTGTAAATGCTTAGCACTATATAAATGCTAAATAAAATAAGAATGTATCTTTGGCAAGGATATATTATCTAATGGAACTACAAGAAATGTCTCTGTTCCAGGACATGCCCTTTACAGTCTTTGAATACATGAATAACTAAAGAGTAGAATTGTCTTAAAAGAAGTATCAGTTTGCACTAAGCATGATATGAATAGATAGTATCACTGTATATTCACTTAGACATATGAATACTCAACATTTAGACACATTTTCCTTTGTGCCCATACAATTCCTTATGGTCCTGACCCACCAGAACATTCAGCATGAGCTTAATTTTAAGAACTGTAGTGGGACTACTCACATGTTTAAGTGCTATGCTGTATCAGAGCCTGGATGCATTATAACAATGAAAAAACACAAACTTTAAACAAAATATGCCAAAATAGATCTTAGAAAAGTAGGTCCCATAAAACATTCCTAACTCCCAACCAAACTTCATCCCAACACTCAGGTTCACTATGGATGCTCTATCTTCATCCATTACCAAAAACTGATCCTAGGTGCACTTCTTGTACTATATCCAGGCCTAAAACCAAACTGTGTGGGGTGAAACAGATCTGGGGTGAAACTCCACGTTACTGCAGCCCCTGCCAACTCTTTTGCTAATATTCCTGAAAAACAGGAGGTTTGAAACAGTACAACTATTAGAGCAGTGGTCACCAACCGGTCGATCACGGTCGACTGGTTGATCCTAGAGGATCTCGATCCCAGTTGATTGTGATCTGCTGCCGCTAAGACAGGCTCCCTGTCTGCCCTGGCCCCACACTGCTCCCGAAAGTGGCCAGCGCGGCCCTGCAGCTGCAGGGGGAAGGGGTCTCCTCCATGCACTACTCCTGCCTGAAAACACTGCCCCTGCAGCTCCCATTGGCCAGGAACGGGGAGCTGTGACCAATGGGAGCTGTGGGGGCAGTGCTTGCAGAGAGGGGCAGTGCGCGGAGCCACATGCCCCCTGCCCCCACCCCAGGGGCCACAGGGGCACATTGGCCCCTTCCGGGAGTGGCGTGGGGCCAGGGTAGGCAGGGAGCCTGCCTTAGCAGCAGCCATGCTGCGCTGTCAACCGGGAGCCGCCGGAGGTAAGTATTGCCTGGTGGGAGGCCGCACCCCAACACCCAGCCCTGAGCCCCCTCCTGGAACCAGTACCCCTTACCCCCTCCTGCACCCCAAGCCCCAGCCCTGACCCCCTCCCAGATCCAGCACCCCGTAACCCCCTCCTGCACCCCAACCCCCTTCCCCAGAATCTACAGTGCTAGCAACAATCCAGTCCCAAGATAATGGGTTTGGGGAAATGCTATGGCTTAGTCTCTGTGATAAGCTCAGTCTATCTGTCTCATACTAGAGTCCACTGTACGCTCCTCGGGGTTGGAGTGAAGGTCCCCTGCATAGGAGTTCACTCTGGAGCATCAGGAGACACTCCAGCAGTCTGGTGACTAGGGCAAATCTGCTCTCCCCCCTCCCCCGCCCCCCACTGACTGCAGTTTCCTCCCTTTTAGAGCCCTCCTCCCTATCATGCATGAGTGACAGAGACAGAGGGGCGAGGCTAGCCCTAACACCAGGCCCTCTGTGGCTCCTCATATGTGTGGAATTTATAAACCCCATCACATACCCTCCCCCTCACAAACGACACAGGGGTGTTGCTCCTTGCAGTGGATGTGTCCTCTTTATCCACTTCTGCATTTGTGTTCCACGAAAAGAAATCAACATTGGTGTGGGCCCTGCTGGCCCAATAAAGCACCTGGAATCAGTATGGCTGAAGAGCTAGGTACAAATGCATGATCCTAGCTTGTGTGTCCTTCATTGTGTGTAGTCATTGGAGGGGCCCACAGTCCATGATAAGCAAAAAAAGGGTTTCCCAGTAGGTAGTAGTGCAAGGCGTCAATGGCCCACTTCACGGCCATGGCCTCCTTTTCTATCACAGAGTATGTTCTTTCATGCAGGAACAGCTTTCAGCTTAAATACAAGATGGGGCATTCCTCTCCCTCAAAGGTTCTGGGAAAGCACCACCCCAAGTCCAATCCATCTGTCTGGAGCATAAACTCTTTTGAGAAGTCTGCATTGAAGAGCACCAGATCATGACAATGTCTCCTTCAACATTTTGATGCACTCGTCTGACCACTGCACTTTGAAAGGTCTCTCATCTCTTGTCAGGTTTTGGTGGGAGGTGGGGTGGCAATGGTGGTGAAGTTAGGCATGAATCACCTGTAGTATCCGTCCAACCCCCAAAATTGCCTAACTTGTTTTTTGGTCATAGGTATATCATAGTTGGCTAAAGCCTGTACTATGTCCATGAGCGGGCCAATAGGCCCGCCTCCCCCCACATACACCAGGTATGTGGCCTCACTATTCCTGAATCTACACTTAGCCAGGTTGGCAGTCTGGTCAGCTTTGGAGATCAATTTTAATACTATGGTGACATGACATAGATGGCTGTCCCAATCTAGGCTATATATTACTATTATCATCTAGATAACCTGTGGCATAGTGTGCATGTGGAAGGAACACCCGATCCATTAGCCTCTGAAAGGTTGCGGACACTCCATGCAGCCCTAATGGCATGCTCAGAAAGTGGTACAGTATGAAGGGCATGGTGAATGCCATCTTTTCCCTGGATTCTGAAATAAATGGAATCTGTCAGTAGCTTTTTGCATGGTTGATTGTGGACGAGTACCTGGCCATCCTGAGCCTTTCCAGTAGCTCATCCACTTGTGGCAAGGCTTATGCATCAAACATGGAGGCTGCGTTTACCTTGAGGAAGTTGATGTAAACCTCGTTGTGCTGTTAGGCTTTGGAACAAGGACTACGGGGCTTTGCCATTCACTGCGGGATTCCTATACTACGCCCAGGTCTAGCACTGCTTGGAGTTTGGTCCTGATGATGTCCCACATCTTCTTGGGCAGTGGTCAAGGGTTCTCCCTCACCATCTGCCCAGGGTAGGTCTGAATGTGATGATCTGTCAGTTAAGTACACCCACGGGAAGGGTGAAGAATACCTAAGGCAATACTTGTACCAGCAGATCCATCTGGGCTTTTTGTTCAGCCCCAAGCTTCTCTCCCAACTTGACAGTATTATCAGCCTCTGTTATCAGAATCTCAAGTCGAAGTTTAGGGTCAGTGGTGAGGTGAATGATGAGGAACGCTTCTGTGTCACGCCAGGCCTTTAGTAGGTTGACATGTTATATGTCAACACCTCAAAAGACTCCTGCCATCGGGCCAGTAGCCTGGTCTTTCTCATGGGTGTCGGGTGAACCCCCACTTCAGGAATGCTAGCCCACCGGCCCCGCACCTTCCACCTGAGGCCTCGTCCCCCCACCTGCTGAAGCCCCGAGGCCCTCCTGTGGGTGGAGGAGCCCCAAAACACACACGACCCCGTGGCTGGAGGAGTCCTGGCTCACCCGCCCCAGTCCGCCCCAGTCCGCCCCCCACCAGCGCCAGTGCTAGGCCAAGCCACTGGCTGGCCTCAGCACCGGGTCAGCTGGGCTCCCCGCCCCTGGAACTGCCCGACCTCCTCCTCGCACCGGCCCCAGCGCCGCTGGTGGGCCCGACCTCCTGGTTGCTGGCTGGAGCTGAGCCCCTACTGGCTTCAGGGTAGATGAGAGGGAGGGCGGGGCCTCCTGGCAGAACATGGGCATGGCGACAGCCTGGGTCAGGGGAGGCTTAGCCTGCCCTGGCCTTTGATACTCGCTGTCCATGGTCTTTGTGCTGAGCAATATCAAAAGAACTTGGTCCCCCGACTTGAACTCTCATAACCAGGCTCCACGGTTGTACATCACTGCCTGACCTTGTTGGGCCTCCTGTAGGTTCTCGCAGGTGACGGTGCCCAACTTTTTAAGCTACTTGTACAACTGAAGGACATATTAGACTAGATTTTCTGCTTGTGGTCCCTGGCTTTCCCAGGACTCCTGTAATAAATCAAGGGTGTCCTGGGGCTGTCGACCAATTGAAGGGGGAGAAACCTGTGGAGGCTTGGGGAACCTCCCAGTTAGCAAAGAGTAGTGGCAGGCAGGCAGCAACAGTCGATCCCAGTGTTAGGGGTATCTGATGACAAATTTCTTCAACCTCCCCTTGAGTCTTATTTAAATGTTCCACCAAGCTATAAGTCTGCAGATGGTAGATGGATGTTTTTATCTTGTCTATCTTCAGGTGACAGCTCATTCTGAATCCAAGCAATCTTATCCACAAAAGAATTTGAAAATGCCTCACAGCAAGAAATGCTTAACTCTGTTACTGAATGCAAATAGCCTAGATTGACCAGGTGGTTAAGCACCAGCAATAGGAATTAATGTATTCTATGGTAGAGTCAAAGACATTTTTCTTCAATTCCTCCACAGCCACAGTATAAGATTTCAAACATTCTATGCTTCTCTTAATCAGATTTAAGCAAGATTTCCATTATAGTTGTATTCCTTACTGCTTCGCTTGCCACAGGTTATCACAATATCATGAGGATCTACAAGGACGCACCTGAGATAGAGGGCATTTGGGAGCCACTTGGTATTGATGGTCAGGGACAGAAGTTCATTATAATCTCCCATCAAACCAGTGATCTGTCAGTAAGAAAGCATTCCTCTTCAGAGCCCTTTGAAACCCAACAGATTCCATTAGCTTCCAAGTCAGACAATAAAACAAGCTCTCTGCCCCAAAGGTAAGGTGCACTCCAGCCTCATCATGCAGGGGGTAAAGATCAGTTCATAGCATGAGTATAAACGCCACTATGTTTTATCTCTTCCCCAACAAAAATACCAGCACCATAGTGTAGCCAGAGGGACAGTCCCATGATTGTGACCTGGGACAGTTCTATGGATGGCATGGTAGCTAGAAGATCCTGAGCTAAACCAAGGGATTTTGCATGCATGTGGACAATGAAGCTGCTCGGAACAACTAGCATCTGTGGCTCCCTTGCCACTGACAGAGAATTCTGTCAACTAAAAGTGTACAGTGTTTTAGGACTAAGAAAGGATATTTTTCAAACATTCATAGATGGCTAACTAGATATGTGGTGCATAATTCCTTGTGATATATACACTGTACACTAGTTTTGAATAGCCAATACACCAACCACCATTATTAGTGTCTCATTTATAACTCAAGAACACTTCTCAAATCTTCAGGGAGAATAGAGACTACTCAACCCAATGAAAGTAGGCAAATGCCTCACTTCTATGTTCTAATAGTTCATTCACTTTCCAAGCCAGTAGGGACCAAGTATGTTATGGATTTCATACACTTCTATTCCGTGGAGGAAGTAAGCTTAGTAGATACAACTCTAAGACTTCTGGGGAGTTTTGGTATCTGCTTCTAGGAAGCTGAGTAGGTCTGCTTTTCTGTCAAGAGATTAGGTATCACAAAATTGGCTGCACAAACGAAAGGGTAATTAGAGAATACGGTGGCAGAGAAACTAAAATAGTGAAATCACATTTTTAAACCTATTGGGGATCTGCATTTCCCTAAAACTCTAATCTGTGACAGAGACAGAGAAAATTCCCTGAAATCATAAAATAATATGATTCTGCACTGCATATCTGGAAGCATTCAGGGTTTGACCTTGTGGTTCAGAATTTTTAGCACTCTCTATCATATTCCAGAACATAGTCGTATTATGCTGGCAGCAAGTGCTTATAATACTCTAGAGAATCTGGCTGATCTACTATAGCATACTCTACCTCAGCTAAAATAAAGAATTAAATGAAAGACCTTACAGTTCTCACATTCGGTATTCACAGCTTTCATGATATCTGGGTGTGAGGACCAGTAGTGAATGCATGAGACACATGCTGTTCATCCGTGATTATACAGGGAAACATTCTCTCCCCCCCACCTCTAATTAAAAGAAACCAGATTAAACCTCTATATGAGAGTTTGGGGTAGCAGCACTTCACTCTAAACTACAAGAGTTAGGCAGGAGGTAGAAAACTGGGACATTGCTGCATTCTCCCCAGCTTGACAAATTCTCTGAACACTGTTACGACAGTGTTTGAACACTTTCTTCTCACATGCCAAGGTGTGCCCTGACACAGTCTGAATTAAAGGAGAGCAAAAATTCATAGTCTAATAACGTTCATTAGTCCTTACCAGTCTCAGATACTCATCTCACAAACAGGAAAAGACTGGCATGCATAATAATTCAAATATCAGTAATTAACAGCCCAGATTAAAAAACGGTTTAAGATTTTCACACAAATCATATTTGTTGTCTGCAGTAAAAACCATAGTGTGTGTCTTAGCTTAAAATGGAAGTCACACCAAGGAGATGCAAAGGGAACAGACTCAGCAAATTAAGAGTAATGGCAAAGTTGCTAATGCTTTTATTAGTACCATTGACTAATTGTTTGGAACCTTATACATCAAGACTGTTAGAGTATTCTCAAAAGAAAAGGGATCCATTAACCTACCAACTCCTGAATTTATTCTTGACATTAATAAACTGCATAATCTAGGAAAAGACAGTAGCATGACTGTAAGTTTATAGAGTGTAAGCTCTTTTGGGGCAGGAACAGAGTCTGATCAGTCTGTACAGCACTTAGCACACTCTAAATGTTGTATAAATAAGACTAGTGTGTGTAAGCCAAAATGATTAGATGAAGTAAAACACTTCTGCTAGTCAGCAAAAAGATATCACAATGCAAATGCCCCAGTCCAGGCATCTCAACAGACTAGTTGTTGACTTGGAAGTTAAAGTAGATGAGTAATGGAAATCAGACCCTTGATATACGTCTCTCTCATACTATTGCAGTTAAATATGGAGCTGTAATTTTGTTTCAATCAAGAGTCCATGAAGAGTTAAATTAGCCCTTGTGTCTATATTTTGCTCACCGTGATTCTCAATACCTTTTCTGGGTGTTGTTCTCAACACAATTTGAAGCTCTGTCGAGTACACGTCTTTTCCCTGAAAAGTTATAAAAACCTCCGATGTCACAGATGGTACAAATGTTCTGGCAAAACATGCCTCTGCTCTTCAGGCTGAATCCTGCACAATACGGAGCACTTCCTGGGTAGTTCTGAGAACCCTCAACTCACAGTAAAGTCACAAGAAGTCCTCAGTACCTTGCAGGATCAGGTCTTTATTGAGTAAGCATCAGAAGTAAGCTAAAGACCCCGAACACCATAAAATTAGCAAGTAATATGGGCCCAAAATTTCACCCACTTTAAAATGACATATGTTGGGCAATATCCTCTGGATACTAAAGATTTATTTTTTATAATTTAGTCACCATGACAGTAAATATTTTTTAAATCATAAAGGTAACAAAAATGTCTGAGCTTTCTCCTCTGCTCCAGCAGCAACCACTACTAATAAATATTCTTAGAACTTTGCTGGCATAACTCATCTCATTACACATATAAGGAAGGAAAAACGCCATGCTAATTTCATATCATATACTGTACCTGGAAAAGCAATTAAATATACACAAACACTCTAAATACATATATCCGCAATGAGTGCTGATCAATCCATTATACCACTCCGTGTCATGGAAGGCAGTAGGGTCTAGTGTTAGAGCACACATCTGAGAAGCTTTGAATGACCTTGCAGAACTTTGTGCTTCAGGTTCCTTATGAGTAAAATGAGAATAACAACAGCCTATCTGTGAGGAATAATTAGTGTTTGTAAAACACTTAGAAATCCTCAGATGAAAGACACTCATATAAAATTATTAAATGTAGAAGTGTAAATGCCATAAAAGGAGTAAATAATAGATAAGACAAGTTCTCTAGTGTATAATGCACAGTCAAATTCATCAGAAAGGGTGGCTTGAGTTACAAGATTGTTTGTTACGTGACTCTTTGGGTTTGTGAACATCTACCTCTCATTGGCTGATTTCCTTCCCTGAAGTGGCAAATAAACTACCCCAGTCACATCACACGACTGATGTCTGTCTGTCTGTCTCTTGCGTTTGTATAGCGGCTTAACTGCCTTGGCTTTAGAATCTGTCCTCTGGCCATGTTCTCATTTGTGCAACGTGTCTCTGAATTTAGTTATAATTATAAGCCACGCCAGAAAAACCGTAATCTTTTCTCTCTCTCCAAATTGTGTGGCTGTTTTCTTTTGGGAATGAGACTGTTTGGTAAGATAATGTGAGGTATTAGATGAGTTTTCAAAAACAGTTTCAAAAAAGTAACTGGCATTTATTGGTATGTACCTCAATCTCCCAAGGCTCAAGTACAGAACCCTTCCTCCTGCCCCAAAAAGGACAAAATGACAGATACAGCAACAAGCTTTAAACATTGTGGGATTAATTTCCTCAGAGCAAAACTTTTTATAATAAAGATTCAACTTATCTGAGATAAATAATTTACAACAATAAAAGCTGCAATACCAGCACGTTCATGTAGAATAGCTGTAATTTTGGGGTCTAAAATGAACAACATTCTTCATATAAGGGATTCCCTGAGGTATAAATCTATCAGGCATTACAGAATATTTTAGAGCCATATACTGCCTTCACTCCGTGAGCAGACTGAAGTCACTACACAGTCCTTAGTAACTGTCGTGATGTAACTCAGTCTTTGTGTTATGAGCCCTTAAAATCAGCTGATGCAGTTGCAGTGTCCAGAAAATTCACATCAACAACTTCAAGTCATTGCTGAATTCAAGAATAACACTTCTGATCTATTTGTGACAACAGGATGAAATTATACCATCCTCCAAGTGCCCGTCAACTCTTGCTTTGTATTGCATTGTGGTTCTTGTTCACTCCATAACAAAATCACATACATTCTTTTGCAATTCTGATGCAGCAGTTGCTTAGTAAGGAACTTACTAACTTATCAGAAAGGAACTTAGAAAATGCAAAGAAAGATGACATTATACAGTCTGAGATACTAGTAACAGAAATATTCTGAAGACAATAGGACAAATACTGAAGACAAAGCTGCACAGAGCTTGGAAAGGTAATTTTTCAAGCATGGGGAATTCTTTGCTGACATTACACTACATGATCTTCAGAATTTTTCCACATGAATTAGTTAATGGACTAAAGACAATATCTTTATTACTATGGTAGTACTTTCCTGAGCTAAACAACCTGCCAAGATAAATTCAGAATTGTTGGACTTTGATCAAATATGTCCATATTTTTAAGGTGACCTGCAAATAAAAAAAAACATTTACTTCAACAATTGTGAGGAATGTACCCATTAATTAGGCTTAGGGTGTAGAAAGCACATTCACTCCTTAAACACCCCACTGAAGTCAATGAAAAGATTCCCCTGACTTCAACAAGCTTTGGATCATGCATTCAATTTTTTCCCCCTTTTCAAGAACACAAAAGTTGCTAGACACTGTTCTTCTGGTATCCCAGCATGCACTTTGCTATGATGTCACAGCTATCACAAAAAAACACTGGTACATGGTTTAGCTCCTACACCAAGGGCCTGATCCTGCTCTCATTGGAATTTGTGGCAAAACGCTTATTAATTTCAACTGAGCAATCTCAGAACCCTATATTTTAAAAAAATTATCTTACTCCATTCACCCATAGGCTATCTTAATCCTCCAGGAGAAGTACTTGGCAGCTTTGATGTCATAGCATGGTGCATGAATGGGAGCCCAGGACCCATGACTTCAAAGGACCTAAAATAAATACAACCGATAAGAATTTATTTATATGCTAAATATTACTATTCACCTGCTTGATAGGAATATTTAGTAGATATCACTAAAGCAAGAGGTATTTACATGTTGTGGTGAAAAAAGGGTTGGAACAGGCCTTTGAGGCTGCTCAGGCCGGCAGTCAATCAACAAAGGCCGGTAAGGAGCCAATCAGGACAGGGCAGAGGCAGCCAATCAGGGCTGGGCGAGGCCCTATATAAAGGCTGCCTAGCAGGAGGACACAGAGGCAGTCTCTCCCTGACTGGCAAGGAAGACAGACTAGCTCCTGAGGAAGGAGCTAGCACCTCGGACAGAGCAATGCTGGGCAGGCTCGGGGGAGCAAGAGAGAGCTCCAGCCCCATTACCTGTTAGGCTGCGGGCCCTGCTACAAAGGGTCGAGGAGGTGTACAGGGCCAAAGGGGAAGTGGCCCAGGGAAGGAAAGCGGACAGGAGGGGAATGAAGGAGGGCAGAAGGAGGCTGCCGCTAGAGGGTCCCTAGGCTGGGACCCAGAGAAACGGGTCGGCTTGGGTCCCCCCCCTTTCTCCTTATACTGCATCTGGCCACAGAAGACAGTGGCCAACTTACCCCTGAGCTAAGGGGCTAGACTGTGGGTTGCAGTTGTCTGCACTGGCTGGCTGCACTGAGGCAGTTGTGAGTCCCAAAGACTGCTGTTAACCCTCCCCCCCCGGAAAGGGGTGAGTCTGGAGTAGTGGGCATTGCCGGAAGGCAGTGTCCTGAAGAGGACGCAGCCAAGCGGAGAGCAATGCGAGTCACAGAGCAGAACGGACAGTGGACAGGACACCATGCACTGAGGGCGCTCCGCAGTGGACAGAGCTAATTCCTGGAGCAACCAGCGGGAGGCGCCAGCAGTGGTGAGTCTTGACCCCGTCACACACGGTTTTATGTGCTAGTCACATTGAAGCCCTTCCTTAACAACATTAAACAATTAATAATATTAACATTTTGCAATAACACTTTTCTAAAGACTCTATCAATGATAACCAAGTTATGATTAAGGCACTTACTATCAATGCTGATGACAAGCTACCACAGCTCTTCAAGACAGGTATCCCAGAGGTCTGTGTAACCCACACACCTTCTGGGTGTGGTGTTCTGTCCCATCTAGTGGCACTGAAACCACTTAAAGAGAGAGAGAAAAAATGAGTCTGTTCTACAGCCTTAGCTAACAGCCATTGGCTTTTGGCTCATGCACTAAGCAATAGAGCAGGATCCGGCCCGTCAGCCATTTTAAGCCGGCCTGTGACAAATCTGAGGAACTGTCACGGATTGAAGTCTTACGAGAGGAAGTTTTGGAATTAATTGATAAACTTAACATTAACAAGTCACCGGGACCAGATGGCATTCACCTAAGAGTTCTGAAAGAACTGAAATGTGAAGTTACGGAACTGTTAACTAAGGTTTGTAACCTGTCCTTTAAATTGGCTTCTGTACCCAATGACTGGAAGTTAGCTAATGTAACGCCAATATTTAAAAAGGACTCTAGAGGTGATTCTGGCAATTACAGACTGGTAAGTCTAACGTCTGTACCGGGCAAATTAGTCGAAACAATAGTTAAGAATAAAATTATCCGACACATAGAAAAACATAAACTGTTGAGCAATAGTCAACATGGTTTCTGTAAAAGGAAATCGTGTCTTACTAATCTATTAGAATTCTTTGACGGGGTCAACAAACATGTGGACAAGGGGGATCCAGTGGACATAGTGTACTTAGATTTCCAGAAAGCCTTTGACAAGGTCCCTCACCAAAGGCTCTTATGTAAATTAAGCTGCCATGGGATAAAAGGGAAGATCCTTTCATGGATTGAGAACTGGTTAAAAGACAGAGAACAAAGGGTAGGAATTAATGGTAAATTCTCAGAATGGAGAGGGGTAACTAATGGTGTTCCCCAAAGGTCAGTCCTCGGACCGATCCTATTCAACTTCTTCATAAATGATCTGGAGAAAGGGGTAAAAAGTGAGGTGGCAAAGTTTGCAGATGATACTAAACTGCTCAAGATAGTTTAAGACCAAAGCAGACTGTGAAGAACTTCAAAAAGATCTCACAAAACTAAGTGATTGGGCAACAAAATGGCAAATGAAATTTAATGTGGATAAATGTAAAGTAATGCACATTGGAAAAAATAACCCCAACTATACATACAATATGATGGGGGGCTAATTTAGCTACAACAAGTCAGGAAAAAGATCTTGGAGTCATCGTGGATAGTTCTCTGAAAATGTCCACGCAGTGTGCAGAGGCGGTCAAAAAAGCAAACAGGATGTTAGGAATCATTAAAAAGGGGATAGAGAATAAGACGGAGAATATATTATTGCCCTTATATAAATCGATGGTACGCCCTCATCTCGAATACTGCGTACAGATGTGGTCTCCTCATCTCAAAAAAGATATACTGGCACTAGAAAAGGTTCAGAAAAGGGCAACTAAAATGATTAAGGGTTTGGAACGGGTCCCATATGAGGAGAGATTAAAGAGGCTAGGACTCTTCAGCTTGGAAAAGAGGAGACTAAGGGGGGATATGATAGAGGTATATAAAATCGTGAGTGATGTTGAGAAAGTGGGTAAGGAAAAGTTATTTACTTATTCCCATAATACAAGAACTAGGGGTCATCAAAAGGCAGCAGGTTTAAAACAAATAATAGGAAGTTCTTCTTCACGCAGCGCACAGTCAACTTGTGGAACTCCTTACCTGAGGAGGTTGTGAAGGCTAGGACTATAACAGAGTTTAAAAGAGAACTGGATAAATTCATGGTGGTTAACTCCATTAATGGCTATTAGCCAGGATGGGTAAGGAATGGTGTCCCTAGCCTCTGTCTGTCAGAGGGTGGAGATGGATGGCAGGAGAGAGATCACTTAATCATTGCCTGTTAGGTTCACTCCCTCTGGGGCACCTGGCATTGGCCACTGTCGGTAGACAGGATACTGGGCTAGATGGACCTTTGGTCTGACCCAGTACAGCCTTTCTTATGTGAGCTCCTGCTGGGGAGTGGGGTCTGGGGCTTGCCCTGCTCCAGCCAGGGTGCCAAGCCCAGGGCCACATCATGCAGCTTCCGGTGCTCCAGCCGGGGCGCCGCACCACGCAGCTCCCGGAAGCTGCGGCATGGCCCAGTTCCGGGACACAGGGTCGAGGTCTGCACCACGCAGCTCCTGGAAGCAGCCTCATGGCCCCGTGGGTCGGGGGCCACTCCACGCATGGGAGCCGAAGAAGGGACATGCCACTGCTTCCAGGAGCCACTAGATTAATCGCCGCTCGGAGCCAGCATCCCTGAGCCTCACCCCATGCCCCAGCCCCCTGCCTCAGCCCTGATCCCCCTCCTGCCCTCCAAACCCCTCAGTCCCAGCCCAGAGTAACCTACTACACCCCAAACTCCTCATCCCCAACCCCACCCCAGAGCCTGCACCCCCAACCAGAGCCCTCACCCCCTCCTGCACTCCAACCCCAATTTTGTGACCATTCATGACCCGCCATACAATTTCTATTCCCCAATGTGGCCTGCAGGCCAAAAAGTTTGCCCACCCCTGCTCTAGAGGTCCCCTGTTTGATCCTGCCCGCTGATGACTGGGGTCTGTCGGTGTTACATCTGCAAGTCTGAGGGGCCCCAGTGCATATACATGTTGAGGAGGGTATCTTTCTTTTTTTTAAACCTGCCTAGTGGTCATTTTGGCAGGAAAAGGGACCATTGCAAAGAGAGAGAAACCAAGGCAGAGACAGGGTTGGAAAAAGCAAGAAGACTGAATACTAAGGGAGAAAGAGGAGAGAGGGAGAACACCTTTGCCTTGGCAGAGCTAGCACAAAGGAGTCATAGGGCAAATATAAGGCCCACACCTGGGTGAATGCCACAGAAGCACCCGGCAGCACATGGGCCATGTCAGAGATAGAACTGGTCAGGAATTTTTTGACTAAATGTTTTTTGTTAGAAATTGCTGATTCATCTAACCCAAAACCTCTCACAGAAACTTATCAATTTCAACAAAACTTGTAAAGATTTCTGAGGTTCAAGATGGAATTTCTGGTCAAAACCAGATACACCCTGGAATAGCCCAGTGACTAGGGCACTCATGAAGTAGAACAAGGACTTGAACAGGGATCTCCTACATCTTAGATGAGCACCCAAACTGGGCTATTAGCCATTTACAGATTCTCTCTCTCAGTTTCAGAAAGTCTCAGGTTCATTCTCCATCACAACAAAAATTCCAAAACCTCAATCTTTCAGGAAATTGAATCCTTGTTTTCTGGTTAGCCCGACTCAGGGGCTAGCTGGAGACAGGAGAGGGTGTGGCCAAAAATAACACTACATAATCACATCCGTTTTAATTATTTTGGAAATTTATTTCAAAATACCCATCAGCAAGTATGTCTGTAACAATACAGATACCCCTCCCAAATTCTCCCAGGAATAGAGAGTTAACACCCCCCCCCCCCCCCATAACAACCTAGTTCATTCTCTGACCCCTTGCCCCCCCAAGCCCAGCCAGGGGAGCAGACACCCACAACCCCTCCCCCCCCCGAGCCCAGCCATGGGACCCCCCCATCAATAAACCCGAATCCCCTACCCCACAGAGATCAGCTGCACCCCTGCCTCCCAGAACTAAGGTGACCAGATGTCCTGATTTTATAGGGACAGTCCCGATTTTTGGGTCTTTTTCTTATATAGGCTCCTATTACCCCCCACCCCATCCCGATTTTTCACATTTGCTGTCTGGTTACCCTACCCAGAACCCAGCTGCAGGCCCCCCATCCAGACACCCACCCCCTGCCCCTCAGAGCCCAGGGATCCAGAGGAAGAAACAGCCTGATGCTCAGTCCCAGGCTTGTGTGGAATTACCTGCGTGCTGCCGCCGCCTACTTCCCCCAGTGCGTGCTGGGAACTGCAGCTGCCAGGAATCCCTCTGGCAGTGTCTTCTATATGCGAGCTGGGCTCTGCCATGTCCAGTGGCCCCTAATGGCAGCCAGCAGCACTGCAGCCCATTTCTGTCAGGGAAAGGAAATTCTGTGCAAAAAACATTAATTTCTGCAAAATTCTGCATGGCGCAGTGGGGCAGAAGTCCCCCAGGAGTAACAAAGGGGAAAAGAAGGAGCAGGAGAGGAACAATGGAATGGTAGCAAAAGAAATGAAGTAGAGAGTCAAGTATCAAAGGGAAAGGGAGGATACACAAAATGTAGTTCTCTTCAAGGTTGTTAAAAAAGTTAAATTTTCAGTTAAAGTAAAAGACAGCAGGAGAGAAAGTATAAAAAGGAGAGATGAAGAAAAGAAAACTTTGGAGAGGAAAAATGCAGACAGAAAGAGGAAAGCAAGAAATAAAGAACTGGGACATTTAACAGGGAAGAAGACAGCAGTGGTTAGGGTTTTGAAATTTCCTGTTTTGACAACTTATTTTCTACATTTTACAACTCAATTCTAGAGATGGGAAAAGGGAAGCTATGGTAGAAAGTTACTGGCAATGAGATTTGAGTCAAAATGTTGCTGTTAGACATAATGGTAGATTAACGCCTTGTCTAAAGACAAAAATTGCACCAGTTTAACTAAAACAAATTAAAAAACTGATTATAGTTAAATTGGTGCATATTCCTTTGTTGACAATGTTATATCAGTTTACAAATGGCTTATATCAATTTAGTTTGGATTTAAGTGTATCTGCATAAATTGGCATGAGATGAAATATATTTGAAAATCAAATTTAGTTAACACAATGCAGTGTGTGTGTGTGTGTGTACGTAGACAAAGCATAATACAAGAGTTTCTTTTTTTAAATGCATGCTACTATTGCAGATAACTTTCTCTGGGAATTTCAAGTTTTACATTTTTTGTGGTTTAAATAGTGCTATACATTTTCTAAAAACAAATATCTAGTTACTTAACTGAGCTCTTCACCATGGCACAAATCCCTTTTTGCTAAATTCATTTATACAGCACATAATATTCAGCACACTAAAAAATTTTCTGCATACAAAGTGTTACATCAGTTGCTGTAGTCACCTGTAAAAGAAGTGTCTTGAAGTGTAAGATTATAAAGTTAAGACTACTAAAATCGTCTTACAGGACAAGTAGGAATTTGGGAGTCTGTTTAAAAATGATCTGCTCATCCAGGTCAAACTAGAACTGCTCTTTGACTATATAGTTTACTAGACTACAGCACCTTCTCCTACTCCAAACAGCCTAATTTGATTTTTTTTCTTTTGATTGTGATAAATTAATTAAAAATGCAAGATAGACCTGCTTGTCCACTTTCTCCAAGATGAATTTTGTTTGCCATTCTGTCACCAGTGAGCTCAATGTAAAAGATGCACTGTAGATCAGCTACAGAATGAGTTCTGATTTTACATTTTCCTGACTGTTTACAGAAATACAACTTCTGATATTCTCCAATTTTAACAACTCTGCCATGATCCCAATTGCAGCATTCATTAACTAATCCAGCCATCAGAGTACTATAACTCTACCCTTAAGGAAATGTGAAGATTTTAAAAACACACTAAAATTGAACTTTTCTCCAGGGAATGGGGGTATTTGGGTATTCCTCTGAATCCTCAGAACAGACAATTGCTCTTCTGCATGAGAAATTGTAAATGGTCATCAGGCAAAGAAAGAACCAGTTGTCCACGATCCTTAGTGCAGATCTTCCATTTGAAACAAAGAAACCCTGCAATACCCAAGGTAAGGATTTGGAAGGAGATGGAGGGAGCAGAAAGTACTATTTTTGGTGCTTAAGTAATCACAGAAGTAAATCAGTCTCTCCAATCAAGAAACACCCTCTACTGGATAATTATATATATATATATATTTTTTGTTGAGAACTGTATACTACACTGACAGAGGATAGGTATTTTCCTTTCCTAACTACTATGACCTGTGAGTCTTCCATCTCTATATTTGTTTGATCTGTTTTACTATGAAGACTAATATCCTTATTTCATGCTCCAATTTGAACGGAGCAATTCAAGTATATAGCTACAGACACACTAATGAGAGAGGTTTTTTTAATAAAAATATGCTTTTTATTACCATTGAAATTCATTGATTGAGCTCTGAGATATTCAGAGGTCCAGACTTTTGAATGGTTTGAAATAGAGTTTGAAATAGAGTAATTTATTACCAGGGATCAGAAGACACTCTACCTTGTGTCAGCATTCAAATGAATCAAGTTCTCTGGGCTTATCTACATGCAAAAATTGTACAGCTTTAACTATAATGGTATAGTTAAAGCAGTACAACCCCACTAGCGTGGCTGCAGTTAATAGAGATATCAACATGCAGCTACTGGTATTCTTATTCCCATAGGCTTAAAGGGATAAGTTATAGTAGTATAATTGTGTCCATATTAGGATTTGTATCAATTTAATGGTTTTAGTTTAAAAAAATCATATGCCTAATCAAAATAATTAAATCAATACAAGAACTGTGTAAACCAAGTTTCTGATGCTCCGTGTACTTTTCCAGGCTGATTTCGATCTATGGAATCCTTTCCTGGACTCTCCACAGCAGGGGTGGAGGTGGGGGGGAAGGAGAGGGAAAGGGGGGGATGAGATAGGAAAGATCTCCTATACCAGTGGTCTCCAACCTTTTTACGCATAAGATCACTTTTTGAATTTAAGATTAACCCAGGATCTACCCTGCCTCTTCCCCGTGGCCCCACCCCGCTCACTCCATCCCCCCTCCCTCTGTCACTCACTCTCCCCTACCCTCACTCACTTTCACAGGGTTGGGGTAGGGGAGAGGGTGCAGGCTCTGGGCTGGGGCTGAGAGGTTTGCAGTGTAGGAGGGGGCTTCGGGCTGAGCCTGGGGCACGGGGTTAGGGTGCAGGAGTGAGGGGTGCAAGCTCTGGGAAAGAGTTTGGGTGCAGGGGTCATATGGTCACACTGCACCTAATCTCATAGAATCCACTGGACATTTCATGAATTTTACTTATTAGTGTGATTTGCGGTTTATAGATCCAAAATCTTTCAGGGATCGTCACAAATCAGTGTAACATCATCAACTGTGGGGTGTGCATTGGCTGAGCCTAGGGCAGGGGTTTGGGGTGCAGGAGTGAGGGGTGCAAGCTCTGGGAGGGAATTTGGGTGCAGGAGGGAGCTCTGGGTAGGTGCAGGGGATTGGGGTACAGGAGAGGGTGAGGGGTCTGGAAGGGAGTTTGGGTGCAGGAGGGGACTCCGGGCTGAGGCAGTGGGTTTGGGTGCAAGGTGCAGGCTCCAGCCAGGAGGCGCTTACCACAGGCGGCTCCTGGGCAGTGGTGCTGCGGCCGGGCTCAGGCAGACTGCCTGCTTGCCGTGGCCCCACGCCGCTCCCGGAAGCGGCTGGCTGCTGGCATATCTCTGCAGCCCCCGGGTTGGGGGCAGAGGGCCTCCGTGCGCTGCCTGTGCCCGCAAGCGCCACCCCTGCAATTCCCGTTGCCCAGTTCCCAGCCAATGGGAGCTGCGGGGACGGTGCTGGGGGCAGTGTGCATAGCTGCCTCCTCCCTCCCATGAGCTACAGAGATGTGCCAGCAGCCAGCTGCTTCCAGGAGCGATGTGGGGCCACGGTAGGCATGCAGCCTGCCTGAGCACCACTGCACCGCTGGACTTTTAGCGGCCCGGAGATTGCGACTGACTGGCAGAGGATCCAGGATCGACCAGTCCATCGCGATCGACGGGTTGGTGACCATTTCCTATACACACCGCCATCATTCCTTTAAAGCAATATCTACTGAATCACTGCCAGGAAGTGTTGCTGCCAAAAGATTGGATCATAACTGCTAATAGCAAATCATCTCTCCAGAAGAATGGAATGAGACTGGTTCAGAAATAAAAATCAGTCCACATCAGAAAAAGATTGATGCTGGCAAACTTTTAGACACATTTGCTCTTTGCTCATGAACCAATTAAAAAAAATCCTTCACTTGAATTGCCAGTTGGTCAGTTTATTTTAATAATCTGGGAGGGAACATTGGAACAGGAGCATTCAATGTGTTTAATTTCATTTCCCTCAGACATATTATTGGCCTATTAGAACACAACTAGCAAAGTAAATTTATTATATTAAAAAGCTATTTTTTTTTAAAGTATGCATACATTTGGCAGCACTATTTTGTAGTTTTCTCAAAGTTTTCCTGGACCTTAATCTAAAATCCCCCACTCTATATAGACTTTAGAAGCAACAGCATGGCCAAGCGATAATTAAAAAAAAAATTACACAGCTTAAATTTAGAGACTTAATGGCTATTTGAAGTGGAAACTCCCCCAATTTAGGACTAATATTAAAATAGCTTTTAAAATCACTCTATTCTGGAGCAAGCCATGCATCTGAGACAAAGAGGTTAACAAACAGGTTTGATACTTAGTTATGCTACATAAAGCGTCATATAGCAAAGAGTAAAATAACTATGGCTGAGTAGCAAGATCCATGTGGGTGGGCTCCTGTGCCTGCAGGAAGGGGGTCTTTATCTATTGATATACAATATTGATTGTATATTTTTTGTGGTACTTATACAGTAGTAATTATTTGATTTGTTATACAAATTACATAAATTCTCATGCTCTGATGAGGATGGGTGTTGTGTCAAGATTTGGATGCTACTTACTATATGCTCAGCTTCTTTACTGCTACCAAGCACCACAGTAAAATAACTCAAATATTGAGGAAAAAGTAATCAAGTCCCTCTTGGACAACAATATTGCCTTCCACTTATATAACATCTTTCAGCTAAGGATCTCAAATTACCTACAAGGGAAATTATTCTTCTCTTAACAGCTGGGGAACAGAGACACAGAAGGCAAGAATTAATTTTGAACATACAACCTGAAACAGCTAGGGCCTTATTTTCAGAAGTGCTGAGTATAAATAGTAACTGAAAGGGAAGCTGCAAGTACTCATTACCTCTGAAAATCAGGCCTTTTGTGTCTCAAGTTGAATGCCCAAAATTGAGGCACCAAAACCCTGAGTGACCGTTTTGGAAAATTAAACCTAAGGGAAGGGCACATAATGAGTTAGCAGTACAAGTATTCAACAGTGCAGAAGTGCCATGCATTTTCCTGGGCAGCGCCTACTCTCACACTAGGTTTCATATAAAGAATGGAGGATCTCCCTCTGTTTCCATTTCCTTGATTAGGATCACAGCAGCAGGACTGGCTATATAGTTTGCAGCAGTACTAGCAATCCACATGCTCAAAAAGTCAGGCCCCCGATGCGTCAGGCCCCCCAAAGTTAGTGAACATTTAAAAATAGAAGTTTTCTTTTAAAATTTGCCTCCAAACTTGTTTCTGCTATAAACCTTTTTAAAATGAATACTTAACTTATCATGCAGTTATACGGCTTCAAGAAATGGGACTTTAAGAAAGACACTAAATATTGCAAGACTAGCAAGTCACGACAGCTAGTAACACTTTACAGTGTTTGGGAGGCAGATTCCCCCCAACCCAACTGGAGACAATGCACTTGCTCTTCTTCTCCCCACCCCCTCCTCAGGAGAGGATAAACATGTGACAGTGGTGTGATGGAAGGCACCCCAATACTAGGTTGAAGAGCACAGTTTGAAAGCCTATACACAATAGAACAAGGCTCCAGAGGCAGGTGAGGCTGGGGCAAAACCAGGCCTTGAGTTGCCTCCCTCTCCAATCCTGCTGCCAGATAAGATCAGGCATATCCCAGCTGCCATTTGTGGTGGAGCTAGGGATGCTGGGTATGCTACCACACCCCCTAGCTTGAAGGGGTTTCCATTATATACAGGATTTGCAGTTTGGTTCAATGGCTTTCAGCATTCCCACTATAAAACTTGTTTCAGCACCCCAGCCAACTGGAGAGAGACATGGCCTGAACATCAGCTTTTGCCTCACCCTCCCCACCTGCAGCAGAGAGGGGCAGGCAGGGCTGAGCATCAGTATAATAGGTGGGGGGGAGACAGTTCACTCTTGAGGCCAGGCCCTGACCCCAAGCAGATGGGGAAACAACTCCTGGCTGCTCTTGCCACGCTAGTGCCCACCAGTCTGCATGACCTTCACCCTACACCCAACCCCGTCCTCAGCATTCACAGTCTTACTCCCTACAGCTGGCCAGGGCAGGCCCTGGATGCCTAGGCCAGGCAGGACGAGCACAGCCAGCCCAGGCAAGGGGCCCAAAGCGAAGCCAGGCCGAGAGTACAGCTCCCAGCATTCCGCGCTCCGCTTTGCTGCGGGCCTCGGAGCGGGGCGAGCTGCGACTTCCCGCCGCGTCCCCACCCCAGAGGCACTGCACGAGCCCCCTGGCAGGAAGCCGACAGCCCTAGGATTTCCTAACCCCCAACTACCTCATTTATCTCACGTGACCGTTAAACTACGTTCCCCCCCCCCCGCCTTAATATAATTGGTGGATACAGCCGCCAATCACATTCTTCCACTTCGCACTGTCCCTTTTCCATTGGTCGCTGTTGGTAAAGCCGCCTCTTCCCCTGCCACGTCTGTTCTGATTGGCTGAGATCATTGGCCTGTCCCTGCCCCATGGAAATACCTGTCGCTCTGTGACAGGTTGCCAGGGAGGGCATGACTGAGAGCGTAAGGTGGAGATTGGTTCCTCCTCCCCCTTCACCTCCTCTATTCCCCCTCCCCTCTGCTAGCTCCGCCCTCTCTCAGATGGGCGGGGGGAAGAGACTCCCATTCATTTATCCTCGCACCTCTTCTGAATCGCCTGCGGCTTTAGGCCTTGGTAGTCTCATGCCCCAGCCTCGCCCCACTGTCTCCCACGTCATCTCCCCGTACGGTTTCCTCTTGGCTCGCGCGCGGCCCTCCCCCGTCTCCCACTTCTCTGCCTCCCACCCACTCGTGCGCAGCCTCTCTGCCTCCCTCGCGCCCCACCCCGCCCCCCGCCGGCTCCTCCTTCCCCCTCCGCCCGCCTCCTCTCTCAGCCTGTGGCCCCTCCTTCTCGCTCCTCCTTGCCCCTCAGCTCGCGCGCGCTGTCCCGGTCGCGCTCTCTGCCTCGCGCCGCACTGGGATGTTGACGGCTGCGTCGGGAGGCAGATCCCGGCTCGGCGAGGCGGCGGCCGGGGGAAGCCAGTGAGGCAGCCACAGCCCCCGCCGTAGCGCTCAGAGAGCGGGCGGACCCTCCCTCCTTCCTCCCGCCCGTGCGCTAGGCGGAGAGACTGCGAGGAGCCCGGGGTACAACATGGCGGAGCACTCGGCCCCCGACCACAGGCACAAACCCGCCAACTCCGCCGGCTCCTTGGCGCTGGGGAATAGCCGGCCCGGGACGGGCAGCGGCTCCTCCGCGGCGGCTGCCGGCGGCCCCCCGGCGGGTGGAGGCGGCCTGTCGGGGGGCCTGTCGCAGCCGGCGGGCTGGCAGTCGCTGCTCTCCTTCACCATCCTCTTCCTGGCCTGGCTGGCCGGCTTCAGCTCCCGGCTCTTCGCCGTCATCCGCTTCGAGAGCATCATCCACGAGTTCGACCCCTGGTGAGTCGTCGCCGCCGCCGCCGCCCTGGGGTAGGGGGTAGTGGGGAGGGCGGGGGCAAGGGGTCGGGGCTGGTCCCTGCGCTGCCCCTGGGCTGGGCGATGAACGCGCCACCCCCCCGAGCTCCGGAGGCGGAGCGCTGCCCCCGGTGAACGGCCCAATCCGGCCGGGCACCGGCCTGCGGGGCCGCTCGCCCACTTCGCCAAGTTGAGCTGCGCCTGTTCCTCCCACTGCTGGCGGGTGGGAGCCGCGAGAGGACGTGGTGCGGCTGGGCTAGGAGCGAAGGGGCATCAGGTATTGGGACACGCGAGGCGAAGGGGGCCGTGGGCCGAGCGAGGAGGCGCAGGCAGGCGTCGGGCTGGGAGGCAGCGTGAGCGGGACCCGAAGGTAGGGCACAGAAGCGGTAATACGCAGCCAATGTGTGTGGGCTTTGCGGAGCATGGTTAATCGGTGTGATCGGAAGAAAGGTGTTAAAATGAAGCAGCCTTATTGCTTTGCCTATCTCCTTCCTGTGTGCCCCCTTTGAGTTGAATCTTGCATGCTGCAGCTAGGAGTGTTGGTACAAAATACAGGTTTTGTGGCAAGGGAGGTATCGGGAAAGTTGTGGCAACAGCAGGCAGGTGGGCTGCAGAGTTACATTGGAGAAATTGAAATCAGTATGTGCTTTTTTAAATGAAGATGAACCAAAGAATTTCATATAAAGTCCTTCTGTCACATTGTTGTCTCCAGATGTGCAGTAGCACTTCATAGTATTCTTTCACTGGATTCCTTTTTGACCAGGGCCAGGGAGGGAGGAGGGTAAGGAATGCACCTCAGGAAGTAAATCTTCATAAAAGTGACTGGTGGGATTACAATAAAACGGGTGACACTGATTTACTGCCAGATATTTCAAAGTGCCCAGGTTTTTTTTTTTAACCTAAGGTTTCTTACTGTTTCTCAAATATCATTATATACAAATGAAAACAATCTTTAGAAAATAAACTGGATTCTTGTAGTTGGAGGGAATGGAACCATGTTATGCAAAAGATCAAGAAATGCTGCACTAATTTCTGTTCTAGTCCTTGCAGCAAGGTTTGTGGCTCAGAGGAATACAGCAGGAGTGTGGGGAAATTTTTTGGAGAGTATGGCATTGAAATATTGTATCTTGTGTTAGTTGAGACCATTCTAGGAAGGTGCCCCGTATTTAGATCCTTAAGTAAGATATTTTTGCATTATTCATTTGATTTTCTTATTTTTTTTTTAAACAAGCCAAAATTTTAGGTCTGAGGTCTCTTATGGTTGATCATTTTGAGGGAAGGGCATGCTCTATGTTTTGAAATACTGAGTACACATTTTATTGGTTTTATAAAATCTAGAAAAAATGTAATGTTTTACTAAATAGATATTGTACATTTCAATTTGCACACTTGAATATTCAGTTTAGGTGCAACTTTTATTTAGTTTGCAAATTATGGTATTTGAGGGCAGAGGTAGTGTCCAGAGAAGTAAAGAACACGATGAAGGCTTTGTTCTTAAGCATTGTGTTAAATCCCTTTAATGCAAATTCTGTACTGAAAAAGCAAAAGTAAAGGATACTTAGTTCAAGCATTGGCCCATTATAAGAGTGTTTTATTGTGTAAATGTAAATAAGTGAAATTGAAATGCAAATCTAAATTAATATAAATTAGAGATTAAGGGATTATTAACTTTGGTGCATACTTTAGGAATTGTCGCCTATATAATTTTTTTAATGCTTTTCTGTTCTAAATGTAGGTAAAGGGATTTACACTTTGAAATAGTTTCCAACTGCAATAGTTTTCGCAGTCAGGAAGTTTTTCCTGGTATAGGTCTAAATTCTCCCCTAATTGCTTCCCGTTATTCTTTTTTATCAAGGTTCATTCTCCTCAGATGAATGGGAATTGTGCTGTCGTGAGTTAGGTGATGTAGTATCAAATTAAAAAAAAAAAGGGGGGAGATAAAACAAAAATTAAATTTCTAGCTCTTATGGCAGCAAAGGTAACGTTCTACTTGTAAACAGCATGTTAGATGCAGTCATCTTCCTGACTACAAACAGACAGCTTCGGTCTATCTGCTGCTGCATGTAGCTTTGTCAATCATCTGTAGAATAAAGTTAACAAAACCCAGTGGTTATTCTGCAAGTCTTGGAGCAGCAGTGAAAATGTCAAGAATCATGTCAATGTTATGATGCTACATGCCAGAAGTGTAGCAGTAGGCAGTAGAGCTATTTAGTGGGGAAGAGAACCTAAACTGTGCAAGATCTGGAAGAAAGATGGAGTAGAGGAGACCCTTCTACATTGCAGCTGTCTTAGTGCAAGGAGACAGGAGGAGGAGACAGAGCTGCTCCTCCATTTGAGCAGTTAGATAGGAGTAGAATTGCAAATTTATAACACTCCTACAAGTCAAAGTCCAGTTAGAAAGAATCCATAAGCAGAGTCCAGGAACCACGCCCAGGTAAAAATCTCAGTACCTGCCTCCTTCCTAGGGTATGTCTACACTGGCAGAGTTACATCACTGTCAGTTACATCGCAGCTCAGAGAGCGCTGAAGGGAAACCACTGTTGTGTGTTCACACTGTCAGCTGCCTGTGCAACAGCATGTTCACACTTGCGGCACTTGCATCAGTATTCGGAGTGATGCACTCTGGGCAGCTATCCCACAGAGCATCTCTTCCTCTTCTGCTGCTAAGAGTTGTGGGAAGGAGGAGGGGGTTGCGGGGCATCCTGGGTTCTGTCCCAGTGGCCCATGATGCATTGCTTCGCATCCCAGCAATCTCTGTGCTTCCATCCGCATTTGGTGCCGTCTTTCAACCGTTTGTGTACTGCGTGCTCTGCCTCTTCGGTGTGCAGGAATGGATCCCGCACTGTCGACCAATATGCTGCTCACTCTCAGTAACATGTCACGAGTAGCAGTGTAGTTTTTCCTTAAACTACAAAGGCAAGAGGAGTGTGACATTGATCTCGCCACGCATAGTAGCTACGACACAAGATTGCTTGTGGCATTCACGGAGGTGCTGACCATAGTGGAACGCGGCTTTTGAGCTCGGGAAACAAGCGCTCAGTGGTGGGATCACATCATGATGCATGTCTGGGATGACAAGCAGTGGCTGCAGAACTTTCAGATGAGGAAAGCCACATTCATGGGACTGTGTGATGAGCTCACCCCAGCCCTGCGGCTCAAGGACACGAGAATGAGAGCTAACTTGTCGTTGGAGAAGCATGTGGCGATTGCACTGTGGAAGCTGGCTACTCCAGACTGCTGCCGATTGGTCGCTAACCAGTTCGGAGTGGGAAAGTCGACTGTTGGGTTGACGGAAGTGTGCAGGGCCATTAATCGCATTCTGCTCTGAAAGACCGTGACTCTGGGCAATGTGGATGGCTTGCATAAATGAGCTTCCCTAACTGCAGAGGGGCGATAGATGGCACGCATATTCCAATTCTGGCACAAGACCACCTAGCCACCGAGTACATTAATTGGAAGGGGTATTTCTCTATGGTTCTCCAGGCGCTTGTGAATTACTGTGGGCGTTTCATGGACATTAATGCAGGCTGGTCCAGAAAGGTGCATGACGCATGCATCTTTCGGAACACTGGCCTGTTCAGGAAGCTGCAAGCAGAGATTTTTTTTCCCGGACCAGAAGATCACTGTAGGGGAAGTCGAAATGCCCATTGTGATCCTGGGAGACCCTGTCTACTCCTTAACGCCGTGGCTTATGAAGCCATACACGGGGAACCTTGACAGCTGCAAGGAGCGGTTCAACAACAGGCTGAGCAAGTGCAGCATGACTGTTGAGTGTGATTTTGGCCGTTTAAAGGCCCGCTGGCGCTGCCTATATGGGAGGCTGGACCTGGCAGATGACAATATTCCTATGCTTATAGCTGCGTGCTGTACGCTCCATAATATTTGGGAAGGGAAGAGTGAAAGCTTCACTCAGGGCTGGACCACTGAGGCTCAGCGCCTGGAGGCTGAATTTGAACAGCCAGAGCCCGAGCTATTAGAGGTGCGCAGCGCAGGGCCATAAGGATCAGGGATGCCTTGAGGCAGCAATTTGAATCTGAAAGCTACTAATATTTGTTGCTATGCTCGGGAGTGCGGTGCTTGTAATGCTCGGAGGTGATCGTGATTGGTGCAGACTATGCACTGTGAAGGTTTTAGAAAATTGCCTGTTGTTTTGCAGGGCTCTGTTTGCTTTCAATTAATGGAATAAAGATTGCTTTCAAACCAAAACAATTCTTTTATTAAAAAATTGCAACAAGAGGAGAGAGACAAACACACGCATCAGCACTGTGGGGGATGGGGGAAGGGAGGGTCCAAGGAGGAGGTGGGGTCCTGGGATGGTTAAAGATTTGTGTATGTCCAGGTGTCATATGCAGCCTTGTCCTTTGGAGTACAGTGCAGTGGGTACTGTACTTCAGCGGGGCTAAACTGCAGAGGGATGGGTGTTGAGTGCAGTGGGTACCGGGAGTCTGCAGGGCTGGACTGTGATGGGGCAGGAGTGGAATGCAATGGGTACAGACTGGAACCAGGAGGTTGATAAGAGTGTGTTGGTGGTGTCTGGGGGTGCATGAGAGAGAGTTTTGCGTCAGCGGCTGCAGGGGAGGTGCGGCGAGGTGCGGAGCTGCTCGGTTTGCAGTGCTAGTAGCACCTGCAGCGTGTCTGCTTGTGCTACTAGCACTGCAAACCATAACATTTAAGAGCTGCTTTGTTCTGGTGCGCCGCTTTCTCCTTTCAGTCCCTCTTCTCGCTGTCCCGCCACTCCTTCAATTCTTGTTTTTTCGGCTGTGGAGTGCATTATGAAATCATTCAGAAAGTCCTCTTTAGTTCTTCGTGGCCGCTTTCTAATTCTGCGCAGCTGTTCAGCCGGCGATGAAAAAGAGGGAGGCTGGGCTCTGAAGGTTATATCTGTAAAGCCAAAATACAACATTTTACAGAAGCAATATTGTTTGCAACACACAGACCACTGATTCAGTGATTTAAAACACAGCCACTCTTCACATACCTGTCACTAACTGGCTGACCCCAGGCAAGGACACAAGCTACAAGACCCCAAAAATGGTGAGTAACCACAGGTGCTGGGGAAATCAGTGTTCCAGGACTGTACTGGGCACATGGCTCTTGGGGAGAGCCAGCACTGTAGGGGGGGGCCTTATAATCATTCCTGTCCCCACATTTTCCACAGGCTGTGTTCATTATGGAAGATATCTCGCTGGGAATCAAGGGAGGGTCTTCTCCAAGACTGCAGCTTCCGCCCTGGCCCTTATGCGGCTCACCTGTGTGCAGCAATGGTCGGTTCCCCCGTGACGACAGAGTGGCATGGGAAAGTTACCCTTAATGGGGCAAGAAATAAAGCAGCTCTGCTAAAGAACCTGCGGCAGCAGATTGTCCAGTATCTCCATGAAAGTTTGTGAAGATCTCTGAGGCAGATTCCTGTGACGTGAGGGAGTCAATCAACACCCTGTTCTGCGGCTCAGACTAGGCATGTGGTAGTACACGCATCATACAGACACAAGCCTGCTTTCTGCAACCCTCCTGCCCCCAACAACTGGCTTCAGCGATTCCCAAAATCAAAGCCACTTACCAGGGGCCTCCTCTCCTGTTTGCGCTTCACCAAGCTCTGACAGCTGTGAATGACTAGCTTCCTCCAGAGTAGAGAAGAGCTCCTAGCTGCATGCATCTCTGACCTCCGAGTCATCCTCTGCCTCTGGGTCCCCCTCCCCCCCCATCCAAGATTTTCTCCTCCTGCCTCGGTCCACTCTCTATTGGCACGTGAGCCACCGAAGTATCCACAGTGGCCTTCGCAGTGGAGGTGGGGTTTCCACCAAGTATCGCGTCCAGCTCTTTGTAGAACCGGCAGCTTGTGGGCACAGCACCGGTTTGCCTCCCGCACCTTGTGCACTTCCTTCACTTTGACCCTGCACTGCAGTATGTCTTTCTGTCATGCATCGTGAAATCTGTCTGTAGGTATCATAATTCCTACGGCTGGAGCGCAGCTGGGACTGGACAGCCTCCTCTCCCCAAATGCGGATGAGGTCCAGCAGCTCGGCATTGCTCCAAGCGGGGGATTGCCTGGAGCATGCAGCAGGCATGATCACTTGGAAGGATGCACTGAGACCACTGCATGCGTCACCGAGCAAACAGGAAGGGGACTTTCAAAATTCCCAAGGAATTTAAGGGGTGGTATCAAGCTTGGTTACAATTAGAGCTGTCAAGCGATTAAAAAAATTAATCATGATTAAGCACACCGTTAAAAAAGTTAATCGCGATTAATTGTTCTGTTAAACAGTAGAATACCATTTATTTAAATATTTTCAGATGTTTTCCACGTTTTTCAAATATATTGTTTTCAACTACAACACAGAATACAATGTGCACAGTGCTCACTTTATATTTATTTTTGATGACAAATATTTGCACTGTAAAAAAACAAAAGAAATAGTATTTTTCAATTCACCTAATACAAGTAGTGTAGTGCAATCTCTTTATCACGAAAGTTGAACTTTCAACTGTAGAATAGTTTTGTACTTATGTTAAAAAAAATTTCTCCCAAGTGATATTTTAAAACTAATGCTATTTTATAGCTAATGGCTTTATGATCCTCTATAGATGTGTGGTTTTCTTTTAATATTCCAATATTTTTGTTATTTATTTAGATTTAAAATAAGACACCTATCCAAAGCTCCAGGTGCCCTAACAAATTATTAGCAGTACAACAAATGCAGTGAAACCTAGACAGCTGCAGTGGCACAGGAGCCAGAGCTGTAAACGGGAGTTTGAGTGGGAGTTCTGTTGGAGGAGTTTGTTGGAAGACTAAGAGAGGCAGCAGAGGAACAGACAGGCTAGTGAAGGGAGTGTGTGATGTTCTGGCAGTGTTTTGGTGCTCCTTGGGGGTTTGTTTTGCTGTGGGTGGTGGTGGTTTGGTTTGCGTTTCCCGGACTAACAGGATTTAGGTGGGAAGGCTATGACAGATACCGAGGCAGCAGTGGTAGTGACCCAAGCAGTGGAAGATACAATGAAGATGACTGGATGTGGAAGCTGCAGCATCTACATGATCCTGGAAGGGGTACCTGAAAAGAGTTTCGTCTGCATGAAGTGCCGCCTGATAGAGCTGATGGAAGAAAAGATCCGAAGATTGGTGGAAACTCTGGTTGAGTTTAGAAGGAGGTTCGAGCAGATGATGGAGCAAAGACATGAGGAGGCTGAAGGGAAAAATTCAGACTTGCAGATGGAAGCAGGACCAAAGAACTCTGAGGGGAGACTTCTGGGTGAGGAAAATGGTCAATGGAAGCATGTGACTAAGAGAACCAGGCAGAGGAAAAGACGGGCTAGTGAAGGAGAAATAGAGCTCAGGAACAGGTTTGTGGAGTTTGAAAATGAAGAAGGGGCATAGCAGATGATCGCTGAAGGTGAGAGGGCAAGGAAGAAGAGAAGAGCAGCTAGTCCTGTAGGAAGAGGGGAAGAGTCACTGGAGATAACACCAAATATGAGCCCCAGGAGGATACAGAATGGGTTGCAGAGGATTGCAAGGGAGAATAGGAATCAAGAGGACTTGCAGCCAGAGGGAACAGGGGATAGACTGGAGAATCGCACCATCACCAGGAAAAGGCAGGTCTACATGATTGAGGACTCCTTACTGAGAAGAATAGACAGGCATGTAACCAGAGCTGATCCAGAGAACAGAAGGGTGTGCTGTCTGGCGGGTGCTAAGATACGGGATGTGGACCTGAGGTTGAAGAGGATCCTAACAGGAGTGGGAAAGAATCCACTGATTGTCTTTCATGTGGGAACAAATGATACGGCTAGATTCCCGCTGGAACGTATCAAGGGAGACTATGCCAGGCTGGGGAAGACGCTTAAGGAAATCGAGGCTCAGGTGATCTTCAGTGGGATTCTGCCTGTTCCTAGAGAAGGGTAACAAAGGTGTGACAAGATTATGATGATCAACAGATGGCTCAGGCAGTGGTGCTATAAGGAGGGCTTTGGGATGTATGGCCACTGGAAGGCATTCATGGACAGAGGATTGTTCTCTCGGAATGGACTTTACCTGAGTAGGGAGGGAAATAGACTTCTAGGATGGAGGCTGGCCCAACTGATTAAGAGAGCTTTAAACTAGGAATTTGGGGGAGATGGTTGGGAGATGTCCAGATAATCTCAACGCCCGATTTTGACATTGAGAGGGAGGAAAACTAAGTAAGAAAGGATACAGCCATGGGTAGGAGAATGGACATAAGGAGGAAAGGTAGTGTAGATACCAGTCTATAGGTGATACTGGCGGTAGAATGTCTGTGCCTAATCAGGTAAAGAATGTGAGCAAAGCCAAACAGCAAAAATTAAGCTGTTTGTAGACCAATGCGAGGAGCCTAGGTAACAAAATGGAGGAACTAGAGTTACTGGTGCAGGAAGTGAAACCAGATATTATAGGGATAACAGAAACATGGTGGAATAGTAGTCATGACTGGAATACAGCTATTGAAGGGTATGTGCTGTTTAAGAAGGACAGAAACAAAGGCAAAGGTGGTGAAGTAGCATTCTATATCAATGATGAGGTAGACTGTAAAGAAATAAGAAGGGATGGAATGGATAAGACAGAGTCTGTCTGGGCAAAAATCACATTGGGGAAGAAAGCTACTAGAGCCTCCCCTAGGATAGTGCTTGGGGTGTGCTATAGACCTCCGGGATCCGATTTGGATATGGATAGAGACCTCTTTAATGTTTTTAATGAAGTAAATACTGATGGGAATTGTGTGATTATGGGAGACTTTAACTTCCCAGATATAGACTGGAGGATAAGTGCTAGTAATAATAATAGGGCTCAGATTTTCCTGGATGTGATAGCTGATGGATTCCTTCACCAAGTAGTTGCTGAACCAAGAAGAGGGGATGCCATTTTAGATTTGGTTTTGGTGAGTAGTGAGGACCTCATAGAAGAAATGGTTGTAGGAGACAACCTTAGTTCGAGCAATCATGAGCTAATTCAGTTCAAACTAAATGGAAGGATAAACAAAAATAGATCTGTGACTAGGGTTTTTGATTTCAAAAGGGCTAACTTTAAAGAATTAAGGAAATTAGTTAGGGAAGTGGATTGGACTGAAGAACTTGTGGATCTAAAGGCGGAGGAGGCCTGGAATTACTTCAAGTCAAAGTTGCAGAAACTATCAGAAGCCTGCATCCCAAGAAAGGGGAAAAAATTCATAGGCAGAAGTTGTAGACCAAGCTGGATGAGCAAGCATCTCAGAGAGGTGATTAAGAAAAAGCAGAAAGCCTACAAGGGGTGGAAGATGGGAGGGATCAGCAAGGAAAGCTACCTTATTGAGGTCAGAACACGTAGGGATAAAGTGAGAAAGGCCAAAAGCCATGTAGAGTTGGACCTTGCAAAGGGAATTAAAACCAATAGTAAAAGGTTCTATAGCCATATAAATAAGAAGAAAACAAAGAAAGACGTGGGACCGCTAAACACTGAGGATGGGGTGGAGTGGAGGTTAAGGATAATCTAGGCATGGCCCAATATCTAAACAAATACTTTGCCTCAGTCTTTAATGAGGCTAATGAGGAGTTTAGGGGTAATGGTAGGATGACAAATGGGAATGAGGATATGGAGGTAGATATTACCACGTCCGAGGTAGAAGCCAAACTCGAACAGCTTAATGGAACTAAATCGGGGGGCCCAAATAATCTTCATCCAAGAATATTAAAGGAACTGGCACATGAAATTGCAAGCCTATTAGCAAGAATTTTTAATGAATCTGTAAACTCAGGGGTTGTACTGCATGACTGGAGAATTGCTAACATAGTTCCTATTTTTAAGAAAGGGAAAAAAAGTGATCCCAGGAACTACAGGCCTGTTAGTTTGACATCTGTAGCATGCAAGGTCTTGGAAAAAATTTTGAAGGAGAAAGTAGTTAAGGAAATTGAGCTCAATGGTAATTGGAACAAAATACAACATGGTTTTACAAAAGGTAGATCATGCCAAACCAACTTGATCTCCTTTGAGAAGGTAACAGATCTTTGGCAAACTATAACCAGATTGTCTGAAATCTTCTGTGGTTAGTCTCTGACTCAGGAAGAATTCATTTTGGAAATGTAAGCAAAAATGTTTGAGAACAAGGCTAGTGAGGAAAAATAGGTGTTTTGGTCAATCTTGGTACTTTTCTGGTAAGTCCCCCCCCCCCCCTGTTGTTGTTTGGTTTTATTTTTAATATAGATAGATACTCTAGTGTCTACTGGGTGTGGAATAGGAGCTTGAAATTGGGGAGGATGGGTAATTTTGGGGTTAGATGTTTTTGCTGTCCCATGAAAATATGTCCAGATCTGGTCAAGTTACAATCCTGTAAAAATCACAATTTTACATATAGAACTGCTGAAGGCTTGTTCCAGAATTTTCTTAAATTCCAGCCACACTGAACATGCTTCCAAGCATCACTGAGGGCTTGTTTACTCTACCCGCCGGATCAGTGGGCAGCAATCGATCCATTGGGGTCTAGTATAGACGTGATAAATCGACCGCTGAGTGCTCTCCCATCGACTCCGGTACTCCACCAGAACGAGGAGCGCAAGCGGAGTCGACAGGAAAGCGTCAGCTGTCGACTTACCGCAGTGAAGACAACACAGTAGGTAGATCTAAGTACATTGACTTCAGCTATGCTATTCACATAGCTGAAGTTGCATATCTTAGATTGGCCCCGTGCGTTAGTGTAGACAAGCCTTGCGCTTCCTGCACCTTTCTGAAGCAGCCACACAGAACTGAACTTCAGGACATGGATGTGGACAAAATAGATTTGCTTTTTTATTTCACCTCCTGTTAAAATATCCTTTGGCATAGGGAAAGGTGCGCTAGTCAGGGAGTCAGAGGACCATTAATTCTAGTCTCCCCTCTTCTTCTGGCTAATATTAAGAATTCTGTGCACTTCACAGCTCTTATTATTAAGCAAGGCTACATAACTATACCTGGGTACAGAGGAAAGTATCAGTCCTCCATTTTACAGAAAGGATAACTGAGTGTATGCTCCAGGTCAGTCATAGCAGAGCTGTCAGTAGAATCCAGGGCTTTAATATAGGAGACCCAAATCTCTATCCAGTATGCTGCTTCTCAGTCAGTCTGCCAAATCTACATGTTTGGGTATGCTGGCTGAAAACTGGGGTTGCTTCTTCATGTGATATACCGTATGTGCTCGTTCATAAGCCAAATTTTTTTAGTAAAAGGAAGCACCGGAGAAGGGGGTCGGCTTATGAACGGGTATTGAGAGGGAGAAGTGGGACACAGCCCCTCCCCCCAACAGAAGAAGCAAGGAGAGGCAGCGCAGCCAGCAGAGACAGAAGGGAGGAGGCGGGGCCAGAGTCTCCACTTCTGGCCACGCTGCTCTTTCCCCAGCCTCCAAAGCAGCTGCAGCTCCGGGGCTGGCAGGCTGCAGCCGTGCTGCTTGACCCCATCCCCCAGAGCAGGCTGCGGCCGCGCTGCCCGCTCTGGCCCACCGGAGCAAGCTGCGGCCGCGCTGCCCAGCCTACCAGAGCAGCTCCAGCCAGGTCAGAGACATCCTCCCCTGGCCCTCCCCAGATAAGGTGGGAAGGGATGGGATGGGGAGAGTGTGGGGGTCCCGGGCTGGGGTGGGGTCATGTGTGGGGTGGTCACAGGGATTACTCTCCTGACTCCCAGCTTCTTCCCCCCCCCCCCCCCCCCCAAAATTTCCCCACCAGTCGCTGTCCCGGCCCGTCAGGGTAAGCAGCTGGCGTGCCGGGACACTTTGTTTACTTAGGTTTACCTCCGTGCCTGCGGACGCTCAAGCGGACCACTAGCGGCTTATCCCGATGGCCCGGGAGCCAAAGTTTCCTGACCCCTGGATTATAGTTATGAACAGGTTATAAAAATTTTCGATTTTTACTTATCCATCCCGGGGGGGGGAGGGGGTCGGCTTATAAATGAACCGGCTTATGATCGAGTATATACAGTAATGTTCCCCTATAGTGATTGGTCCGTGTAAGATAAAGCTTTCTGTTGTTGTCAGATAATGGAATTACTCCTTTAGCTCAAGTGATAGAGTTTTATGTTGCACCGTTGAAGCTCCTGGGCTCGTACACAGCTGTCAGCCCAGGCAGGGATTGTTGTACATGCTAACGTTTCTTTTATTTATTTATTTCCACTTTAAAAAAAAAAAAAAAGGAAAGTATACCACCCCATGCTTCCTTTCTCTTAGTGCTATTCTCTGCTTTGTTAGCTACCCTGTTTCCCCGAAAATAAGACATCCCCCGAAAATAAGACCTACTTCCAGTTTTGCCTCTCGCTGTAATATAAGGCATCCCCCCGAAAATAAGACCTCCCCGATAATAAGGCCACCCCGGAATATAAGGCCCCGAAGCTCCAGGAAAAATAAGACCTCCCCTGAAAATAAGACCTAGCGCATCTTTGGGAGCAAAAATTAATATAAGACACTGTCTTATTTTCGGGGAAACAGGGTATATACCTTCCACCTTCTGTAATACATGAGGCAGGGGCTATGTGAACAGCAGCCTTATTTACTATATCCCTGTTTCATGCATTGGGCCAGCTAAGCCAGTGGTTCTCAAACTTTTGTACTGGTGACCCCTTTCACATAGCAAGCCTCTGAGTGTGACACCTCCCTCCCCCCGATAAGATAAAAACACTTTTTAATATATTTAACACCATTATAAATGCTGAAGGCAAAGCTGGGTTTGGGGTGGAGGCTGACAGCTCGTGACCCCCCATGTAATAGCCTCATGACCCCCTGAGGGGTCCCGACTCCCAGGTTGAGAACACCTGATTTAAGCTGTATGATAAATGGGGAAGGGGTCTTGTGGAAAAAATACTACGATGATTATGTAATTATATTGTACAGGCAACGTTAATTCTGGCATTTCTTAAATTTTGAGTGGTTGACTTGCAACTTTTACATACTTTTAATGCAGGCACACAATAAGCAGTAAATAACTGTTGCTTTACATTGCAAGAAGTATGTTTTTGTGTGGGCATGGGTTTATGAAGGCTTTTTAAATTCTGATCTTCCCTTCCCAGTGATTGGCAGACAGTGAGGAAAACCACATGTTGAGAAGGGTATTTCTTCAAGAATGCATATGACTGACTAGGGAAGCTCCACAATAGATGGAATATCTATATATCTTTACCAACCAGTTGGAAAAATAACATTTCATGTTTCCTGACCTGAAGGGTGTTGAATTGAAATATTTAGGACAAATGGTCAATAATACCTCTCTTGATACAGTTACCTTTACTCTTTCAGGTTTCTTTCTTTAGTCTTACTGTATGGCTTGAACTTGCTTTCTTTATGTCAAATCTGTCCTAAAATGTAATATTACAACATACAATTCAATGCATACTGGAATTTATTTTTAAATAATTTTGGAAAAAATATCTTAAAAGAATGTTTTATCTTGACAGTATAGTTATGTTTATAAAAGATATTTACAATTCTCATATATTTAAGGAATTTTAAAGTACTTCATTTTTTTAAACATCATTGGACTGTCTTCATATTATAGCTATTTTTCTCCCCATTCAGAAAGTGAAATGGGTGAAAAGAAATTGTATCTGTAGTTTTATGTTTGTTTTTTTGTGGGGGGGGTTTGGTATTGGGGGGGGGCTGGTCAGGATTGGAAGCTAATGGGTGGCTATCTGGTCTGCTAAAGTGTGGAACAACAAGTGTCAAAACTAATGCAGTTCATGAACTGTTCAAAAAGTTTTATTAATCTTCTTAGGGTACTTTGACTACTGTATGTTATGCAAGTGACTAGCACGATTTATCTGTGTCTAATGTTTGAAGTAATATTTGAAAAGATGCTACATATGTTTCATGATCCATTTTACCTTGTAATAGTTTTTATTCTTTCAGTTGCCACGGTGAAAATTAAGTTTGACAGTAAAGAAATTCCATTAAACATTTGCACTGTAGCATCTTAATTTGTGATGACTGTTGGGGTCAGTCTCATTTTACTTTTGGTCATCTTATTCTGAGAACTTTTGTGATAATCTCACTTTTCTGCTCTAGCTAAACCTCTTCAGTGGCTGACAGTGTTCTTTTGGTTTTGAGTTGGTTGTCCAATTTGAAAGCAATAAAACTGAGTTTTCATTGTTGTTTTTTTGTAAAGAAGGCTGAGCTCTATCTGTTGCTCAGCGGACTCTGTAACATTCCTTTTGATGGAAAGCCATATACCAACAGTTTTAGCCCTGTTCCAGCACCTTTGCTGTGTCTACATTAGGATGTCCTTTTTAGAACGCTTCCATGACATGCCAGTGCCTCTGTGCTTCAACATAGTATTGTTCTCCATGCTCAGAGTGTCTCAGCTCAGTAGCACTTGCACCATGTTCTTGGGATCAGAAGACTGTTTGTGTCAGCTTGTACTTTTCAGTGCACATCCATCTGCTGTTTTTTTCAAGGATGTCTTGGATAGAGAAAGAGGGGCTGCACATCAGCTTTAACATGTTAGTTCAGCAAAACTTTGTATAGGGCGCGTGGCCGTATTGTCTTCTGCCTTACATTTTACTGTGATGTGCCAGTGGTGCCTGTACTCGTCACCCATGCACTGAAAAAAATGTGGGCATAGCCTTCAAGCCCAACAAGGAAACTCCTATATGAGACCATGCCCAGAATGCTTTGAAGAGTAAACTTGTAATGCTGAAACCTGTAATGAGCCTTATTGTTAGGTTTCCCCACACCAGGGTTCCCCCACCCCCATTAAACCAAGTGGGTCTGCTTTCCTATTGGATGCCCCCCACCACCATTGGAGCTGAGGGCTCTGCCAGGTTTTGGCTGTTTGAAGTTGGTGGTACTGAACTCCAGCGTATCACATGAGGTGAAAGCCTCTGTACAAGAGACCAAGGCAGCAGGCACCAGGAAAAGGCACCTGACGTCAAGCAACTATGTACTGAGGCCTCCTGATTCCCCATCTTATACTGCAGTGCTCAAAGAAGAGAGAACAGTGATTTTTGGTTACCACTACGTCTTGTGGTCATCTGGGGGTCATCTGCAAGACTGTCACAAAATCTTCAGTACTGGCTTCCAGACAGCCCTCTTGCCGTGGATCACCCCACCTCCAAAAAAGGAGATGCTGCAGGAAATGCTATTGAGTCTCTCCTGTCAAAGAGAGCTATTAAGCTTTTGTCACTGGCCAAAAAGATAACTGGTATCCAGAGTGAATGGTGGCTTAAGCAGAGCTGTTCCGCGGTCTTTATTTAACTAGAACTCCTTAGCTCATCTTTCTGGGGTGTTGTATTTCTAGCTAACTTCCAAAATATGAGAATATTCAGAGGCTACCTTCAAGCAGAATTTACTTATCAATAACTGTAGTTTGTTCAGATGTTGTCTCAGCCTATTCATACTACCTAACCAATTTCCCCCTCTTCCTCAGAGTTCTGCTGTATTGAAATCTGACCATGAAAGGAAGGTACAGGCAGTTGGTGGCCACAGGCCTATTATATAACATTGGCCTTGAATGATTAAGTTTTAAAAGGGCACTCATGTGGCATCTAACAAGTACTGCTCATTGATAATTTTCTGAAGTCTGCAGGTGCATCCCAAAAGTGTAAATATGAGGTGGCAATACTGAAGTTAATGATGAATAAACTTTTTTTTCCTCCAGATTGTGCTGAGGTCCATTATTTACCAGTTCATATTTTAGTTGTTCCTTGAAAATTATTTAACACTTTTTTTATTTTATTTTTTTACAGGTGGACTGGTATGTGAATATTTATGTACTGCACACCATCAAGTGTTCAGTTACCATAGTTCAGAAACAGGAATCTGTGTTTAACTTGCTTTAATTATTTGTCACTTGTCTTCAAGTGGAATATCTTCCATCTTTAGTTGAAAGCTTGCTAATGAAAAATTTAAAAAAAATTCGGGTCTGCAATATAGCTCATGAGATGTATTCTTTCATAGATAAAACCTTGTGAATTGGCTGAGTACAGCATTTCATCTAATGAAAGTTATTTTGTGAGGATAAAGAAATTAAGTATTTTTAAAAAATTGGATGGTATTTGATGAACAGTTTGTGATATGTAACTCCTACAAGCAGGAGGGTGGGCAGAAATCTGATAAAAGATAGGTTTTTTGTAAGTACCAGCCAAGAAAACTCAATCTCGGTGTTCTTAAAGTTAAGTAGCATCCTTTCTGGATTGGGCCTTATCACCAGTAATAAATATCTAGTCCAAATTCTGCCTTCATTATCATCAGTTCAAGAGACTCAACCGTCACTGGGACCCATGGTACCACCTCCAGTGCCTTCATCTGCACACCGAACAGCTCCACGGATGTGGCCATCAGGATACCAGTTAGGCTGCTATCATCTAGGGAAGAACCACAGTTGATTTACCTGGCTTTCCTTTCTTCGGAGTCTGAATCTTCTTCACCACTACTGACTGATATGGCACTGCCTTGGTCTCAAGAAGAAGCTTCTTCCTCATCAAACTCTGAAGTGGGATCCTACGTGTCCCAACCTAGCCAGTCCCATCAGGAAGGGATATGTTACCTTTCCGCAGTTTCCGCCTCAGTACCAGCACAAACTTTATAGGATGGAGCCTTGGGCTTTGCATAGTTGGGGATCAGTGCCATACCAGTGGCCCTTTTGGAACCCAGGGGGCTTCCTCCCCCAATCCAGAGCATCCCCACAGCAACCTCAGCTGGTTGCAGCTACTGGCTGCCAGGAACTTCATCTCCATAAAAACCATAGCATTGGTGCTGAGCCCAGTACCAAGCCAACTCAGGATCCTTCTTGTGAACAGCTGCATGAGAAGCAAGAACTGGACTAGCCCCTGATGCCATTAGCATCCTCTTCCTCGTCCCTGAATGAGGTAATTGTAGCAGAGCCTATTTCTCCACCTTCAGATGATTTTAAGACTTAAGATTTTAAGTTGTTGCGAAGGATGCCTATGGCCTTAAATATTCCCCCCCCCCCCCCGAGGAGGTCCAGGAAAAATCCCATGAGTTGGTGGACACTCTGACCTCTGTGACACCAGCTAGAATAGTTATACCGACAAAAGAGGCTATTGTAGAGCCTACCAAGGTCCTTTGGCAGACCCCAGCTTCCCTGTCTCTGACTTCAAAAGGAGAGGAGAAATGGTACTATGTCCCCCCCTAGGGGTTCAAACACCTATGTAACCATTCTCCTCTAGGCTCCCTTGTAGTGGCAGCAGCCAGTGAAAAAGAAAGATGGGCATCAGGCCTCAGCCCCTCAAAATAAAGAAGACCAGAAGCTAGACTTATTTGAGAGGAAACTATTCTACAGGTGGATTGCAGATTCATATTGCAAAAGGTAAGTAACTGTTTCTTTCTGAAATGCAAACGGAGGTCCATTTTCTGTAATAATCTCTGGAATTCCATGTTGGGCAAACCGAGGTTTACAGCATTCAGTGACACAGGCAGCTGTTTTGTGCAAGAAATGTTTCCCAATTATTGGGGTAAGAAATTAACCATCCCATTTAGAATAGAAAATCAAATATAAAAGTCCATACCTAGCTTGCTTCCTGGTTGATCAGATATTTCATGCATCATGAGTTGGTTCCTTTTGTTGATTGGCTAGAAACTCATTGCAAATATTGTACTTGCAAAGTTTATGCCCTCACTGCTCACTTTTGGCCAATGCAGGATGCCCTCAGGCTTCATGTAGACACACTTCAGCACCAACGTGGACTGACTGGGTATGTGTTAGCATTTCAGAATGCATGTCTTCAGGTATTATGACCCTACTGCCTTTTATTACTCCTAGGGGCATTCTGCACCAAAAAAATTAAAAATTCTGCACACATTTTAAAATTCTGCAAATGTTATTTGTCAAAATAACACTACATAATAATGCCAGTTTCAATTATTTTGGTAATTTATTTCAGAATACCTATCAGCAAGTATGTCTGTAACAATACAGAGACACACAAAAATTCCCCCAGGAGTAGAGAGTTAAAGAAACTCCTATGACAACCCGGTTCCTGTGTCTCTGCCCCCTTCACCCCCCCCCAGGCCAGCTGGGGGGCCAGACACTTCCCCCCCTCCCCCGAGCCCAGCCATGGGCCCCCTAGCCAATCCACCCAAACCCCTTCCCCCCCCGGACCCCAGCCATGGACCCCCTTGCCCAGATACCCGCATCTCCTCCCCCCCCCATTGCCCAGATACCTGCACCCCTTCCTCCCCAGAGCCCAGCAGTAGCGCCCCCCCCCCCACCCGCTGTCTCTCCCGCTCCCCCCCCCCTCCCCCCCGAGCCCAGGGATCCAGAGGGAGAAACAGCCTGATGTTTGGTACCGGGCTTGCATGGAGTTTCCTGCGCACCGCCCTCTCCTTCCCTCAGGGCATGCTGGGAACTGCAGCTGCCAGGAACCCTCTAGCTCCCTTTCCCTCCACCCAGCAGTGTCTTCTATGTGCGAGCTGGGCTCTGTCAGGTCCAGTGGCAGCTAGCAGCACTGCAGCCTGTTACTATGGGGGAAAGGAAATTCTGCATGCATGTTAATTTCTGCAAAATTCTGCATTGCGCAGTGGTGCAGAATTCCCCCAGGAGTATACATTCTGCTCTGTCTGAGGGGATAGAGCCTGGTCCACTCCTACCTCCTCAGAAACACCCCAAAGCGCTGCCTCTCCACGCTGAGTGTGCCACAATAACGAGCAAGAGGGACAGTGTCTCTCTCTCACATGCATGACTGAACACACACACACCCCACGGTGAGTTACATTTCAACTGGCTGTTCCGGGCGCCTGAACCAACGTGGCTGCGCTGCCAGGGAGGGGTACATGACCACTGTTATGGCTTCCCTTTGCTTCTCTATCAGAAGTCATTTTTCTGTGAGGAAGCAAAGAAATCTGTGGGGGACATTAATTCTGTGCACATGCAGTGATGCAGAATTCCCCCAAGAGTACTTTTATAGACAGCACCGCTTCTTAATGAAAATTCTTCTTTATATGTCTGTCACAGGCTGGCTAGCCCTTTAAGGGGAGTTGGGTTCAGCCTTATCTTTGATGGATCAGCTACCCCTCAGCTGTAGGAGAGAGGGTTTTCTTCTGTGACTTCTCCAAAAGGGAGAGGTCAGTAGGGAAGGAGATTCCTGTGGCAGGCCTGGGAAAAGGCCAGTCACCCTCCCTCAGGCAGACAACTGAGAGAAAGACAGACTGGGAATACGGACCCAGCCTGGGGAGAACCAGTCTGAGAAGGACTTCAGGAAACATGAAATGTGTGCATAGAGCACTCCTGAGGGAATTCTGCTCCACAGAAAACACATTCTGCGGAAGAAGTGCTGCAGTTCTGCCTTTCTCCCACCAGAGGCCGCTGTGGCACCAGAACAGCTTTCTGACTGGCATTAACAGCTGGCAGCCGGCTGCTTTCGTCACAGCAGCCTCTTGTGGAGCCAGGTTAGGAGGCAGAATGGGCCAAGTGGGGCTGCTGGGGTGGGAGTCACAGACGGGGGTTCAAAGGGCTAGTGGGTAGGACAGACTGGAGCACGGGCTCAGGAGCTAGTGGGTAACAGCATTGAGCCAAGGGCTGAGTGGGAGGGGGGCTCCAGGGGCACATGGGGATGGACAGTAGGAGGGGCTGCAGGGACACACAGGGACAGGGGCATAATGTGCCTGGCTGAATGGAAGAGGTTTAGGCTCGGTATGGGGGAGGCTTCCCAACTGCCTAACCATCCTCCCTCCCCCTCCCCAGAAACTATTCCATACTTTTCACCCACACCCAACAACACTTCAGATTCACTCTCAGGCTCCTTCCCTCTCCCTCAGCTCCTCCATTACCCCGGCTCCCCCAAGCCTTTGCACCACTTCTGAGGGATGCGGGAAATATGTTTCTGTATTGTAGTTTAAATGAATTATTACTCTCAGTTCTGTATTAGTATGCCTAGTAAGGAATCTATTTTAAAAAAAAACCCAAAGCCTGAATCTTTCTATTTGTCTATATTGTTACAGGCATACTTGCTGACAGGTATTTTGAAATAAATTACCAAAATAATTGAAATCAGTGTGATTATATTGTGTTCCTTTGACAAATAAAATAAGCAGAATTTTAAAATATTGTGTGCAGAATTTTTAGTGTTTTGGCACAGAATTCCCCCAGGAGTAAGAGACAGAGAGCCTCTTTTTTCAGCCTGTGGCCTCAGTCCCATTGAGAACAATAGAAAATGTTAGTTATTTTGAAAGAGGGATTTTTTTATCGAATCTCTGCATTTCCCTTACTCACTCTTGTCCCACAAATTTAAACATTGGCCTCCTCCAGTGCAGGGCAGCTAACATGACTTAGTACCAAGTAAATAAGGTTACCATCTCTGCTAGCTATTCTGATATGTCCTGCAGGACTGAAGAAGAGGGGGGGATGATTAACAAGGTAAATTTACTAACAACGTGAAGAGCTGATCTGAGTTCCTTCTTCTTCCATTCTGCTGCTCTCCCTTTCTGCCCTCTTTCTTCTTAAAGATAATTCAAAAGCAGAAACCCTATAGTAGGTGGAGTCAGGTTTTATATGTTCAGTTCTTTGCCTTCTTTCTTCCTGATCACTGGTGGCATAATGTTAGTGTGCTGATTATTCCAGCAGTGTTGGAGTTGAGGAGGGAATTCAACAAATTTCCTATGTCAAATGTTACTGTCACTTTGACTATGCCTTCCATCCTTTTCTACAACTTCAAAATTTATTTTAGTTGAAAGTGGTGCACTTAGTCATTTTGATGGTGGTACTTAAGTGTTCCCAGTGTGTTTATTAAAAAGGTTATATTAAAAATATTTTAAATAGGTGTCACCATCTTTTAAAAAAATTGTAGGTCTGTGAGGACTCTTCTGAGTAACAGCTGGCAATAAGAAATTTCTAGCAGATTGTTGGCCTTCAGGCCCGGGATCAGAATGACTTTATATGTTAGAGGCAAAACTAATCTTTGAATCAATGACTAATAACTGTCAGAACTCCTCTCTTGGAAAGACTGCAGTGACGTAATGTTTATAGCTCAAGAAAGACTGATACTTTTCCTCAAAGTAATAATTTTTTAGATGAAAATCCAAAGGCTTACAAAAAAAATCCTTTATCAGATTTCCAATAGCATTAGTAATTAAAAAGAAAATCAGAATCAAGATAAGAAATATTTAGAAATGTGACAGAAGCTTTCCCCTTAATCATTTATTCTTTGCTTCTTTTCTCCTTACACTTCAAAACAAAACAAAACAAAACAAAAAAAAGACAAAAATTCATTGATTTCAGAGGTTTATTTTTATTAGGTTTCAGTTTTCGAAAGTTATAGTCCCATGTGTAAAGAGTGAAGTGTTAGGTTACGTGTCCTCTCATTTGTGCTTTACTGTTCATTTTTTAAATTCATAATGTAAAGTCAGGTTTTCAGTGGATTGAATGGTAAAAGCTAGTTTGAATTTTAATGGTTTAATTTTAAAAATGTGGATATATAGATGTATATCCTCTTCTTATAACCAGAAATTATACAGAAATTAGATCTGAAAGTGGTTTGTACGTGTGTTGGAAGATGCTTGTATGATTGTAAATGGATAATCCTATCCATTTTGTGCTTTTTGTTTTTAGGGAATTTAGGCTAAGCTGTCTTGACTCTCAACAGGCAGATATGTAGCGATCTTTATTTTTTTAAAAATGTTCCTATCTAATGCTCATACACATGTACAATACAAAGTACAAATTGACTCAGTGGTAACACAAGAGACTTAGTCCCCAGCGCAAGCCCCTCTCACCTACCCTCTAATCAATTTCAAATCTGATCACCCAACCCAGTAAAGAAAAAAATGCCTAGCAGTATGGATCATTCCAGAGTTAAGGATTTTTGAGAATGTGCTGCCCTCCTACAACAACCATACACAGCTAGAGAATTTAAGATTGTTTCCCAGGTGATCTCAACGGCAGAATTAAAACATGAGAAAGAGAGTATAACGTATACAAGACCTAAATCATAAGCTTTATAGATAAATCATAGTGTTTGTGTACTTCATCTAGGAAAAAAGTGAAAGCCTGGACTGCATACTCTGGAGAATAAGATTCCAGCAAGAAGTATGACTTAGGCCTGGGCTACGCTAGCGGGGGGGTTTGAACTAAGATACGCAACTTCAGCTACGCTATTTGCGTAGCTGAAGTCGAAGTATCTTAGTTCAACTAACCTGGCCGTCCTCACGGCGGCGAGTCGACCGCCGCGGCTCCCCTGTTGATTCCGCTTACTCCTCCTGCTGAGGTGGAATACAGGCGTCGATTCGGGGATCGATTTATCGCATCTAGATGAGACGTGATAAATTGATCCCCGATACATCGAACACTACCCACCGATCCAGCGGGTAGTATAGACGTACCCTAAGTAACTAGGCAATCACATTCTTAAACCTGTTAAGGCTGAAGATCCAGATAGCTGGAGATTGTATGGAAATGTGATGCCTAGTTGAATATGAATTACCTTCTTTTTCTCTTTATTTTTGATCAAATATTTATTTCTACTCCTTCCATCTCAGTACAGTATCAGTTGCTCTGCTACACTTCTACATTTAGGTGTCTCAAGTTCTTGTGAAAATGAAGCATAAATAGAAGTACAAGTTAGTCACTGATAGTCATATGGAATCTTTTGTATCATAAACTTCAGCAAACACTAACAGAGTGGGGGGAGAGCAAGGTGCCCAGATATAATGTGGGGCAGGGAGGAAAGGAATCTGAAGAGGGCTCAGCTAAACCAAAGAAAACAGAATGTTAGCTTCATTAATAATGTTACAGAACCCGCTGGTGTTCCCGGCAGGCGGAGACCTGAGCCTCTTGGTTGTTTCAGAATGAGACACTGTCTGGGTGGCAGTTTCAGACCCACCAGCCTAGCTCCCTGAAAACTGGGTTTATACAGAGGTCATCTCCTGGCTTTACTCTGCCATTGCTTCTGGCCCTGGTTGTGCTGCTCCTGTCACCATAGCTGCAGCTTCCACTGTGAAAGTTGCTCTTGGATGAACTGAGGAAAATTAAAACACTCTATTTCAAGTGTGCTTCCATTGTTCTTCAAGTGATTGCAGATGTCCATTGCATTAGGGGTGTGTGCATCCTGTGCATTGATCTCAGAAGGTTTTCCCTAGCAGGACCCAGAGGGTAACCACACCAGCTCCCTGTTACTCCAAATCAAGGGTATAAAGGGTGGAGATGTTCACTCCCCTTCAGTTCCAACTTACCATTGGTGGTCACAGTGTGCTGTCATTTTTTCCACTGTGAATGTGCATTCAGTGTGTTTTTGTTAGTGGTACTTGGTGCACCTAGTGCTGGTGGAACCCACGTCTAGGTCCTTAGGCTTCAGACTTTACTTTGAGTGGTGCAAATTCTTGCCTGAAATGCTTGAGCGAGGGTCACATTAGAGACAGGTATCTGTTTTTCCTACACAGCTGGATCAATACCAGTGGAAGCACAAGCAGCAGAGGAGGAGACCTCCCCCTCCCACCTGTGCTGCCTCCTCATCCACACATTCCCACACCTCTAAACAGCCCATCTGATTCCTGTCGAAAATGGCATACGGACTATAGCAGATCTTAGACTTTCTATCTCTCTACCGCTCCTTGTGGGAGGAAGTTGTCACATTCCCTAAGTACGAGGCAGTCCGTTACCTCCCGCAAGTGGGTGCTAAAGATCATGGAATGGTGGAATTGGTATATATCCTCCAGTTCCTGTCTTCCCTCCCTGTCCCCACCCTCTTCCCAGGGACCTATCTCACGAATCAGTTCTGTAATAAGTGCAGATTCTATGTTCTTTGGGAGCTATAGAAGTGCCCCCTCAGTATTGGGGCAGCAGGTTCTACTCCCAATGCTTCCTAATACCCCAAACAATCGGAGGTCTCAGGCCAATTCTGGACCTTCAGAACCTAAATGAATACATCAAGAAGTTAGTTCTGCATGCTTTTTAAACTATTACCCCTTTGCTAGATCCAGGAGATTGGTATGCTGCCCTTTTCTTCCCCCTGTATTTTGTAGCTACTGTACTTCTATATTATGTTTAGTGCCCTAGCTAGAAAAAGTACTGTAATTTTTTCAAGCCATGTTTGTAATCATTTGTAAAAAGGAAAGAATTCAGTATGCAAAATGCTGATGTAGTAATAGGGTTGCTATTTTAAATATACAAAATTCAAATTCAGGGTGTAAGGTTTCAGTGATAACACAACTGTACCACATTAAAGATACATATACAAGCATACATTTAACCGCTTTTAACTCAAATGGAATGTTACATATGTACATTGTAGCTATGTTTGCATTTCGTAGAATCTATAATATCTGGATCTTCGTAATTAAATTTCATCATTAACGTTTCATTGAACAATTTGTATACAAGTAGATAATATCAGTCACATTTGGAACTGAGCATTTTTATGACAAGGGCTTAATATCATGCTTGCCCTGAAGAGACACCTTACACAATCCATTCTGCAAAATCTAAATTTGCTTTTTAAAAAAAATCTAGCTCTTACAATTGCAAGGATTGTAATTATGAGCTGTGTAAATGATAGGTAATTTTCTTGACTCTGCAGGCATAAAGCCCCAGTGCCCCTGCTGTGCTAAAGGTTTTAGGGGCAGAGTGGAATTAACAAGATTCTGATTGGTTTCACTGCTGCTATTCACATCTCTGAACCTTAATGACATTGTCTGGAATCTTATCCATTTCATGCTATTAATGACGGGACCTAGACTTCTTATTTGGTTATTGCTAATGTGCCTCCCTTTCCTTCACCCTATATTTTTTTATCTATGTTTATGCTATGTTTAGTTGCCTGGCTAGAAAAAATATTGTAACTTTTTCAAGCCTTGTTTGTAATCTGTTGTAATGGACAGGTCAAATACATTCTGTAACTATCAATTCTGTCTACCTCTAGTGTTGTTAATCTCTAAATGAAGTTGTTGCACTACTGTCCTCCAACTGTTTTTGTTTTTTTATGTATGTTTTACTAAGAGTAAGCAAAATATCTTTTTAAGTATTCATTTTAAACAGTGTTTTTGTCAAGGAAGTACAAATCTTAGTACTTATTGTCAAAGCCAAAGATGTCTGCTTATAAATATAGCAGTACTTAATTTGGTACAGAAGCGCTGCAGTATTCTAGAGCTCATTGATATAACAGATGATTACAGTGAGTGATGTTAACCAGTCATCTTACAGTGTCACCCCATGTCATGGAAGAGCAGCTTTCAGGGTTGAATAAAATCAAACCTAAAATTGGAAAGCTAGCCAAGAGAAAATGAGTATTGATATTTTCCAATATATTAATGGAAATGTTAATCAGGTAGCTAAATTTACAAATTCTCATCTTATAAACCAATCAAAATTCATGTCACTACAAAAATCCAATTACTATGATTGCTTGTACAGCCGCTCTGCTTCTTCACTTTAATATTTTGCTGCATTTTTTGATATTTAATTTAAAATATGTTTAAAACTAGTAACCTTAAATTTATAGCCCATCTATATTACATCTAAAATTGTATCAGGGTACATAGTTACAACATGGTAGTCCCGTAGCCCTATTACAGTATATTAACAGTTGTGTAGATAGGACCTAATATCATCACTGTAAAATCCAGTTATGTGGACATTGTTAGGTTCTATCTATACTACAGTTTTATTTATTTTTGTTATTATTTGTTCATTTTTATAGTGACCAAAAATGTGCTATGTACTTTACAATGCTAGTAGAAAGGCAGGGACCATGTCTTGAAGAGCTTAAAATCTAATTTTAGATGTGATACTACAAATAAGAGAAACAAACATTAGGGGAGAGGGAGGGATGAAAGTTACGACAGTTTCATTTAGTCATTCCAGCTTAAACGTGTACATCTGCATGTTCACACAGAAGTTGGAGTTCGTATTTGGCTGGCCAAGGACAGCATTTTGGAAGGGTTCTAACAAACCTGTCCAATTTACCACTTGTGGGAGCTAAAGTTATTAGGGTTACCTTAAACTACTCAAGGGTACTAGTTTATTTCTGAGAGAAATAATGTAGTAAAATGGAATATACAGGAGACTTGCTAATCGTGGTTCAGATTACCTTTCCAATCCCCCTCAAGAGTCTGAAATTGGAGACTGAATATGTCAAGAGCAAGGACTATGTGGCTGTAAAGTACCCCTAATACCTTCACATAGGCTTAAATAATGTACATGTTCACCCACAAATTGAAGCTTACTGGCAAGTGTAAAAAAAACTGTATAGCTCGACTTCCCCAAGGTCAGACCCTCTGCAGTTTCAAGGAGAAAATCATAGAAATGTAGGACTAGAAGGAACCTTGATAGGTCATCTAGTCCAGTCCACTGTACTGAGATCGGACTAAGTATCTAGACCATCCCTGACAGGTATTTGTCTAACCTGTTCTTAAAAAGCACCAATGACGGAGATTTCACAATCTCCCTACATAATTTGTTCCAGGGCTTAACTACCCTGACAGTCAGGATGTTTTTCCTAATGTCTAATCTAAGGCTTTCTTTCTGCAGTTTAAGCCCATTACGTGTCCTATCCTCACTGGTTAAGGAGAATAGTTTATCACTCTCCTCTTTATAACAACCTTTTATGTACTTAGACTGTTATCGTGTCCCGCCTCAGTCTTCTCTTCTCCAGACTACACAAACCCATTTTTTCCCCATTTTTTTCTTATAGGTCATGTTTTCTAGACCTTTAATCATTTTTGCTGCTCTGCCCTGGACTTTCTCCAATTTGTCCACGTGTTTCCTGAAGTGTGGTGTCCGGCACTGGACATAGTATTCCTGTCGAGGCCTTTATCAGTGCTGTGTAGAGTAGAAGAATTACTTCTCATGTCTTCCTTACAGCATTCCTGCTAATACACCCCCAAATGATGTTCACTCTTTTTTGCAACAGTATTCCATTGTTGACTCATATTTAGTTTGTGATCTGCTATAACCCCCAAATCCTTTTCTGCAGTACTCCTTACGAAGCAGTCATTTCCCATTTTGTGTTTGTGCAATTGATTATTCCTTCCTAAGTGTAGTACTTTGCATTTGCTCTTATTGAATTTCATCCTATTGATTTCAGACCATTTCTTGAGTTTGTCAAGATCATTTTAAATGTCTAATCCTGCTCTCCAAAGTGCTTGCAACCCCTCCCTGTTTGGTATCATCTGCAAACTTTATAAGAGAGCCCTCTGTGCCATTATCCAGATCTTTTATGAAGAGATTGAATAGACCCAGACCCATCACAGGTCCCTGCAGACCCCACTCAGTATACCCTTCCAGCTAGACTGAACCATTGATAACTACTCTCTGACTATGCTTTTCCAATCAGTTGTGCGTCCACCTTATAGTAGGTTCATCTGGGCTATATTTACCAAGCTTGTTTATGGGAAGGTCTTGTGAGACAGTATCAAAAACCTTACTAAAGTCAAGATATATCACGTCTCCTGCTTCCCCCTTATCCACAAGGCTTGTTACGCTGTCAAAGAAGGATATTAGATTGGGTTGACATAATTTGTTCTTGGTAAATCCATGTTGACTGTTACTTATCACCTTATTTTTTTTTTAGGTGCTTACAAATTGATTGGTTATTTGCTCCATTGTGTCATGTACTGTTGAAGAATGTTTAGTTGTAAAATTGTACAGTTAACTTGTATTTTTAATTCATTAAAAGAAACAAACACACTACTTATATTTTAGACCTTATTTCCCTTCCTGGCTTCACTCTGCTTTTTATTTTGTATAATTCAGGGGTGGCCAACCTGTGGCTCCGGAGCCACATGTGGCTTTTCAGAAGTTAATATATGCGGCTCCTTGTATAGGCTAGAGCTACAGATGCCAACTTTTCAATGTGCTGGGGGTGCTCACTGCTCAACCCCTGGCCCTGCCCCCACCCCACCCCTTCCCGTGCCCTCTAGAGAGCCTGCCGTGCCCTCATTTCCTCCCCCCCCCCGAGCCTCTTACATGCCACAAAGCAGCTGATCGGGAGGTGCGGGGAGGGAGGGGGAGATGCTGATTGGTGGGGCTGCCAGTGGGTGGGAGATGCTAGGAGCAGGGCGGGGGGAGCTGATGTGGGGCTGCTGACGTATTACTGTGGTTCTTTGGCAATGTACATTGGTAAATTCTGGCTTCTTCTCAGGCTCAGATTGGCCACCCCTGGTATAACTGAACATGGTATGTGTTTTCCTGTGGTGTGTCTTGTGTTTTTCTTCTTTTCTTCCTTCTCTCTCCTCACTTCTCCTTTTCCTACATTGTGTTCTCTCTCTCCTGTTTTTTTCTTTTCCCCTTGTCTGTCTCTGTGTGTCTGTCTCTCTGAGAGATTTTTTTCCCTAATTTACCCACTCGCACATACAGCCTATAGATTTGTTAGGAATTTAACTCTAGTATTTAGTAACTTATACTAAAATGAGTCTGTCACTGTTGGGGTAATACGCAAGTGTGAAGTTAACATTTCCATTGCTTTCAGCTGTAGAGAACGGCGGGGGTGCTGTCCCCGGGACCTTCTCAAAGACTTCATCTTTCATCCCAGGGTGGATTTGATTTAAGTCGCTAGTCAGGAAGACTCCATTTAATCATGGATTTCTACATAAAAGTGCATTCTTGTTGGTTGTTATAACCTTAATACATATTCTTCACAACTCAGAGCTACATGTAGGTTTCATTTTTAGAAAGTACACACTGTACATTTTTAAAGTGATTTTATTTTGAAAACTTTTCAGATTAGTTTTACAGCTATATCAGAAAATGAATGATTGTTTGGTTATTTCATTTACCAAAGGTAATTGAAGCAGATATTTATGAAGTCATTGGGAGGTGAACAATCTCCAGTTCAACAGGTTAATCATTAATATTTGGAGGATTTTCTTGCCATGCTGTATTAGGAGGAGAACATCACTGGACAGACATTTAAATTGTTTTATTTAACTAAAACAACAACGTTATGTATTCTGGATTTTTTTCTTTAACAACAAACATATAATATTTTAACAAAACAAGCATTTGAATTTAGTTAAACATTCAAGATTTTTAAAATCAGGTTGTTTTTAACTAAAATAGTTAAATGAAATATTTAAAAAAAAAATAAATCAACTATGTCAGCCAGGTCAACATGAGAAACTTAAAATATTGGCTTCTGCAGCTAACTCAGTCGTCTTCACCTTCATTTTCCTGTTTGTTCATAATCTGGAAAAGAAAAACAAGCTTTCCTGCTTTTTCAGGAAACGATTTCTCAATTTGGAATGAATTAGTCCAAACTGGGAAGAAAATATTCTTTCTACACCGGCAGAAGGAGCTACTGCTGTTAAAAGTGAGATTATCGCTTCAACTGTCTCTGAATCCAAGTGTTTAAGTGACTTCCTCCAGTTCCCTGGTGTGGCTGTCTTTAAAACATCATCAGCAAACATATATTTTTTGAATGGTTCACGCTTAGCTCTGAAGTTTATTATAGTTGGCATTATGGAGGGATGATTGCTGGATGTCCATGTCATAGTCAACTCCTCTTCTTCAGCAGTCAAGGTTTGACCCTGGTACCGAGTATTGAGAATATTTGCAAGAAAATGAGCTGGAAATAGTGCTTGTCCCATTCATTTTTTTTAATGCTTGTAATTTAACTCATTGCATACCTCTCTTTTTAAGATCTCACTCAGTTCCTTCCAAATTTCAACAGCATCAGCAATAAAACAGCTATTTCCTTGCTTTTTGTTCAGGGCTACAGAAATAGGCTTCAGGGTACTCAGCACGTGTTCAACATTTCTCTTAAGCCAAATGTTGAGAACTTTGGCTGTGGCAGTGCCATCTATTTTTTCAAGATTTTGTTCACAAACTGTCATCAGATTAGGCCAGTTCTTGATATAGTGCTCAAAACAGTCCACTACTGAGTTCCATCACACGTTTTGTGGGAGAGTTAGCTTGGTTCCTCCCACTTTTTTCAGAGCAGCTGCTGCAAAGTGGTTGTTACGGAAGTATTTTGCAATTTCAACAGCATTAGCCTTTATTTCTGGAACACTGAAGTCTTTGGCTAGGAGGTGCATCAAATGAGCACTGAATACGTATGTTATTAGCTTGGGACTCTCTTCTAAATAATTTCTTCTCATCTTGGATACATTTGCAGCATTGTCTGTGACCAAGCTGAATACTAGACATTTGAATCCCCCGCCCCCCACAATTTGTTATAGCTTTTATGCTGCTACTTGTAAGTATTCTGCTGTGTGTGCGCATTTCCTGATGTATCAATTGTTTCTGTAAGGAAGACATTCCCTTCTGCTGTTGTCACACAAGCACATACAACAGGATGATTGTGGACATTGCTCCACCCATCAAGACTCAGGTTAACAATTTCACCCTCTAGACCTTTTGCACACTGCTCAATTTCTCTTTCATACACTTTATCGAGCAATTTGCCTGCGACATCTGCTCTGTTGGGTGGACTGTATCCTGGTCTTAATGACTGAACCATGTTAATGAAGTGTGGGTTCAGTGAAACGGAAAGGAGAGTTTGTTGAATAAACAACCGGGCAATTTTTTCATCAGTTACCTCTTTTTGTAATCTGCTGGTTCTTATCACAAACTTATCTATGGGTCTTTCTGGATGATGGAGATTTGATTTTTTTTTTTTTTTCTTTTTGCTATAGGTGATATACTGTGGCTATGTGACATACATGATGTGACTGAAACACAATCATTGGCAGATAAATCTGAAACTATAGAAAATGATGGTGATCTTGAAGGTGGATAGTCTTCAGAATCCTGTATGTCGAGGATGGATTCTCCTAAACAAAATAAGTCAATGCAGTTATTTTAATTATTATTACCGTACTGCTCATTTAGTATTACTCATTGCATTCACTGACAGTACTACTTTAAAGGTGAAATTGTAAAAGGAAGATCTGCCTATTTCAGCTATTTATTTTTTATCACAACTGCATCTAAAATGATAGTACCATAGAGTAACAACTATATTTTTTGCTCAAATGTGAGAATTCAAGAATAGTCCAGAAGGAAGACAGGCAGTCCGTAAGAAAGAAATATGAAATAGAAAAGTTTACCAACCTGAAGATCCTGCATGTTCAGATATGTTCCTTTCATCATCTTCAGCGCAGCTTCCTCCTGAGAAGGAACACTTCTCATGCTGTTGTTTCATTCGGGCAACCAGGCCTTGCATTTCTTTGTTGCACTGTTTGCATTTTGAATGCATGCCTGTCTTACCCACAGGTAGAGGAACTTCATTTAAAATATTCCAAACTGGGTCTCTTTTACGGCCTGCTGCCTTTATAGGTTTTCCTTTCTAGTGAAAGAATGGTATGGTAGATCTCAAATCAATGAAGGCTACATTCAGAAAGACCTCAAGACTTCTGGAATATGCTGCTCAAACAGTTTCACTTTTGTTTCTACTGCCTGTCCCTCCCTTCTCACATTTATCTCCAGACTTCTTCTCCTTGTCCAGATCTAGTCCGTCCCCAACAATCTTCTATTCATTGAACTTTTAGAAACTTTGCACTTTTAGAGAGAGGTAAGGGATTGACTCTGTGTACACAAATTTGCAGAGGGACAATAGGGTTGGGTCTGTTATTTCTCACCTCTATATATCATTCATTTATTTATTTATTTAAAACATTTTTGCTGTTAATAAGCATGTTATCTCTGGAGACACAAATCCATAGTTTGAGAACTGCAAAACTAAGCATCTCTGATGGTATCTTCTAGACAGAGCACTGAGTCCCATTGGGTAGATAGAAAGATTAATCTAAATAATCTATACAGAAGCCCCTGGAACCTCATAAGATTGGGTCCCTAATCCATGAACTATTGGAACTCATTTACAAAACTTTTTTTAAACATTACATGAATATATTGTCTCATACTATAGAATTAGAATTTATAATCCCTATTCCATGATGAGATATCTTTGAGCTATAATGTATCTTAATTAAACCTATCTTTAGATAGGTTTTTTCCTCCAAAATCATTTTATCAAAAAAATCAGATTTAAATAAAAAAAAAAGATTTTATTTTTTTATCATTGATTTTTTATCCACCCTATTTCATCCTCTGCCTGGTAGATATCTGGTAAACTTACAGCCTAATCCTATCCTCTTGCTGCTGTAAGGGAAAAGGAGTATTCTTTTTCTGTTCATCACTCCTCCAAAGTTTGTAGCTGCCAATGCGATGATGGTCTCCTACCGTTTTACCCCTTTCTATGTCTGTGGCTGTCTAGAAGGGTGGGTTGGTTGTGTGTGTTTCCACTGTTCTCCCAGATTTCATTTTGAGTCCTCTTCCCCCATGAATAGTATCGGTGCCTGTCTCTGCTGCTGCTCATAGCTTTCCCGAATGACAGCAGAGTATTGACCTTACAGCCAATTTCACTGCTGTCCACTAGATTCTGAATAGCAGCAGTTAAAATCAACAAGACTGGTGTTTTTTTCTCTTCTTTTCTCTTTTGTCTTCGCTACAAAACTTGATTGTGTTAAAACATGACTGAAGGAGCTCTGCACTTACCTGAGGTCCAAAGCAGTTGAGCAGATCAGATCAGCAGAAAATGCTAATCTCTTCATGAATCAGCCTCCAAGGATTTTGTCTTTCAGAGAATTTTTCAGAAGTGGGGCTCTCACACTATAGACATATTCATGACCAGTCTAAGCAACAAATCTCACGTTTTGCTCCACAGGAGGAGTCCAGGCTCCATCTCGGATTCATTTCTGATTCAGTGGAACAAGAATCTACTCTATGCATTTTCCCTCCAAGCCTTTTAATCCCCAGAGTCCTTAGGAAATTATGACATGACAGGGCTTCAAGTTACGTTAATAGCCCTATTGTAGACACTGCCGTTTTGGTATTTAGAGATGATACACCTATCTCTTTCAACCACAATTCAAGCTGCTTGTCATTCTGGACATCATGTCACAGGATGAAGGTCTGATTTGACACCCTGATCCAGTGTCTACATCTCACAGTTTGGATGTGCTACTGTTCTGTGTACCATTTTCTATTAAGACTGCATTATTGGTGGCTATTACTTCTGTTCAGAGTGAGTGAAAGTCAAGCATTCATGGTAGGACCGCCTGTGCCACCTCCCAGAAGGATAGTGTTACTCTTCATTCTCATCCTAAACTTCTGCCTAAAGTGGGCTTAGACTTCTGTTTAAATCATTTGATTCATTTAGTTCTTTCCAAGACCTTACTAGTCCCTGGCAGAGACTAAACTCCACATACAGACATATTAAGAGCTATCTGTATTCCTCAGTAGGACAAAACTGTTCCACAGATCACACCTTTTGTACCTTTTGTAATAAATCCAGAGGGTGGGTTTTTTCAACAGACTTTCAAAAGGGGTATCAGACTGCATTAGAATTTTGTTATGAACTGAATAAGTTGACCCCACCATCTCATATCAAAGCACGTTTTATTAGAATTCAGGCAGTCTTTTCAGCCATTTTAAAAGTCATCTCTTCTACTTGAAATCTGTAAGGCTGCTACTTGGACCTCCATACATACTTTTTCAGCTCATCATTCTCAAGTGTCAGACTCTAGAACTGATTCACCATTTGCACCATTCACCATTTCCTGGCACTCACCAGAGAGACAGCTTCTTGCCTGTCTCCTAGAATGGGACCTATATAGACAAATACTTAAAGAAAAAATCCATACAAGCAGCACCACTACATGATGTATAGCACTACTGACATAACGACTAAAGAGCTGTCTCAGTTCACTGAGAAGACGTGATCCCATGATGAACCACCACACACTCTCTCTCTCTCTCTCTCTCTCTCTCTCTCTCTCTCTCTCTCTCTCTCTCTCTCTCTCTCTCTGGTATGGAGCCTTTTGGCCTAGGGCAGTGGTTCTCAACCTGTTTACCATTGTGGGCTGTATATGAAGCTTTCTGTGTTATGTGGGCCGCATCCACACAATGTATATACTACATGTATGACCCTGAGGATGTCACATGGACTTCAGCTGTGTGCTTGATTGGGCTACAAGCAGCCCATGGGTTGAGAACCACTGGCCTGGGGGCTTCTGTATTGGTGAAGAAACTGAGTGGCTGTTGCGGACATTCTGCCCTTTGTGCTGTCATCAGAGGGACTCAAGTACATGCAGCGCATGTGCTCAGCCTCAACAGTCATTACCAACCAAAAGAATCTGATCTCCTGTGCCTGGGGCCCATGCACACTTAGTGTGGGATCTGTGTGGGCAAAATATTTCAAAGAACCACAGTTACTGTAAGGTAACTAACCATTTTTTGTTTGAAATAAAATTAGACTATTTGACAATGCCATCATTGGTTCATGATGTATAGCGTAACTTAACAGCTTTAACCAGAAAGTTTTTGAATGCACAAATCTTGGATGGTTTTCATTTGTGAGGTTCTTGGAGAAAAGTAATGCCTTGGGTAAAAAAAATAGGAAGTGTGATGCCTGTAGTTAACCTATTAAATCCATATGTAGCTTTTTAAGTGGCCTGATTTTCCCACAACTCCCATTAGTGTATGTATCTCCCCGAAGTTCTTAAATTCTGTGAATAGTCATTGTTACAGTATAGGAATACTAAATATTGCAGTTTAGAAGAACTGTGGTATTCATATTCTGGTTTTCTGATCTACATACTGTAATTATAATGTCCTGCATCATTTTCTGCATGGCACTCCCAACACTTACTGTACATCTTGTCAAGGTACAAAATTAATGTAATATTATTGCTGTTCATTTCAACTATGAAATCTTGAAATGTGTGTTTTTGTAAGTTTTTATTTTATGGCAGGAATCACAGTCCATTTTGGAAAGCTGGAGTTAGTTTATTTTATATCTGTCAAAAGTATACTGGGGAGAAGCGGAAAATTAAATTCTTCCATCCTAATGTTATAAATAAAAAGGAATTTCTTCACTAGTGTTCACTGGCAGTTGACAGTGTTCATTAAAGATTTAAGATTATGCTCCCAAAGCAGGAAGTACAGATGTTAAAGTTCACTTTCCACTGAAGACAGTTGTGCATATTTAACAGTAGTTTGCAGCACAAGGAGGAGGTTAATGGTTTTTTCCTATTTCATCCACTTAAGCAGTCTTGGAATTGTGGCACAATAAATATTAGCTGTCTTTTTTTAGCATCCAATTGAGGCTTTGTTAAAGGATTTCTAAACTAAACTATGTCAGAAAATATGTTATCACCAACTCATGGGGAAAAAAAACAGAAAAAACAAAAGACATGCTCTAGAACACCATCAGCCACTGGGTTGTCCTGTGCATTTTATGTCAGCTGTTTAGATTGTGAGCTTCTTGAGGTTGGGACCATGTCTTCCTTTTCGTCTTGTGCAATGCTGGGCTTACTATTGACACTAATCAAATTAATGGTAAACCTTTGCTGTGCTTAGATAAGAGACTAATTTTACAGGCATGGTGTTTTATAGATCATATTAATGTTGACAATTCAGAACTGAAGAATTAATATTTTTAGCAATCTAGTCAAATGGGAATAGTGTGAAGCTTATTAGAAATTAATCGTGCGTTGTCGCTTGATATGATTGAATCTTTCTAGGTCAGAAAGATTGATGTTTATGAATTTTCTTTTATAAACATAATTGGTTTCTTCTTAAAGTACACAGTATCTTATCAGTGGGCTTATCCAATACACTATCTTATTTGTCACGCAGGAGTGTGTGTTGAAAATATTATATATAAAAATCTGCTTACAATCTCACTTGACTGATAGTTGGCTCAGTAAATGTGAACCTGCAATCTGCTGACCTCTGTAACTGAATTTGAGTTTCTTGTGCTCCTTTGTTGTGTTGATTAAAAATCACTGATGATGACATATGTTAAGATGTCTTTCAGATGCTAAAATTGTTTTCAGGTATGCAGGACCTTGAGTGCTCTTGCACTGTGTGGGTAACATGCTAGTCTCATTCTATTGACTCTGGGGCATATGTGGTGTGAAATATTAAACTGAATAGGTACACACCTGTGTAAGGGAGGGCTCCTTTTTCTTATACTTTTAAGGTAATTGGGTCTTTGGTTACAGAAAATATATGCAAGAAACTTATTTTTAGAATTTTCTTTTATATTAAAATGGGGGATAACATCCAGGCCAATGGATTGTAACATTGCATACTGTTTATATGCAGAGTGCTGTTGGTACTGCTTTTGTCTATCTTGCCATATTACTTCATCTTGATCCTATAAGTTGAAAGTTGGCAGTAGAATAAGTGCTACCAATATACTTAATTTAAGAATGAAGGATTGACAAATAAATTCTGCCATGATCTGAAGCCAATTTTTCCAGTATCCTAAATGGTCTGGCTATAATGGATAATCTGTTGATTCATTACATTTAAAGATTTGATTACTTGCATGATGCAGAGATTAGAGTAAAGTTGAAAATGAGAGAATGTCTGACATATTTTAACTTAAGCTTTTAAAAGTGGGGAGAGGCACATTTTGCATGGTGTGTATAAACGCCAGTTTTAAATCTGCAAGCAATGTTATAGTGGATAAATGGGAAAAATATAACTTTGGGCAGCTTGATTCCAAACTTTATTTAGGTCCAAAATTGAATGTTGTATTTATTTCTTTTACACATATGGGTCTTGACACTTGACCCAGATATTGATTTAGGTTATGGAAAGAGGCGAGATTAGCTGTTGTTGCTATGGAATAATTGAAGTTAATATTCTAAATTTCTTTTCTTTTTTTAGGTTTAACTATAGATCAACACATCACCTTGCATCCCATGGGTTTTATGAATTTTTAAATTGGTTTGATGAAAGAGCATGGTATCCACTGGGAAGAATAGTAGGTGGAACTGTAAGTACGAGAATGATCACTTCTTGGTGAATGTAAAAAATTCAGGATAACTACAAGTAAAATTACCACATGGGTTAAAGGAGAAACTAAATGTAATGTGCTCTTAATTGCCGTAATAGCCACAATAAGAATTTCAGTTACTACTAATACAATGTCAGCTTTATACCTCTAGTTCAGACAACTTACTGTCAATCAGTAGCCGCTTATACGTCAACTTTCAGTAACAGTAATTGAGACTATTATGACTCGTTCACAATCCTGTTGTCTTGTAGCATGTATCATTACAGACCTACCTCTTTGATGTAATGGATGACTATGCATTTTTCAATTGAAGCCAAGAGTAATGCTTGGCTTTTTCATGTTTATGGCCAAGGTTTAGATCTATTATATTTTTTTAAGTGGATATTTGAGTCTGTAGAAAATATTGGTCTGCACTGGGCAAATACTTTTCTTTTAGATTAAAAATAATGGGGGAAATGTAAAGATTTTCTAAGGAATATAAAAAATAAATGAGATCAAATTAATGTGGATGCAAGAATAGAAGAAAAAATTAAATGACATCAAATTGTGGTACAATGAAATGTCATTGATTTAAGGAAGACTGAGATTAGAAAGGTGTAAAGAGTTCTAATAACAAACAAATGTGTTGAAAACCCATAGAAGCACCTTTTCTTCAGTAATAAGAGAATAAATACCATTTAAGTGGATTTACAGAGTGTTATGCAATAAATTAAATGGTGATTTTATTTTTAAACAAAACATTTTAATAAACCAGCTCTATATAACTTTTTGAAATCCTTGTTAAAATGGATTAAAAATATAATTTCATCTTTAATTCCTGGCCTATTTCAGAAGGTCTCTTAACATATTTAGTGGTTTTTGTTCAACTTCAGAGTTTCACCTCTGAAACTAAGTCTTGGAGACATTTAGGGGAATACCCATGTTAAAGTTTAATTTAGCAGAAATGTATTACTTATATTGTTTTTGCAGGGCAGTTAAGGCATTTGAAATTTTTTAATGTTCTAGTCTAGTGTTTAGGCACCATTGTTTCATTGAACTCCTAATATTGTAGAGTAAAACTATTACTTAGAATGTTTTATTATCTGAAATCCTGTAGTAGATATAGTTGATATTAGATTCAACAGACTCATGTAAATCTGTGCTACACTTCCATGGAGGTCATCTTAATTCTGTTCAATTGTTTTTTTTAATATTTCATAGTCAAAGTTTCCTACTGTTTAAAATACTTTGCACTTAAATATATAAAATAGTATATATCTGAGGGTGGGTGGATGGGTTGTTTGTTTACAGGCAGTGACTTAATCATTGCAAAATTCTGAAATGTAGGCTAATATCTCCCACTTTACAGGTGTGGAAAATGGAAGCACTGCAAGATTAAACAATTTGGCAGAAGTCACATAGGAAGCCTATGATAGAACTAGGAATTTAGAACTGTTTGAAAAATGACAAAAATTTAAAAAAACTGTACATAAAGTTTTTGGGAAATGTTTCAATTTTGCATCACTTTCAGATGGCTTGAAATTTTCTGAATAGCTTTACTAGAAATAGAACATACGTCTCTTGGTCTTGTGCCTGACCTACAAGATCATCTTCCTTATAACAACTTCCAGGGTAGATAAAATTTGAATCTGTATGTGTTGCTTCATCGTTTATTTGGAGGAAATGGTTTCTTGCACATGTTGTCAACAATCATTTAATATAATTTAAAGTGTGGCAAATTGCCTTAAGTTGTTGTATCAGATATGTTGAAAGCAGTGTTAGAATAATTTCGTTTTTCTCTGCATGTGACTGACTTCAACCAAGAAATAAGTAACTTTTGTTGTATGCAAATAGATTTACAGTCAACCCTTTCTGCAATCCTGAAATATTATTATTTGATTTTCTTTCTCTTTTCTTCTAGGTCTACCCTGGATTGATGGTGACAGCAGGCCTTATACATTGGATTTTAAATATGCTAAATGTCACAGTCCACATAAGAGATGTATGTGTATTCCTAGCACCAGTTTTTAGCGGCCTTACATCTATTTCTACTTTTCTGCTCACCAGAGAACTGTGGAACCAAGGAGCAGGGCTTTTAGCTGCCTGTTTTATTGCTATAGTTCCAGGTTACATATCTCGATCAGTAGCAGGATCCTTTGACAATGAAGGCATAGCTATTTTTGCACTGCAGTTCACGTACTATTTGTGGGTAAGTAATTGCTCAGATTCGCTATTTTTTTTCCTATTCTCCTGACCTTACTCCTGGCCTTTGCCTTAGGATCCAATTTTGGATCCTTAGAATTTTTTTCTTCCTTCTATAATTCTCATTGCCTTCTAGAATAGGTTTAGAGAAAGATTGGATAGGCACCCAAAAGTAACATATGACCATCTGCCACACTGTTGCTCCTCAGTTTGTTAAATCAGCCTGTCATGCTACTTTTCAAGGGATGTTCTCTAACAATAAGGGGTTTACATTTTCAGCTCAAACAGTGGTTTTCTTGTATTTGATTCTGTGGCTATGTGTGAAGTGATGAAAATAGAGTTAAGCTAGCATTTTTTAAACAGTCTGCTTGCTAGCATGGCTTGAACACATTCCTGTATCATTACATGACAAAAAGAGGCAGGGGCAGAATTAAGCTACTGGGTTTTTCTGGACTATTGAAAGTAATCTGAGAAGTTCTGCATAGCAAATACAACTGAACACAAATTAGACAATGTGGGGCAGAGCCAGACAAACAGGGTCCACATTAATAGCCGTGTGCTTTTGATACAGCACAAATATTGTTCTTGTCTCACATGCAATTAAACCAGAGCTAAACAGAATCATTATATTTTATAAAGCATTGTATTGTATTGTAGGGTGGTTCAGCGGATACCGTACTGAGTTAATTTAGCCACTCTGCTTTGGGGCATGAAAATAGTCAATGGTTATTGTGATTCACACAATTCACAATTGCTATTCTGTAAATGAAAGTCTTTATGTACTACAGAATAAACAGAACAAAATAGGAGAGTAGTGTTTTATTGTATGTTGGAGGGACACTTTGAGGGTTGTATATTCATCAACTAAACTACAACTCAGTGTGCAGTTTAATTCAACAATATAGTGTACATTTTGTTATAGTATAGAAATGAGAACACACAATCTCAAGATATAGAATATCACAGCATCTATTGCCCTAGAACTGTTTCCTGTCCAATCACTTGTTCAGGCATCCCCCTCATGAAAAATTGCTAAACAGTACTGTTCCCAAAAAAAAGAAAGAGAGAGAGAGAGGGAGAAATTTAAAGGAAATTATCCCCAATTTTTTTTGTTAAATTTGAAACATTTAACATTTTCTGATTGTCTGTTAGCAGTAGAGCCAAAGTTACTAACTTATCATAGCTTTGAACAATAGAAGTAGTGCCTTAACAGTAGAGGGGAAAGCCCCATCCCTTTTTAGATTTGAGAATATGTAACATGTATCTGTAAATTCAAATTCAGATTGTTAATACTAGCTTTAGTCATTGCATTAACAAATCCACAGGATTGCTTTGTGGGTCTCAAACTTAAATGCTTACTTTCATATCTCCATGAAGCTTACTTACACAAAGTATCTTTAATTTCTGCATCAGAGATGACCATTACCAGTATAAAGTTCTGCTAGTTCATCATTTTATGCCTTAGCATGTATGTCTTGAAACCCAGACCTAATGACTTTCCTAAAGGAATGGCCGCTGCAATGGTATAGCTGAAGAGGCTAGAGGCTATGAAACAGATTTCAAAGTAACAAGCACTTCAACACACCAAGTAGGACCTCAACATGGTCCTTGCTGCTTGTCCTTCTCAAAGTCTGACTTCTTAGCTTCCTAAGATGCAGTTTTTGGCAGATCTGTCCTAAAAGAAGTAATTTGTTACAATATCGCATATATCTGCTGCTGCTCTGGGTTGGTTATATTTCTGTTTATGTAAAATAGAGATTATTAGACAAATCCTCTCCATAACAAGTTGGTGTCAGGGAATACAGAAACACAGCTTGTACCTGTAATTCATTTTGTGCTTCCGAATATACCGTACTCTTGATTAACCCCAGCAGAGTGGCAATACAAAATTCTTATTGTTACTGGTATTACAAGTACATGTTTATGGCTGGAGATCATTAGTTTGTTTTTCCTGTGTTTCCCCTAAGTTTCTATTGTACTGGGTGGTCTACTTTTGTTAAACAGTTCCTTACTATATACACCTCTACCTCGATATAACGCTGTCCTCGGGAGCCAAAAAATCGTACCGCGTTATAGGTGAAACCGCGTTATATTGAACTTGCTTGGATCCACCGGAGTGCGCAGTCCTGACCCCCTCTCCCCTCCCCCCCCCGGAGCATTACATCCGAATTCGTGTTATATCGGGTCGCGTTATATCGGGGTAGAAGTGTATTACACGTCTTTCTATTTGTGAAGTATTTGAAACTTGGGCTGCATTATGCTGTGGGAAGAATCCAGGAAGTTGTTTGGCCAACTGTTGCTGAATTGGGAGGTCCAGGAAGATGCATGATCAGTATCTGATAACCCAAAACAAAATTGCAGTTGTAAACTTTTATTTTTCATGGTTGTTCAGATGTATATAGAATTAACCTGTGCTGTTACTTGAAAATAATTTGGACATGGGGGTGGTGTCTGTTGTATTGTAAGTCATATTTAACTGAGGTCTATGTCTAATCCTGTTGTGTCTGCATAAATTGTTGTAGAATTGCTACAGAAATGAAAATTTAATTTAATTATTAAAAAAAACCTATCTCTTGTTCTTATCAACTTCCAAAATGTGAACGAGATAGAAATAGGTAACAGTGATGTCTGCCTGAGTCTGCAGACAGCCAGAAAACTAGTTCTGTGAGATATAAATTGATTCTATTAGTTTTGAAGTCTAATTACAATTTAAATGTCAACAATAAGGACTTATCTACATGGTAAAATTTCCTGGAATAATTATTCTGCTATACTTAACCCAGTCAGAATAATTACTTTTTCTTTTGAAGAAAAGTAATTATTTTTATTCTGGAATAGTGTCCACACAATGGCTTATACCTGCATAACTGTAGTGGAATAATTATTCTGCTCTAGCTATGTTGGGAAATTTCCCCATGTAGACAAGCCATAAGTCATTGTTGATGATCTTAGTACAAACAGTAGGCTGACTTCTTTTTGTTATTGTTGAAGTAGTCAATATTGTGGCAGGTTGCAGTGAGGACCTACTTGCTCCCAACCATTGCTGGGGTAAGGAACAAAAAGTTCACTCATCTCTCCCCAAACTTAAAGTCAATCTCTATTCTTACTCACAAGGGAGAGGGAAAGAGAAAGTGTAGCACCAAAACACAAAACCATCTTTCGCACCTTCATGAGCCGAAACCCCAGCTATTCCTTATCTGCTGTCAAAACGTCTAGCTTTACCCAACACCCAGCAGTGTAATAATTCATCAAAACGAAAATCTACACAATGTTGACAATCTTAAATTTGGAAGTACAGAAAAATATGTAGTTATTTATCAAAGTAAATAATAAAGACTACTGGACTGGTAAAGCAGTAGTAGTCCACAACTGAGGTTTAATGTATTATAAAGAATACAGAGCCTTCCCACCAACCCCTAAAAAAGAATCGATCAGTAGTTGTTACCATAGATTCAAAATATTATATTGTATTAACAAATATTTTGTTTGACAGCCCAACAAATTGTCATGGACTCTCACAGTCAAAATGGGTTCTTTACATCTAGCACATCGTCTGTAAATCAGATAATACTCTCAACACCTGTGGAACCCCATTGTCTTCAGCTTATGCCTTCAGTGATACCTGCATATTCCCACTACCCTTAAGTGGGTTTTCAAAGTTATTTTTCAGAATAGAACAGCACTTACCCTAATAATATGATACAAGGACTGACAGAGCAGCAGTGGTGAGAGTTTTGATGGTCATCATCCAGAGGAGTGGCCATATGCTCTATGTTTACACCAATCTTAAAGTAGCACAAAGATGCTGCAACTACTATTCTGCCTCAGAGGTTGAAGTATTTAGTGCAGTGGTTCTCAACCTGTAGCCCCCAGACCGCTTGCAGCCCAGTCAGCACACACCTCAGGGCCATATAGGTAGTATATATATTGTGTGGATGCAGCCCACATAACACACCAAGAGCTGCCTATAAGGGCCCACAATGGTAAATAGGATGAGAACCACTGAACTAGTGTGTCATGTCCTAGCATCAATTTGAGTGAAAAGTTGGATATAGGCTATTATGGTTGATTGGCCTTATGCAGGTGAACCGAATTGCACTGTTGCTTTATTTTATGGAAGATGTCTTTCTGAACTACATCCATGAATTTTGAAGGTGGGCAGTTAAATTCCTAAAACACAAACTGATCGTGGGAGTCTTTTTGCTTTAACCCATACTTTTCATAAAAAGGTACATTTTTTTTGGCTTGGGTGACAGAATTTTGTAATGCTATTTTTAATTGCTTTGTCTAATATTGTAACTTGTAATTCTTGAATACTTGATTTTTTCTTTTTTTTAAAGGTGAAGTCTGTGAAAACTGGGTCAGTCTTTTGGACAATATGCTGCTGTCTATCTTATTTTTATATGGTAAGCCTTTTATTTGTACATAAACTAAGCTGTTTCTGTTCAATCTAGTTGAATGGAAATAAGTTTTGGTTTTGTATTTTTTAAATTAACTTACAGCTGCTTCTGCTGGCCTAATTAAGTCAAAGAAGAGGGCAGATGTTTACTTTTCTGCTCAGAACCTTTTGTAAAGATTTGTGTTCTCTGGGAAATAAATTTTCCCTTGTATGAATAGGCCAGGAATTTTGGAATGGAGCAGACAGATTCCTTTGGTGATGGAGTTGGTGGAGGCTCAAAATGAGTAGAGATGATCTGACAATAGAAGAGATAATTTCATTCGGAGTGAATTGGTGGATCTTGGGTGGATGGCCGCAGTAAAAGTGGGGCTAAGTGAATCTAGTTTATCAAAGAGAAGTTTAAGAAGTGATTTGATGACCACCTGGAAGTTTGTACACTGGGAGAAGGTAACTGTGTACTAGAAGGTTAATTGATGTAGCAAACAAAAGCGTATAACAGGATCTAATGGCTGGAAGTTGAAGCAATTGTCGATTGGAAAAATTATTTATGTAGCGCTAGAGATCTACATAGCAGCTCAAGCTTATACAAAAGGGTCTCTGTCCAGAGGAGCTTACATTTTAAACTAAAGAATACTAAAATAGCAATAGGATTGTGATTGGGATTTGTGTGTGAATACAGTATCTAGGGTCACTCCTGGGGGCATTCTGTGCCTAAAAATTCTGCGCACAGTATTTTAAAATTCTGCAAACTTTATTTGTCAAAATAACGCTACATAATCATGCCAGTTTCAATTATTTTGGTACTTGCTGACAGGTATTTTGAAATAAATTATGTCTGTAACAATACAGACATACACAAAAATTCCCCCAGGAGTAGAGAGTTAAAGAAATCCCAATGACAATGCAGTTCCTGTTTCTCTGCCTCCCCCCCTCACCCTCTGAGCCAGTCAGGGCCCAGACACCCACAATCCCTCCTCACCCCCCGAGCCCAGATACCCGCACCCCCTTACCCCCGAGCCCAGCCATGGCTCCCCCAGCCCAGATACCCGCCCCCCTCCCCCTGCAGAGCCCAGGGGTCCAGAGGGAGAAACAGCCTGATGCTTAGTCCCAGGCTTGTGTGGAGTTTCGTGAGTGCTGCCCCCTCCTTCCCTCAGTTGCCAGGCACCCTCTAGCTCCCTGTCTCCCCCCAGCAGTGTCTTCTATGTGTGAGCTGGGCTCTGCCGGGTCCAGTGGCCCTTAGTGGCAGCCAGCAGTTCTGCAGCCCATTTCTGTGGGGGAAAGGAAATCCTGCATGCACAATGTTAATTTCTGCAAAATTCTGCATTGTGCAGTGGTGCAGAATTCCCCCAGGAGTATAGGGTGCAGCCTAAACCCCTTTTAACACCCCCTCCCCCCCCCCACAACTAAATACTGGCTGTAAGCCTTTTCTTTTACATCGCATTGTCCTCTAAAGCACATTTATTTCATATTATGGTAGAGTGGTTGTGAAACCATACATAAGGATGTGTTACATATTTCTGTTTTGATATACAGTCATGTACAAATTAGACCTGGGTTTGTTATGCTAGTATAGTATAGCCTTTCTACTACACCTACATATTCTGATGGGAGATCCTTTTAAAAACGACCATTTGCAAAATTCAGTCAAATAACAAAAGAAGTGGTAATGCATTTTTACTGCTGGAAATCATGAGGGAGATTCTGAGATTCATGATGAGATTCTGCCACTTATTTGTTGAGTAGCATCTTTGGGTCAGACACACATTGGGGGGGGGGGGGGGGGGGAAAGGACTGTGTGCAAAGCAAAACGAAGTATCAAAATCCCTGGCTATATCTACCCATCAATGTCACAATGCCTGAGTTGAACTAGAGGGTATATTGCATATTTTTCCTTTGTTTTAAGGGACAGAATAAACTAATTAAGTGCTAAAATTTGGCCAGGGTTTAAGATTAATAGTAAGAATAAAGTTCCTTCATTTTCAGGGAAGGTACTTGCATTATCTCTTGTGAGTCTTTGCAATATAGCTGTTCCATTTGTGGAAGAATTAATGAGACCTTTAGTTGCTGCTGAGGTTTTAATCAAGTTCCTTATATGCGTTTTTTCCAAGATCAGTCTTTAGGACTGGACATAAATGTATCCTCCAATGTAACATTATCTTTTTAATGAAATCAGTGTTCTTTAAACTATTAGCTGAGAATTAAATGGTAAAAATTGCAATTTTGGGGTAGTAAACTTCATTCTGCATTGCAAAAATCAAAGAAGTAGCTCATTTGAAAAGAGGAATAGCTACTGCATTGACTGAAAAGTTATGCATGTATTTGCAAACTGACTGGCGATATTTATCTCAATTAAAGTTTATGTACTGACTAGCTCACTGTTAATGTGACCCACAGAATTGTCTTTAAAAAAGTAACTTTTCTAATTCTTGCTCTCAAGCTCCATTATTATTATTTGTATTTATTATTAGCATTTATTTAATACCCATCACTATGGCTTAGGATGTCTTTCCATAGTGATGACCATGTTTTTAAATACCAAGTTTTGCACTGAGACAGTCTTAATCAGGCGTGCTCTCCTGCTGCCTGTGGCTTTACCGCTCCACTAGGAATCCAGGATTTAATTAGTTGAGAGAGACTGGGCAAAGAGGTACATCTTGAGCTCTTTTTTTAAGTGGACATATTTGGGCTTTTAACTATCTTTCCTTAGACAACAAATTTTAGAGGCACAAGCTGATTGAGAGAGCTTTACCACCAGCATTCGCAAACCTTCACCTTTATCGCTGTTATGATCTTCAATCATGCACATGTTCTCCCTTCACCCCACACCAGTTATCATCTAAAAAGTCTCATATAAAGCCTATATTGGAATAAAGAAATTTTTTTGTGAATGTAATGATACTACTGTGTTAATAAATAGTACATAAATAGAGCTGTAAACTATCAGATTCTTTCTCAAGTTATATTTAAATTATCTAATTTACAGTTTAATTTCCCATAGGTCTCTGCATGGGGTGGTTATGTTTTCATCATCAACCTTATTCCACTGCATGTGTTTGTGTTGCTGTTGATGCAGAGATACAGCCGGAGGGTCTACATAGGTGAGTGTTCTGACTCTCTCTAAAAATCAGTTATTTGAGAAGTGGTTTCTATTCTCTTCTTACTGAACAGTCAGTTCTATTTGGGAGGCATTAAATACAGGAATGTGAAATTAATAACTTAACTACATCTATTACGCTAAATGGGAAATTAATAATTTCATATCAAGTCTTATTATATTAGTCATGTGCTGTATACCCATTAGCTTATTGTTTACAAAATAAAAAAGATAAGGATGTGATACATGTTTAGTTCACGTTGTTTCTAAACTCTCAAGTGTTATTTCCTAGCTAGTGTTTTTTTCCTTTTAGTATTCCATGTGGGAAGGGGAAATTCACTGAATCTTCACTGAGTTGTTTAATATTTTTAAAATTCTTTAATGCACAGGTTTCATATGTCTGTACTTTCTGTATGATTTAATTGCAGCTTTATAAAAGCTATCCAGCAAAAAATTGAAAACCCATCTATAATATGCTGTCTCACATAACGAGAGACAGAGCAGCATTCCACAAGTGTGTCTGTTCAAATAAAATGTTGTGTATTGCCAAGACTTTCAAAAGTGACCAATGATTTTTAGCTGCCCAACTTAGCACACCTTAAAGGGACCTAATCTTTAATAAGTATTGAGCATCTACTCTCTGACAATAAGGACCCTTAGGGTAGCTCAAATTGGGCACATAAAATGGAAAAGGAACTGAAATGGACCCATTATAAAATATAGGAAAAGCTGTCTCCCATATACAAACTTCACATAGAAGCCATTTTTTTCTTTTATTAAACTTGGGTTAATTTTAGTTTATCAGCAAATTTAAGATCTAAAGAGCAGTTTAGAGTGGGGATGAGGGTAGAAGCTCCCTGTGAATGGGGTGGGTGGAGGGAAAGCAAGGAGAGCTACTGTGACTGGGGGAAACAGCCAGCTACAGACTCAGAAGGAGTATCCTGGTAGTTCCTACTGCCATTCCTATGGCACTTCCTTGCCCACTGACTGCTGTGCTCCACATACACCCCTTCCTTGCCCCCCCCCCCCCGTCGTTCTCGTGGCTGGTGTATTGATGTCCCCCACCACCACCTAGATGCTGTCCTGTCTCCTGGGGAGGCTGGAAGGCAGGACTGATCTGGGCCAGGGAGTCCTACCTGCTTCTCAGCAGCAAGCCTGATCTCATGCACCATCTTCAGTGGCTCCTCTAGTCCTTCTTCCAAGTCCTGCTCTTGTGCTTTTCTCCCCCACTGCATCACCACTTATGTGCTGGACCAGAGCTGGGCCCTGCTCTCTGGGGGTGCAGAAATATAGATCCATCCCTCCAGTATTTCCTTGGTGGGGTTATAGCTCTGACCTCTTTATTCCCCCTTCTTCCCCGTTCCACTGCCCCTGGTTTGGAGCTTTATTTTTTTTTATTTTTTTAAATTGAAATTCTAAAAACAAAATCAGTTTTAAAAAGATTAAATCAATTTTTATCCACCTTGGGGGATAGTGAACCTCTCTTTGACTAACTACTGCAAAGCTGTCTAGTATTGCAGGCTTCACCATTATTAAGAGTGTAATTAATTTGTAAACTGAAGATAATTATAGAAGAGAGTATATGTATTTTGTAAAATTATATTAAGTTTAGTAAAGCTTATTGCGCATTTTTACTCAGTTCTGTTTCACGTCTGGTGACTTTGGCTTTGCAGCAGTAAGCAAGACCTCTCTTGCAATTAACAGAATGAGAGAACATCTGTTCTAAAATAGAGCTGGGCACTTGGTTTTATGCAGCATAGTTTTAAATGTTATCAAGTCACTGGTGTGTGGTGTAGTCTTCATTTTACTTTTTAAATTCCTAGTAAGTGAAGTAATAAGAGAAAGTATTGATTTCCCCCCCCCGCTTTATGTAATATCTCATTTTTCATGTTAACTTGATTTTAATGGGACTTTAATCAGGATAAACAGAGCATTAGTATAGTATGCATTCTTTGATCCATGTATATGCTGGTTTTTTGGTCAATTGCTATACATAGTTGGAAATGTTTGCATTATAAAATTAGAAGCTTTCATTTGGTCATACCTTTACTTTTCAACTCAGGCAATGCTGCTGTGATCCAAAAATGTACATGTTTGTGACTAGAATAATGTAATAAACAGTTTCCTGAGGGATGTATAAAGTATTATACAGTGTGTGGACTCCAGTAAAAATATGAGGACATAGCAACTCATGCTGGAAATGAGATTTGTAATTTGTACTTCAGATGAGGTGAACATTTATTTTTTTCTATAATTCTTCTTTCCCCTCTCTTTTGTAATGGAAATTGTATGAAAAAAAATTACAAATATAAATGTTTTAAAAGGAGTCTGACATGCTCTATGCAGTGAGAGGTCACTAAAGATACTGAGGCAAGAGGATGGAAAAAGACCCAGTTGGGTAGTGCCTGTATTTGCATTAACCAGACTTCACTGAGTGAAACACAGGTCTGGTCTACGCTTAATGCTTGGGTTGACATAGCTATGGCGCTCAGGGGCCGGCTGTAGTTATGCCAGTCTAAACTCCCTGTATAGATGTGGCTAGGTCAGCAGAAGAACACCTCCATCGACCTAGCTGCTGTGGCTTGGGGCGGTGGAAGTTACTACAGCGACAGGAAAACGCCTTGCATTGAGCATCTGTGGTAAAGTTCTGCATCAGCATAGCTATGGCACCATAATGTAGATATGTCCAAAGTTAAGAATCTAACTACTAATTTCAGTTCATTGCAGTTTATTCCAAAGGCCTATCCAAAAAAGTACCTTACTTTCCCTGTTGTTGATACATGTATTTCTTAATTTAGAACCTTTGAGGTCTTCCCAAAGACATCATGAAAGCCTCAAACTCCTGTTCTGAAAGAAGGCATTTGAAAAAGGACAGAGGTTCTACATAATTACAGTATTTTAAAACAGTGATAGAGATTCATTTAAGTGCTGAAACCATAGTTGCCAACAATAATCAATATTACAGTTCCTTGTGTACTTACCTTTATCCAGTCTTTAAGACTCCCTTTTATAAGAAGAAAAGAGTAATGTAATTGCCACATCACTTGATAGAAAAACAATAGGATTCTCCCTCCTCCTTCCATTTTTTGGCCATATATAAAAGGAAAATCTATACTTAGCATGAGTTACATATCACTTCCTCTACCTGTCATCATGTTTACCCTTGAGTATTCTAGAGAAAAAGAACACGTGGAAGAGAAGTCAAACTCACATAATGGCAGTATTTAAAACTAATTGTTTTTAAACAGTTGAAAGTGCTGATGCAATACCTGAGCTGTGACTGAGAAATAGTAATCTACCTTTATACCTTTCTGATACTGAGGGGTGTCTGCAGCAGGTTGCTTACTGATGCAAATTAAACCAAACTGAGGGCTACTGGTTGACAGGTGCAACAATGGCACATCCTTTGCCATCCAAGGGTGTCCATTGGCTATGGGGGAGGGGAACGGAGAAAATGTCTGAAAGTCTGGTCTGCTGACCTTTAAAACTGCTTTATTTGCCTAGAGACACAAAGTAACCCTAACCTACAGGAAGATCGGGAGGTATAGAGTTTATATATATATTTGGGGTATAAACCTGATGGAAAGTTGACTATATTCTTGCACTTTTAATGTACAAATTATATCTTGAAGATACCAGTGAGAGAGAGGCTTCATACAGACAGATGATTCATGTGTATCTGATATCAAATCATGACTTCAGTATATGGGTTTGGTATAGTTAATAGCACATTTTTAACAATATCAAAAATATTCAGGCATATCTGTGAAGGTTGCTGGAAAGGGAAGTGGATTTTTCTGACATGCCATTATAGATAAGAGAACCAGTTTTCAAAAGCCCATACAAATTTGGGAGAATAAAGAATGGTCTTAGATTGCAAATGAGACGGTGTCTGTAATGCCTAATAATTCATTGGAATGCAAAAGTCACTTTTTAACTCTCACAACATTATCATGGTGCATGTAAAATTCATTTAATAGGTTCAAGTATCAGAGGGGTAGCCGTGTTAGTCTGAATCTGTAAAAAGCAACAGAGGGTCCTGTGGCACCTTTAAGACTAACAGAAGTATTGGGAGCATAAGCTTTCATGGGTAAGAACCTCACTTCTTCAGATGCAAGTAATGGAAATCTCCAGAGGCAGGTATAAATCAGTATGGAGATAACGAGGTTAGTTCAATCAGGGAGGGTGAGGTGCTCTGCTAGCAGTTGAGGTGTGAACACCAAGGGAGGAGAAACTGCTTCTGTAGTTGGATAGCCATTCACAGTCTTTGTTTAATCCTGATCTGATG
>NW_020664435.1:2940442-2952166 GCF_002925995.2 Terrapene triunguis | reverse complement strand
TGAGAGTCCACATTTTCACATCCCACTATACCATCACCCAGCAAGCTAGACACTATGTGGGTTTTGGCTGAGTGGCTTTACAGTCAGCGTGCCAATGAACTTTGAACCCTCCACTTGTGCAACTGCTTGGGAGTCACCTACGTTGGAATGGACATAGGCAAGCACTCGAATTAAAAACGGTTACTAATCTTCCGTAACTGTTGTTCTTTGAGATGTGTTGCTCATGTCGATTCCAACCTTCCCCCCACCTGCCTCTCTGTCAGAGTTAGCAGGCAAGAAGGAACTGAGGGGGCGGCAGGGCCCTATATACCAGCGTTATGAGGGCATGGCTCCAGGGAGCACCAAAGCCGACCCGACAGATACCACTGAGGGAAAAACTTTCCAGTGGTGTTGCTCTGAGCAAGCACACACCTACATTGAAACGGACATGAGCAACACATCTTGAAGAACAAAAGAGTTACAAAAGGTTAGTAACCATTTTTTAATGAGGCATAATCTAATTTGCCTTGCAGTATAATTCAAAATAATTTACCAGGCAATTTCCCCCCCAGAACATGAACACTTTGCCAGGATTGGGGATGTTTTATGATTTGTAGGCAAATGTATCAGTGATTCATAAACTTTAGACTCATAAACTTTAAGGCCAGAAGGGATCATTGTGATCATCTAGTCTGATCGCTTGCGCATTGCAGGCCACAGAACCTCACCCACCCCCTCCTGTAATGAGACCCATAACCTCTGGCTCAAATCATGGTTTAAAGACTTCAGTGGTGTCAACTGTGTATCTACTGATCCACTTGGAATCTGGGTGCTAAACTCATGCTGACTGCTCCTGAACACACGAGATCAAGCTACTGATACCTTTTTAATCTTGATATAAGGGTCAGTGACTTCTATTTGAATCTGAATGATATATTGCTTATAATTGCAATGCAGTACCAATATCTGAATAAGAAAGCAACCTTTTCAGACCAGAAGCAGAAATTCTTGATTATGCAACAATTTATCAAAATAATTGAGGTCACAAAAGATTCCAATTTACTACACTTTTTTAATAGTTTGTGTTGTATGTTTATATGTTTGCAAGGGAAGACATTTACAGATGCAGACATAGTACATGTTCATGCAACTTTGAGGGTCTGTGATTTGCGGCCTCCATTATTAACTTGTGATTGTCACTCTGCAATTCTACGTTTTCAAGTTCTGAACACTTTTTTTTTTGCAATTTTATTTAGTAAGCCAGCACACTTATTCAAGGCTTAAATCCAGGGGAGATTGATTGATTTAAAATTACCTATTTCTTGTCCTCTAGACTAGCATTTTATAATTTGAAGAGCAGTATATTTTAAAAAACAAACCTGGGATTATTAAACATATCAGTGTTTTGACTTCAGCCTATCGGTTTTTATTTTTTTGCCCTAGGATTGAGTTGTTAATATTTGTGGGTCTAGAATACTCTTTAATCAAAGTGAATAATTATAGTGTAAAATTGCATAGATGTGGTTGCAGAAATCAGCATTGGTTTAGTCACCAACATACTTTCAGGAGGTTATTCTCTCATGATTTAGTGCAGTGCGCAGCAACTAAAATTGTGCCAAAGCTTGGTTTGTGAAAGTTCCTTACTCTCTGTAGAATAGATTTTGATTTTTTTTTTTTTTGTGGTGACCTAATTAGTTTTTAAAATCATTAGACTAGAGTACATGATTCCTTGTTCTTGCAAAGAATATACAAACCCAGTAGGGCATTATGGAGTTACTGGGTGAATTCAGTGAGCTCTGTTATGCAGCATGTTAGACTAGATGATCAAAAGATGGTCCCTTTTGGCCTTAAAATCTATGCACTTCGGAGCTTTGACAATTTTTTCTTGTATACAAACTTTGGTATAGATTTCTAATCAAGTAACATCATTGAATTAGAAGCCTAGCTGTTTTTTTCTCTCCCAGGCAAAAGGGAACTGGTAGCCATATGGAAAACCCTGTATTTAATTCAGAGAGGGGAGAGTTTCATGCAAGTAACTGTCACTTCCGGATTAAACAGGAATATGTGTTGCCTTCATTGTGGAACCTCAAAGGTGGAATACGGTTGGGATTAAAAATTGGGTATGGGATCCTCGGAACATGAAGGGATTTGGAGGAATTTTAATAATAGTGTGAACTGAAGTATCAAAATAGAGCATACACAGTGCACCAGCTTTTCTTTTTCTGTTTCAAGAATTCTTAGGCACTGCTGGGAAAGGGAGAATCTGACTGTGATGGTCACACTTTCTGCCTTTCCCAAACTTTCTCGGGGGAGGTGGATAAAGTAGGGGAAGAATAAATTATTATGTAGAAAACATAACAATAAAATAGGAGGCTTAAAAGTGATGCTTTATATTGAGATAGTTTAATAGACAAATATGACATGCACTGATGAATGTCAGTTACTTTTATTCCACAGGATGGCAGTGTTGCAACATTTTCATGCTGTTATGAATGATTTATAGCAACAGTTCCTTGAAAATTGAGTATTATATAGCAAAAATACGTTCCCTTGACGTAGCAGATGATAAAATAGTAGCCAGACCAAGGGCTCAAAAAGAAATGCTGAAAGGAAGCCTCTAAAAACAAAAAGATGGCAAGTATTCTTGATGGTTGCGTCTGGTTATTTTAGCTACTTTTCTGTCCAGTGCATTGTACAAGAGGGGCCTAATTCCTTATCAGAGCTCCTAGGAGCTACAGAAATACCAGTAATAAATATAGGACCTGATCCTGCTATGAGCTTTGTATGGATGGAACCTCATTTAACTCCAGTGGAACTTTGTGTGGGTTTATGGATCCGTCCTTGGGGAGCTCATTGTGGGATTGGGACTGTAGCAAGAATGTGGCCCAGAGTATTTGTAAAAGTGATAGCCAGTGTGCTGCCCCCCAGTTGCCAGGAGAAGAAATGACAAGAAGGCTAAAGTCTATCCTGAAAGTTGTGTGAAAGCTTCAGCTTACTGTAAGCGACCGTGGAACAGATAGTGTTTGTAATCAAGAATTGCTTTAGGAATGTCTAGAAAATTGAAGCCTGGGTTGAAGCAGATGACTGTTTTGGAGAATCCTTTGATGCCAAGTAAAGTTAGAGTGACCAATAGTGGAGAGCAGTGATTATGGAATGTTCTGTGATGAACAGCTAGGTGGCTAGTTTACCATTTTTCCCCTTAAGGTGACAACTTCCAGGGTTCAGAACTGGGAGAGCTAGTTAGTCAGCTTTCAACTAGGAAATAAGAGAGATGGGTCTGAGCTTTCACTGACAAGTGTCATGTACTTCCAAGTTGAATGATAAAGGGTAGAGATATTCTAAAAAGATATAGAATAATATATTTAAAGTAGGGCTGCCAAGCAATTAAAAAAAATAATCGCATGATTTAAAAAATTAATCTTGCAACTAAACAATAATAGAATAGCATTTCTTTAAATATTTTTGGATGTTTTCTACATTTTAAAATATATTGGTTTAAATTACAACACAGAATACAAAGTGTGTTCACTTTATATTTATTTTTTATTACAAATATTTGCACTGTGAAAATCAAAAGAAATAGTATTTTTCAATTCAGCCTCATAAAGTACTGTAATGCAGTCTCTTTATCATGAAAGTTGATCTTACAAATGTAGAATTATGTACAAAAAACCCCCTGCATTCAAAAATAACACAACGTACAGTAAAAGCTGTGTTATCTGGCACTTTATCAACCAGAAAGCTTTATTAACCGGCATTTCTGATGTCTCCCAATACAAATCTTCAGTCTAGTAACCAGGACTAATATACTACCCACGAGGTTATGCAATTGCTCATTCTGCATTCTACTTTTATGCAAAAGAGGCAGAAGACAAGTAGGCAAGCTGATATCAGGGATTTATTCAAAAAAGCAGCTTCCAGGGTTTGTCATAGGGCAGGAGTGGGCAAACTATGGCCCGCAGGCCGGATCCGGCCTGCCAGCCGTTTTAGTCCGGCCCTTGAGCTCCTGCTGAGGAGTGGGGTCTAGGGCTTGCCCGCTTTGGTGCTCCAGCCCAGGGAAGCAGTAGCATGTCCCCCCTCCGGCTCCTACTTATAGGGGCAGCCTGGGGCCTCCACTCTGCCCCCGTCCCAAGAGCGGCCCCTGCAGCTCCCATTGGCCGGGAACCTGTGGATGGGGCAGCATGCAGAGCCGCTTGTGGTAAGTGCCGCCGGGAGCCTGCACCCCTGAGCCTCTCCCCACTCCCCTGCCCTGATCCCCCTCCTGCCCTCCAAACTCCTCGGTCCCAGCCCAGAGCACGTTCCTACACCTCAAACTCCTCATCCCCACCCCAGAGCCCGCACCCCAATCCGGAGCCCGCATCCCACTCCCCAGTCCAGAACCCCCTTCCGCACCCTGAACTCCTCATTTCTGACCCCACCCCGGAGCCCACCCCCCAACTAGAGCCCGCCCTCCGTCCTGCACTCCAACCCCGATTTTGTGAGCATTCATGGCTTGCCATACTGTTTCTATTCCCAGATGTGGCCCTCGGGCCAAAAATTTTGCCCACCCCTGTCATAGGGTCATTACAGAGTCAACCCAATCTCCTACACCTTCTACATCTACAATGATAATTGATGTTGATAATGATGCCCCATAGGCACTGCAAGATCCTGAAGTGCTTTCTAAATCACCAAAGATTAAATTATGTTCAGTATAGTTTTAGTGTTAAGTGTATTTTTAGTGATCTGGGTGTATGTCATGCGCTGCCCATAGTGATATGTAGTGTCATAATATAACCTACTGTATAGAAAACTTTACCTGTATAACCCTAAGGCCTGGGCTACACTGAGGGGGGATCGATCTAAGTTACGCAACTTCAGCTACGTACTTAGATTGACTTACCGTGGTGTCTTCACCATGCTCCCCCGTCGACTCTGCCTGTGCCTCTTGCGGTGGTGGAGTACAGGAGTCAACAGGAGAGTGCTCGGGGGTCCATTTATCGCGTCTAGACTAGAAGCAATAAATTGATCCCCGCTGGATTGATCACTGCCTGCCGATCTGGTGGGTAGTGTAGACATACCCTAAGTGCTTTAAGAAACCAACCACTCTGCAGTGCAGTACTACTACTGGATTGGTGAATACCTGTATACTGTACTACTGTATTTTATACTTTATTCACTTTATGTATTCTAATTCTTTGAAAATTGGTATTCCATTGATAAACCTCAGTTAACCAGAATATTTGATTAACCGACACGCCCCATTCCCCCAACATGCCGGATAACAAAGCTTTTAATGTAAAACTTTAGAGCCTACAAGTCCACTGAGTCCTATTTCTTGTTCAGCCAATCGCTCAGACAAAAAAAGTTTGTTTACGTTTGCAGGAGACAATGCTGCCCACTTCTTGTTCACAATGTCACCTGAAAGTGAGAACTTGTGTTTGCATGGCACTGTTGTAACCAGCGTCGTAAGATATTTACAAGCTTGATGCATTCAAGATTCATATGTCTCTTCATGCTTCAACTACTATTCCAGAGGACATGCGTCCATGCTGATGACTGGTTCTACTCGATAACAATCGAAAACAGTGTGGATTGACTCATGTTCATTTTCATCATCTGAGTCCGATACCACCAGCAGAAGGTTGATTTTTCTTTTTTGGTGGTTCGGCTTCTGAAGTTTTCGCATTGGAGTGTTGCTCTTTTAAGACTTCTGAAAGCATGCTCCACACCTCATCCCTCTCAGATTTTGGAAGGCACTTCAGATTCTTAAACCTTGGGTCGCATGCTGTAGAAATCTCACATTGGTACCTTCTTTGCATTTTGTCAAATCTGCAGTGAAAGTGTTCTTAAAACGAACAATGTGCTGAGTCATCATCCTAGACTACTACCGGTATAACATGAAACATATGGCAGAATGTGGGTAAAACAGCCGGAGACATACAATTCTCCCCCAAGGAGTTCAGTCACAAATGTAATTAACACATTTTTTTAACAAGCATTATCAGCATGGAAGTATGTCCTCTAGAATGGTGGCCGAAGCATGAAGGGACATATGAATGTTTAGCATATCTGGCACGTAAATACCTTGCAATGCCAGCTACAAAAGTCTCATGCAAACGCTTGTTCTCACTTTATGGTGACATTGTAAATAAGAAGTGGACTTGTAGGTTCTAAAGTTTTACAATGTTTTGTTTTGAGTGCAGTTATGTAACCAAAAAAATCTACATTTGTAAATTGCACTTTCACGATAAAGAAATTGCACTACAGTACTTGCATGAGGTGAATTGAAAAATACTATTTCTTTTGTTTATCATTTTTACAGTGCAAATATTTGTAATAAAAATAATATAAAGTGAGTAGTGTACACTTTGTATTCTGTGTTGTAATTGAAATCAATATATTTGAAAGTGTAGAAAAACATCTAAAAGTATTTAATACATTTCAACTGGTATTCTATTGTTTAACAGTGCATTTAAAACTGCAATTAATTTTTTGAGTTAATCGCGTGAGTTAACTGCGATTAATCGACAGCCCGAATTTAAAAGTCTGTACACTTGAGGATGGGGGAAGCAAGGTGAGCTAAAAGTAATATCGACGACAAGATTTTCTTAATGAGTATTTGTTGATGTGAAGTCTCAAAATAGAATGTTGATGCTATGGGCGCAGTCTTAGGTGAGATATAAAAGGAAGATAGAGCCATGGCATATCTCAAGGATTTACCAAGCCAGTGAGGTACAAGCTTATAATGAAGACGATAGTGACAGAGTACTGCAGGTAAGGATATAAGAGGAAAAATAAACAAATCTACAGTAATTCTGATCTGCTGCAGAAAAATTCCTGGACACATTATTGTGAAATTGGAGATTACTGAAGATATATAATGTGGGGCCTTTAGCTGCTCTGGTGTAAATATTAAGGAACACAATGAAACATGAGTCATAAGTTACAGTATTATGCTTCAAAAAGGGAATCTATCCATGAGCCTCTCTTATCAAAAAAGAGCTAGATAAGTTCGGGGGGGGGAAATAGGTCCATCAATGGTTTTTAGCCAGGATGGACAGGAATGGTATCCCTACCCTCTGCCAGAAGCTGGGAATGGGCACCGGGGGATGATCACTTGGTGATTATCTGTTCTGTTCATTCCTTCTGGGGCACCTGGCATTGGCCACTGTCGGAAGACAGGATACTGGGCTAGATGGACCTTTGGTCTGACCCAGTATGGCTGCTGTTATGTTCTTATCAGGCGCAACATAAGAAAATAGATTAGATAATTAAACTCCACAAATGACAATTTTTGAGAAGTCTTGGAGAATGTAACAGGTAGCAGGGACCTGGAAAAAGTTAATTTGGTAAATATCTTTTTGAAAGAAAAGGCAATTAACCTGTTATGTCTGACTTCCATTAATTAAGTAATTAGCCAATTGAGAGAAGAAATCAGAATACGTAATTGAGGTATTGCATATACTATAAAAGACAGAAATACTACAATTGTGCCTAGAGAACTAGAAATAGTGACACAAACAGATGCATAACAAATTGGCTGTGAGCTAATCTCTGCAATTTTTGTGCTGCATATCCAGAGGCATCACTACCAGAGGCCAAGGAAATGAACCCAATGGTTCATTTTCATATGACTCTGATGAGACTGTATTTAGAGTGCTGCATTTAGTTGTGGACACCTTAATACTGAAATATGTTTTCAAATGGGGGGGGGGTAAATTTAAGGGGAAACTGTGATTCTTAGGCAGTTTGTACTTGCCTATCTACAGAGCTACACATGGAATTAGAGAAGTGTAGGACTACAAGGGACCATGAGTGGTCATCTAGTCCAGTCTCCGGCACTCAAGGCAGGATTGTGTAATCACTAGACCATTCTTGATAGGTTTTTGTTTAACCTGTTTTTTAAAACCTCTAATGACGGAGATTCCACAACCTTCCAACGCAGTTTGTTCCAGTGCTTAACTACCCTGACAGTTGGGAAGTAATGTCCAACCTAAACCACCCTTGATGCAATTTAAGCCCATTGTTTCTTGTCCTATCTACAGAGGTTAACAAGAACAATTTTTCTCCCTCCTCCTTATAACCTCTTATCTACTTGAAAACTGTTATGTCCCCTCTAAGTCTTCACTTCTCCAAACTAAACAAACCCAGGTTTTTTTCCAGTCTTTCTTCATAGGTCATGTTTTCTAGACCTTTAATCATTTTTGTTGCTCTCCTCTGGACTTTCTCCAATTTGGCCACATCTTTTCTGAAATGTGGCACCCAGAATTGGACACACTACTCCAGTTGAGGCCTTATCAACACAGAGTAGCTTGGAAGAATTACTTCTCATGTCATGTTGACAACACTCTTTCTAATCCATCCCAGTATGTTTGGGTGTTGTTGTGTTGGTTTTTTTGGTTTTGTTTTGTGTTTTTTTGCAACAGTGTTAAATATGAGTCAATAGTGTATCTTATAATCCCCATATCCCTTTCCACAGTACTCCTTCCTAGGCAGTCATATCCCATTTTGTAAAGTAGGACTTCAGGGTTACGAACACCAGAGTTACAAACTGACCAGTCAACCACACACCTCATATGGAACTGGAAGTACGCAATCAGTCAGCAGCAGAGACCCCCCCCCCCTCCCAAAAAAACAAATATAGTAAAGGACTGTCTTAAACATGAGCTACTAAAAAAATAAAGGGAAAGTTTAAAAAAAAAATTGATAAGGTAAAGCAACTTAATATGCTTAGATTTCTGTTTAAATTTAATCTTCACTTTGAGTATTTTGTGTTTATAATACTTGTTTGTGGGGATAATAAAATGTACCTCTAGTGTATTTTATCCTAAATTACAGATGTGTATTTTCAATCTTACCTGTCTCTTAATATAGTTTTTGTCTTGTAATTAAACATAAATGTTTTCAGGTAAACATTAATTTGCTACACTGTAGTCTAGTTGGCAAAGAGAGACATTTTGGTAGCCCACTTCTAAACTTTATTACCCACATCTGTTTAAAAGCTGCGATACTCAGGTTGTGTTTGTGGGGGTCAGGTGGAGGAATGGGGTTTTAACCACCACTGTTTATTCTCTCACTGCTACTTTTGATCTGTTTAATCTCTGATGCCAATGGTATTTATTTGTATTAATGGAGCACCTAGAGGTCCCAACTAAGATTGAGGCCCTGTTGTGCTAATTATTCTACAGCTGCATAGTAGCTATATATAGTTATTTTTTCTGTAAAGTTCAGGCTGCCGTAAACAAACTAAAAGTAGTACCATGATCTTGCTTTTTAATATTGCAGTAGATTCATGGCAACTACACTGAATGACATTTACTAGGATCATGAAATCCATAATCCTTTCAGACTCCAGTAGGCTCTTAAAAGCAGGAGCATAATACTAGTCCTGCTTAGAAATTGCCATACCACATCTGACCAGTAATCCAGTTAGTTCAATGTTATGTGTCTGATATTGGCCAGTACCAGATGCAACAGGGAAATGTGTAAGAAGCCTTGTAGTGGACAGTGATGGAATAACCTGCTCATAATGGAAAGTTTCTCCCAAATCTCTTCAGGTAGTGGATGGTTTATGTCCTGAAGCATGGTGGCATGAAGTCCCTTCAAAATAAAATGCTCCTAATTTTATCTAATATTTTACTATGGATGTTCTTATTGTCCATGTAAATTCTAATCTTTTTTCCCCCTCCCAACCCTGCTGAATTCTTAGCTTCCAATCCTTTGTGGTTTAATGAGTTTCAAAGTTTAAAAATATATATGGTGCACCGTGGGGGTTTTTTAAGGCACTTTTATTTTATTTTTTTTTGGTTGCTTTTCAAGTTAGACCTCTACCTCGATATAACGCTGTCCTCGGGAGCCAAAAAATCTTACCGCGTTATAGGTGAAACCGCGTTATATTGAACTTGCTTTGATCCGCCGGAGTGCGCAGTTTACTCTAACTTTCATGCTTTGCAAGAACATATTAGTGCAATTAGTAACAGTGGTCTCCTTGCTTCCCCCAGAGCCATTGTTAATGAGAGTGTTCCTGTTGTGAAACTTGCTAAGATCTTTTCAGGGTAAATCTGAATAAAAATAGAGTGTAATATAAATCAATACTACAAATACCAAAATGATGTAGTTCTGCTATATTATGTGTCATTACAGATGGGGATAAAAGGAAAATTGAAATTGTTTTTTGAAGTATTATGTAGTAATTCATACTCTTCCCCTTTTCTCTTCTATAGCATATAGCACTTTCTACATTGTGGGCTTAATATTATCCATGCAGATACCTTTTGTGGGCTTTCAGCCAATTAGAACAAGTGAGCACATGGCTGCTGCAGGTAGGAAAACTAAAATTCCTTTAGTATTTCCAAAAATTTTAATGCATCAAAGAATCCCATGAATTTTCGGTAGAAAAGTTGCTGTTCCTCCTTTGTATTATGCAAGTCGTTAAAGAGAAACATGCTAGCTAATTAAATTGGGACAGATAGAAAATGTTACCATTTAGTAAATAGCAGGGGAGATGCCTTTTTAATTGTTAAATTATCCTTTTTTTGTGTGTGTAAGTTAATGGAGGTAGTAAATATTTTACCAGTATTAAACTAGATCATTTCTCAATATGAAGTCATGTATTGACGACTAGATCAACTGTAATTTTGGAATATAATGTGACTTTTAAGTGTCAAAAACAGTTGTGTATTTGAAATGTTTGGTAGGTGGAATATAACTTCTACTGAACAACTGAATTTATAAATAGTTTAAAATCTTTGATTTTTTTTTTCTGAAATAGTTTAGTGTGAAACATTCTAGGTGAGGGATTTTTACATTTTAGTATTCATAGTTTAAATTTTTCAGTCAGCTCCTCTTGTATGAAAATTTACTTTCATTTGTGCCAAGATACAGACCATCTAGTGCAGGGGTCGGCAACGTTTGGCACGCGGCTCGCCAGGGTAAGCACCCTGGCGGGCCAGGCCAGTTTATTTACCTGCTGACACGGCAGGTTCGGCCGATCGCGGCCCCCACTCGCCACGGTTCGCGTCCCGGGCCAATGGGGGCGGCGAGAAGCGGCACGGGCGAGGGATATGGTAGCTGCGGCTTCCCGCCGCCCCCATTGGCCCGGGACGGCGAACCGCGGCGAGTGGGGGCCGCGATCGGCCGAACCTGCCGCATCAGCAGGTAAATAAACTGGCCCGGCCCGCCAGGGTGCTTACCCTGGCGAGCCGCGTGCCAAACGTTGCCGACCCCGATCTAGTGTTTTGATTTCAGGAGACCTGTGTTAGATTTTTGCAGGGTGGATCATTGGAGCAAGTGCCAATGACAACAAACTGGGAATCTTATGGGAAGTAGTGTCCCCTGACTCCTCAATAGAGGAGTGCCTTCCCTTTATCAAGAGCAACATTGTTAACTCTTTAAAGATATATGAGTGATCTAACTTGCAAATTAGTCTTGTGGATCACTTATCAAATGAGCATAGGTGTTAATGGGTTCTTGGCCAGAAGGGTAAGCATTGCAGTAGTCTTCTTAAAAGGTCATACAATGTGTTTCCCAGAATTCCAACATAGGCTGTTTCTACACTACAGACCTTACAGCAGCACAGCTGTACCACTGCAGCTGCGCCACTGTAAGGTCTCCTGTATAGCCCCTGTATGCCGACAGGAGAGCGTCTCCCCCTGATATAGCGCTGTCCACACCAGCACTTTTGTCAGTGAAACTTATGTCAGTCGGAGGTAGGTGCGTGTGTGTGTGTGGTGGGTTTTTTGGGGGGGGTTTTTTTGTTTGTTT
>NW_020664435.1:2890376-2940042 GCF_002925995.2 Terrapene triunguis | reverse complement strand
TCGCCAGGGTAAGCACCCTGGCGGGCCAGGCCAGTTTATTTACCTGCTGACACGGCAGGTTCGGCCGATCGCGGCCCCCACTCGCCACGGTTCGCGTCCCGGGCCAATGGGGGCGGCGAGAAGCGGCACGGGCGAGGGATATGGTAGCTGCGGCTTCCCGCCGCCCCCATTGGCCCGGGACGGCGAACCGCGGCGAGTGGGGGCCGCGATCGGCCGAACCTGCCGCATCAGCAGGTAAATAAACTGGCCCGGCCCGCCAGGGTGCTTACCCTGGCGAGCCGCGTGCCAAACGTTGCCGACCCCGATCTAGTGTTTTGATTTCAGGAGACCTGTGTTAGATTTTTGCAGGGTGGATCATTGGAGCAAGTGCCAATGACAACAAACTGGGAATCTTATGGGAAGTAGTGTCCCCTGACTCCTCAATAGAGGAGTGCCTTCCCTTTATCAAGAGCAACATTGTTAACTCTTTAAAGATATATGAGTGATCTAACTTGCAAATTAGTCTTGTGGATCACTTATCAAATGAGCATAGGTGTTAATGGGTTCTTGGCCAGAAGGGTAAGCATTGCAGTAGTCTTCTTAAAAGGTCATACAATGTGTTTCCCAGAATTCCAACATAGGCTGTTTCTACACTACAGACCTTACAGCAGCACAGCTGTACCACTGCAGCTGCGCCACTGTAAGGTCTCCTGTATAGCCCCTGTATGCCGACAGGAGAGCGTCTCCCCCTGATATAGCGCTGTCCACACCAGCACTTTTGTTAGTGAAACTTATGTCAGTCGGAGGTAGGTGCGTGTGTGTGTGTGTGGTGGGTTTTTTGGGGGGGGTTTTTTTGTTTGTTTTTCATACCCCTGGTGGACAAAAGTGCTAGTGTAGACATAGCCTTGGTCAAAGGATTCCACAGGTATACTAGCTATTACTTGTTCTATTGGAGAATTTAAACAAGAATTTTCCTCTTTCTTTAACCAGGTGTGTTTGCACTGCTGCAAGCCTATGCCTTTTTGCAGTATTTGAGAGACAGACTAACAAAGCAAGAATTCCAGACCTTGTTCTTCTTGGGTGTGTCACTAGCTGCTGGTGTTGTATTCCTGAGTGTCATCTATTTGACATATACAGGTAAGAGACCTCAAATGAGAACTGTGTGTGTACTTCAAAGTGAAGATAAACGGTGATGAATGCTCATAAATTAGCATGGGTAGGAATAATTCTTGTCTGACTAAAACTAAGCAGTATGTGAACAGATTCTAGGTAGTTCTTTCTTACTGCTCTTTAGGCCTGTCCTGTAAAACACTGTTGTTCCAACTCTGGGCCTCCTGGACAGGATTTTTTGTGATGTTACCAAATGTCTGATGTAGGCTAGGATGAGATCACCAAATTCACTTGTGACCTCAGCCAGATTTGAACCTAAAATAGATAACTCAGACCTAAAGAGGTTATCAGTATAATGCAATTCTAGTTGGTCAGTGGCAATCTGTTAAGCATATGGTGGGTTGTTAGACATGTTTTCTGGGGGGAGGGATAGCTTGGTGGTTTGAGCATTGGCCTGCTAAACCCAGGGTTGTGAGTTTAGTCCTTGAGGGGGCCACTTAAGGATCTGGTGCAAAATCAGTACTTGGTCCTGCTAGTGAAGGCAGGGGGCTGGACTCCATGACCTTCAAGGTCCCTTCCAGTTCTAGGAGATAGAATATCTCCATTAATTTTAAAAGAAAAAGTATCTAACTCATTGATTCTGTTACATGCCTGGAAGATGTTTAAATGAGGCAAGCAAGTGCCTGTGTTATTTGAAGCCTATGTGTTTTCTTCTTCACAGTGCACTGAAGATAGAAGTTCAAATTTATATAAGAAAAAAGTCAAAATCTAGGAAACATGTAGTTTACAAAGACAAGGGACAATTTACAGTAGAAAACTATTGTAAATCATTATTTTCTCAAATAATGAAAAGGAACAGATAAAATAGGTTTTGGGGGGAAATGTGGAAAAGAGATAATGTACTATGCAGTTCAAAATTGTGAAAACTGGTGATACACTTGATAATGTCCAGAAGTCAGAACAGAAAGGTAATGGTTCTCTTCCAAGCCCTGCCCACAAAATAAGATCCGCCCACAAAATAAGATCCACCCACACGTGATGCTGCTCACAATTTATTGTGCAGATCTTCAAAATATGGTCAAGCAGACTTTCAGGGCTCTTTGGGTTTGACTCCCTCTCTTTGGGGTCCATATGCACTCCTGGACTCTGCTAGGTACTTTGGGTTTGACTTCCACTAGGTGAGGCTTATGTGTCCCACTAGGCTTGTTGAGTTTGGCTTCCCTTTGAGGGTGCCTGAGATGCTCAGCTATGCTCTTTTAGGCTCCTTGGGCATATCTTCTTGATAGGGAGCGGGAGGTAGACAACGTCTCCCAAGCCTGGTCACTTATGCCAAAATATCATTGAATATCTGAGTTAGCACTCAGTGATATGAATGTACAGTTGGCACCTCTGGAGCTATTTCAGCTTCTACAAATGCAGGCATAGCCTCAAAAACACGAGTGGAGTGTAAAAGATGCTATCTCAGCAACCTTAACTGCTAGAGTTACTTTAAAAAAAAATTAAATAAAAGTTAAAATTCTAGAAACTATGGCAGCAAGAAAGAGATGTGCCAGTTCACCATACTGATTGAATCAGAACCCTGATGTCATCAAATCAGGAATTCACACATTACTAATTGCTTTACAAATTGAAGTATGAATGTATAACATAGTTGTTCAAAAAAAATGCTGCTAACTTTAGTGGTCAGGGTTGTAACAGCAATCTTTTTGTTTTGCTGTTGAGCTGAAAAGTTACAAAAAGAACAAATATAGATTTTACCAGATGCTTCCACAACTTGCTCGATTGTGATCTGCCTTCAGATACATGTGAGCAGTTCTGTAGGAACCTACAATATATTTCAATTTAGTAGTAGTAAAACTAGATCACATCTACATCCATTTATAGAGGGTAAAACAAATAATATTGAAAACAGAGGGTAAATATATGTATCTGTATGATTAAGCAGAAGGTGTGGCTTGAGGGAAATAAACTCATGTACACAAACTTGCCCTCACCACCTCCTGTTATAGAATAAGAGATTAAAACTTCGAATCAGTTATGTTCAGCTGACATGCAGACTTGAGAGAACTTTTTCCTACTCCATGTATAAAGCCATATGGATTAAAAGATGAAATTTTATTTTTCATGCTTCAGTTTAATACTTTTCTGTGTCGTTTTCATTAAATGACAAATTGAAATGTGACAGGGGAAGGAAAAATAAAAGTTCTTTCAGCTTGGAGATCTACAGTATCATTGCTTTCTTTTTGTGTTAGAGCCATGTTCAAAAAGCCTGACACTTTTACATAAGGTTTATCAGGGTCTCCGAATACTAATATGCATTCACTGTTGCATGTAGATACTGCAGTGATGGCATTACAGAAATCAAATGTTAGATGAAATGTTGATGACTTAGGAACAGTACTTTGCAAGGAAAGTATTTAGGTAGTCAGTTCTGTTTTATTTTGATTGAATGACTCCCTTCTCCAAACGCTATAGACTGTCTTTGATTTTTGGAACATGTGTCTTAACTACTACTCTACCTTTTGATGATTTGTTGAGTTGTGTGAGTGATGATGACATTGAACCTGTACAGTATAGTGTAAGTCCTGTAAGGCTGAGAATTCTTAGTTCCTTAAGAGGAGAATCATTGTTAGTTATGCATATAAACTGTGTATCATAGCAAGTCTATTTGACAGAAATAATTCTATAAATTATATGGGTTTTCATGACAGTTCTTTAACTGTTTTAAACTTTCATTGTAATATATGCTTCTGCAGACATCTGAAGAAATAGCTAAATCATTATAATTAAATATCTAAGGAGATTAGTTTTTTCCTTGACTTTTTCAGGTTACATTGCTCCATGGAGTGGCAGGTTTTATTCACTGTGGGACACCGGGTAAGTAGGGATAGAGGACTTGTGCTTTATTTGTCCTGTTGAAATATAAAACACACACTTTCCATCCCACCTTCCCATCAATAAAAGCTCATATATACATTTTCCACAAACTGTTTGGAGAGAGCATTTACATAACCTGTCTTGAAACTGTGACCAATATAGTTCCAAACATTGACATTTTACTGAGTTTTTCCCTTGTTGACAATTGAGAAGGTTTTCCTCAAAATGTTGCCTCTTTTAGATGTTTGTAGATAGTTTTAAAATAGTTGCCACCTACCTATCAAGATTCTAACTTCTGTGGAACTCTTTCTTTGAACCAAAAAAATATTCCCCAACTGAGATTTGAGACACTTGTGTCTATAACATACGGTATCATTAAAAATGTTCCATTAACATTTGGGGACAGATTTTTTTTAAAAATAGGACACCTTTAAGTTATACCTATGCAATATGTACAGACTTAGCAGACTTTGCACAAAACGTACATGAATCTTTGACAGTTATCTCACACACAGGTTTTTAGCACTCTTGCATATGCATGCTAAATGTATATGTCCAGTCTGTGTGAATAATTCTGTTTTGAATATCATAAGATATAGGACCATATCATGTATTGAAAAGGTACCTCAAATTTCTGCTGAATAAAGTCTTAACATTTTAAATTAAAATGTTTACTTTTAAATTTGCGTTTGAATTCTGATTTATATAATTTTGGTAACTTCATCATTTCAAAATAATTTGAACTGAATTTTTTTTAAACAAGGTACGCGAAAATTCACATCCCCATCATTGCCTCTGTGTCTGAGCATCAGCCTACAACATGGGTTTCCTTCTTTTTTGATCTGCATATTCTCGTGTGTACTTTCCCAGCAGGGCTGTGGTTCTGTATCAAAAACATCAATGATGAAAGAGTCTTTGGTAAGAAGATATTCAAAAATTATTTTCTAGAATCTTATCTTCATCAAAGTTCTGCTTTGTTTGGTGTGCTTTGCATCCCATAATAAAGTTGATATGCATTTTGTATTAGAAGAAGGCTTCAACAACTGTGTTGTTGGATAAAGACACTTTTGTAAAGTTTGCTGTCGCCACGTAGCATTGGACACAATTTATAGCAATTTGATTTACTGGAGATGATAAAATATTTTCCAAGAGATAGGACTGAAAATATTAAATTTCTTAATATGGTTCAATGTACCAGCCAAAACCAGGGCTTTCAAGGTCCCTTAATTCTGCTCCAGCCCCTTTGATCCAGCATGAAAGAGGCCAGAGAGTGGGGGTGGGGAACCTCATTTTTTAGTTAATACTTAAATCATATAATCCCTTAGTGAATTTCAAAATTTCAAAATTAAACTAGTGAAGGTCTGGAACAATTTCCATTGCAGATCTCCTTTTCTATAAACAATAAATTATTAACATTTATGACACAGTCCACATGGTTGAAACTGTCCTAGCAACAATGTCTAAATAATAGTTGCTATAACAGTTTCCCTGCCCTGCGTTTTTTCTTGTGAAAAGCACTCTTACTATTATAAAGGTATTCTAGAATGATAACATTGTTCTACTGGGGGATCCTGAGGGGGTTACCTTACAACATTGCTAGCAAAAACATGTTTAAGTGGTTGGAGGTAAGTGCTTGGAATTGAAATGTTGACAACCCCCTGTAAATTTGCAAAATCTTATGGAGTGATTATATATGTCATGACTTACATTCACATCCGTTTTTATGTAATTCCTTACAAATTGTAACCTGATTTTTCTGTTTCAGTAAAATATCCAGTCTAAAGCCATTCTGCTGTATTTTTATCAAATTAAATTACACAATTTTGTTCCTTCTACCAGTTCATTTTTGGTGAAATACCACAAGCTGTTAATGAATATCAAAACTCGGCTCTAATTCTCACTAAAAGCTGCAAAGTTAGATTTTTAAGAAGCCTTTTGGGGATAAAAGGGATGTATGTAGATGTAACAGTCTTTGTAAACTATTCAATAAGAGCTTTTTACAATATTTAACAAGATGTGTGCTATAAATGTGCATTATATACCAAGATGCTGTCAACCCCATTTAGGGGATATTATCTTTATTTCTGAGGCTAATTTAATGACATACTAATTTCTTCTGAGAATAGCTGAATGTTATTTTCTAAATGTCATTAATGGACTTCTGTCTCTGCAGTCGCTCTGTATGCAATCAGTGCTGTTTACTTTGCTGGTGTGATGGTTCGTCTAATGTTGACTTTGACTCCAGTGGTCTGTATGCTGTCAGCAATTGCTTTCTCCAATGTGTTTGAGCACTATTTGGGTGATGATATGAAGAGGGAAAATCCACCAATAGAAGACAGCAGTGATGAGGATGACAAAAGAAACCCAGGGAACCTATATGACAAGGTGAGCAAAAGAGATTCTGAGGCATTGCTGATATATCCTTATGCTCTTTTATACTAAGCATTACAGATTTTTCATTGGCCTTCATAACAAGGGGCAATATAGTCTGAGGTTCAAAGCTTCAATGTCAGAGCTTTGACAGGCTGAATTTCTTCCTCTTAAAGCAAGGATTGCTGCAGTCTGATAAGGCATTATTATAAAATGGATATAGGACCTCGTGGAATTGTCACTTCTTGGATGAGAAGTCGTGTACATGTGTGAAGCATTATTATTAATTTAAACAAGATGCCCTACAGACTTTTACTTAAACACACTGACTTCATTCTTAACAGTTTGATAAAACTATCAACCTTGTCTTGAGAGGCACAACAGTGGAAAAAGCAGAAGGCTGATGGTCAGGATAGAGGTGCAAAGGAGCTTGTATCAATCTGAACTGTGTGTCTTAACTCAGTCTGCAGATGCTGACCTTGAATTCCAAATACACAAATACAGTAAAATTGCATTGCAGGCTTTTTTCCTACTCTAGCTATTTCTGGGAAACACCCTGGAGGTCAGAACATAGCCTATTTTTTGCCCAGTATATTTTACAGCTGTCTATAAACTACTGTTGTGGATCGGGATCACTGGCATCAAGAAATTCAATATTAACGCTTAGAACAGACACCCAAGTGTAACCATTTGGGAATCCATGTATTTGGTCCTTCTTCCCAGAAAGGTAGGATTGGAAGTTCATTTTCCTAAAGGATTAGCTGTACAGATTCTATCTTGTCACCCATTTCAGTCTGAATATGAGGACACTAAAGGACATTATGCTTTCAAAGCGTACTATCGGTACGCTGGTAACTCTGAATTAAGGGCCGGATTGAAAGCCTATTGAAGTCAATGGAAGGACTCCAATTGACTTCAGTTGGTTTTGGATCAGGGATTGAATCTTCTTTACAGCAAAACTAAATTCTGCAGTCTCACTACTCTTCCCCCTGCCTGTTCGAGAAACTAATTGCAAACTGGCTGCAGCTCAAACCTTACAAGACTACAAACCTGCTTGTTGGTAGAGAAAAACATTTAGAGGAATTAGGTGGGTTGGTGGTACAAGTGTACCATTTATTGATGGCATATGCCTACCTAATACAAGGATAATTTGTAAACTGGGAGTCCTATCAGATCCATCATGGCTCTGATGGAGCAGTGGTAGCCCATAATGCTTGTCCTATCTGCGTCTAGCTAGTAGCTGTAATTGTTGCTGTCGTTTATATGGACTTAGTGATGCTCAGACCTGCCTTTGTTATCTCTGGGTAATGTGCCCTAATTAGGGCTACATTTGAAGCTTCAGCTATGAAGAATGTACGTCTGTTTCCTTGCCAGCACAAATTTGACATGAATTTGCCAAATAGTTTCAGCCAAAAAAAATGTTAGGACTTAGATGCCATTCACCAAATGGCTGTAGAAAGAGAAGGTGGTGGCAGTGGTGAGAGCCACCTTCATAGAAATGTCAGCCTGCTGGTGAAGGCATTCACCTGGGATGTGGGAGACCCAGTTCGTCTTTCCACTGACTTCAATGGTCTTTGAATCCGGCCCTTAGCTCAGAGTTATCAGGGTTCTCATTCAGTCTTTCCTGTTGAAGCTGTTCCACTCTGGATAAATGAAGCCATTGGAGGAGGGCCTTGAACTTGGGCCTCCCACATCTTAGGTGAGCGCCTTACCACCAGACTCTAGAGTCATTCTCACTGTCTTCCCCTGGCATTCATTGTCATTCATAGTGGCAATGCATAGTTCTTTGACCAGAGAAATAGAGTGAGAATGACTCTGTAGTTAAGCACCCATTTCTAATCTCCTAGTGCTCAGACCCATTTTCCTTACAGGAGTTATTCACCTGGGACAAACTTCAAAAGTGCCTAAGCAATTTAGAAGTCTAAATCCTATTGAAAGTCAGTTTTACCCCAGGAGATTATGTAGCGGTCTAAGGATTAAAGAAAAATGTATTTAGTGTTTTGGCTTCCCTGGAGAGGGTTTCACAAACCAGGAAGTGGTGTGCAGGCTATAACACAATTACAAGCTTGCTGAATTGAAGTCAGAATATTTTATTTGCCATGCAAATGTTTTTGTGTTTTCTAAATAGCAAAAACTTGCCATTATATTCTCTCAAATACAGTGAAAAATAAAGGATTATATATTTTATGAAAAGATCATCTTCATAAACCTTACATTGCCTTTTTCCTGCTTATAAGGAAGATGGCAGCACATGGCTCCTTGATATTTGTGGCTTTGACTAACTTTGTATTGTAACACAGGAGACTTGGTTACCTTTCCTTTACTGTTTTTTTTTCTTGCAGCAAATATACCCACTTCTTTCCCTCACCTCACCCTGCCTCAAAAAGATATTTAGGCCTCTTCGTTCCTTTTTTCACCTCTAAAACAAACCGGAACACACCAAAGAGGTTCTTGTTTTTCTGAGGCAGAATTCAGAAACCCATGCTATTCTCTGCAGGTTTATAAAGCTAACCAAAATACTGTGCAAAAGGAATATCTCCTACCTAACCTTAACAATGGCAAGCTTTGTTTTTTGTAGCTCTTCTCAACTACAATGGCCTTATTTTCACCTCTTACTTTGCCCTGCACTCAACTGTCACCTCAACAAGGCTCTGAAGCGTTCATCTGATGTGAGCATTTTATGCTATTAAGGAAGATTTTAAATGAAGAATTCATTTTACATGGTACTGGATGTAAAAATCTCCCTGTACATATTCAGATTTGGAGAACTACTTTATTGATCTTTTTATTTACATGATATTGTGAGTTGGCAATGGTGTAGAGAAAGCTATTGGGTCCATTGCCATGGCCAGAAAAACATCTTTTATGTCTAAGCTGCTGTAACAGTTCAATTTGTGTTTATTCAGGCAGGTAAAGTGAGGAAACACGTATCTGAACAGGAAAAAACAGAAGAAGGACTGGGTCCCAACATCAAGAGTATTGTTACTATGTTGATGCTGATGTTGTTGATGATGTTTGCTGTCCACTGCACTTGGGTAACTAGCAATGCATACTCCAGTCCTAGTGTTGTTCTGGCTTCATACAATCATGATGGGTAAGAAAGCACTGTATATTTTAAGGCAATTTCTAAAGGCAAATTAAAAAAAAAAGTTGGTGGGCTCTTGAGATTGGTATCTCGAGTTGTTTTGCCTTCCCTTTCAGCTTCTTCCATTCTATTTCTGTAATCTCAGATCTGACATAAATATCCAATTTCTAATTCTCCCTCCCCCATCCCAACAAAATGGTAAAACTAATTTTATGTAGTCAGAAGTAAAAACATCAAAATACTTGATTGACTTTTAATTTAAAAACAATTTGTAAGCTAGCTTGTGTTTACAGATAATGTAAAAGATGCACGTAGTTCATCCACGTATAAACTCTGTACTTGAATATACTATTCAAAATACAATTTTGCAAAAGTTGTTTGTTTTCTGACTAGCCAGCTGTCATCATGTTAATCAAATCTCTTGAGTGCGTCATCAGCAAACTTACTTTAGAAGAATTATGTGTGTATGCAGATTGTTTTGAGCATTGATTTAGATCTCCACAAAGCAGTAGCCACCTAGTGGTTAAATTGATGCTGACATTAGTTTGAATATAGGCTAAACTGATGCTTCTCTTTCAGCACTCGGAACATCCTGGATGATTTCAGAGAGGCATACTATTGGCTAAGACAAAATACAGATGAACATGCTCGAGTAATGTCTTGGTGGGACTATGGCTATCAGATAGCAGGAATGGCCAATCGGACTACTTTAGTTGATAACAATACCTGGAACAACAGCCACATAGCCCTGGTAAGGAAGGTAGTTTTATGTACTCTGAGGTTAAAAACATCAAAATATCTGGCTGACTTTTACTCTAAAAACAATTTGTAAGTTGTTTACGCATAGTGTGGTTTAAAGAGAATTGCTATAGAATGAGGAATGGAAGGGGCACAGAAAGGTTTGTCATATGTTAGAACTACAGTGTGAAAGATTGCTTTCCAAATTAAAGAATTAGAATGTTTTTAATTCACATACAAAATATCTAAATCTAAACGGTATGATCAAAATATGAAACAGTGGTGCTGATTCAATCTTGCATTACATTGAGGTAAAAAATACATGCTGCAACTAGATTGTCATGGAGCAAAATTATTAGACACTAGAACTGGATAATCTCGAAATCTAATTTGGTAGTTGATTTTTTCCCCCTTAAATTATCTTTAAATAAAAGATTATTCTGAGAATTAAGACTGTATCAAAATAGGGAAATGTAAATTTGTAGATATCTAAACTTGAAGCCCTCCCACAACATAACTCCTTCTGGCAGTTTTCTGTTCCTCTTCTAGTTCCTAGAGCCTCCTGGCTGCTACATGGATGAGTGGGTTGGTCTCTGCTAATGTAGCCCTCCCTGGACTCTGTTTTTGAATCACTTTCCCCAGTTGTTAGTTCCAGAACTGGTCATCTGCTACTCAGTTTTGCTGAGCAGCATTAAAGTGAAATTGATCTACTTCATCAGTTTCACTGCTGCCTACTAGATTCTGAATAGCTCTGTGAAAACTGACAAGATTCAGATAAGTTTTTACTCAGCTGAAACTTGGAAAAGCTCTGAGCAGCAACAGAGTCACTAGAGCTGTCTGTGCAGACTCAGGAAGACAGCATTATATCAGTTACATTTGGTTAATAGTTGGAATTATTTTCTTCAGAATTGCAAGGGATAGGCACAATTTTTATATATATAAATTCCCTACGTCTCAGGTGAGTAGAAATTTTAAGTCCTGTGTATTATAGGTGGAGCTGTAGCACTGCCTATAATTAAGGTTGCCTGACATTTCCTGTGATAAGACCTTATTTTCATTTGTTTATAACTTTTCCAAACTTTAACTGTTTGGGCTCAGATTTTCCAGGTCAGATGCCATGCATTATGATACAATCTTTAATTACATGATCACATGCTATTTTTTCCCACGGGAACCCTGCTTCATTCACTGTACAGCATATGGACAGATATGAGAATGTATCAGGATTATGTAGTGAAGGAGGCTGAGGTAGTACTCCACCAGACATTTATTGCAGTAGTTGGTGTGAAGCGAATGAGGCAGGGGATTGCAGGAAAAGGAAGGGTGGACTTATGGTTATAGAGGTTGCCTGCCACCCTAGATAATTGGATTCTATCCTTGCCCCTACCATAGAGTTCCTGTGTGATGCAGGACAAGTCACTGAATAAACATATTCATAGTTGATCCTAGTTATGTGTTCCTTGTTTTCTGGATGCCCAATGTGAGACAGCTGGGGCCAGACTGGCAGATCCTTTTCAAACTCACTGCTTTCCAAGATATAGTTCCCCATTCTGTAGGTATGGCCTGCATTCCTTGCTCTTATATGTGTAACTTTTGCATTTGACTTTATTAAAACATGTTTTGTTTGAATAGGTCCATCTTACCAAGTGATCCATATCACTTCATATGACTGTCCTGTCTTTATCATTCTTTACCATTCTGCCAATCTTTGTCATCTACAAATTTTATCAGCAGTGATTTTATATTCACTACAGATTCTTGATGAAAATGTTGAACAGCATCAGACCTAGTACCAATCACTGCAGAAGGTGACTAGAACCACCCCCATTATATGATTCCCCATTGATACATATTTTTGAGATCTGTTAATTTAGCCAGTTCTTAATCTAACGTGTGCTTTGATACTGTGTTGTGCTAATCTTCGGCTGTAATCTCTGTGCTTTAGTTCCCTCCTGTAAAATGGAGATACCACCCAATTTCACAGGGGTGTTGTAAAGACAGATTTATTGTTTGTGAAGAACTCCGATACTATGGGGAGAGCACAATATTAAGACCCATGTGGATATTAATCATTCTGTATTCAGTACAGTGTTTGAATGGTTGTGGAGAGAAACGGTAGAGAGAGAGAAAAGGCTTGGATCCACACACTGGATAACTGTCCATTCACTGAACGAAGGGTCCTGTGGGAAAAAATAGTATATGACCATGTAATTAAAGATTGTATCATAATGTATATGCATTAGGAGGCCAAATTTAATGTTGCATGGGTCACCTTAAGTCTGGCATTTCCTAGCTTTTAAGTCGTTGACTTAACAACCTTAACATTCTTTAAATTTTAATTTTTGATGTATTTTAACATAAGGAATTCGCACATAAAACAGTTGCCATAGTAATGTATATCTTAGTGATGTATTGCTATACTTTCATTTACTGTTGAGCTTCCTAAATTTAAAGTGGTGCAGGTGTTGACCTTGTAAGTGTATCTTCTCTATATCTCAACTCTGTGTTTTTTTTTTTTTTTTTAACTTTGAAAAAACAACTGTTATATGAGAGATTCTGGCTATGGTTAATAAACTTTATTTTCTTCCCCATATATTACCTTTTGACCTAAAACTTATCTGTAGTGTTTGAACTTGAAGAGCTTATCTTGGTGGTGTGTTTTTTTTGTTTTTTGTTTTTTAATCTAAATGACTCCACCCTGTAAATCTAATGGGGGAGAACAGAGAGTGAAAAGAAAGAGAGAAACACACTCATTCCTACCCCTCTCTGAAACATTTGCCTTTTGGTTATGTAGACACAATGAACTCAATGAAAGTGAAAAATGGAAAATTAAGTTGCGCATTAAAGAATTTGTTGATTTTGAAGTTATCACAACTCTTTTAAAAATATTTTTCATTGTGCACTGGGCCACTCTGCCAAACAGCATCTCCTTTATCTGTTGGCAATTCAAATGTAGTTTGAAGAAGCAGTAGAAAAGCAAAAAAAAGTTGTATAATAACTGTCCTATATACTGTAAAGATCAGTCCAACAGACACTGATTTTTCCCATGAAGAATAATATAATTTTCCTAGGGATTGGGTTCTTCAGTTTCCAGATAAATGGAGGAGTAATGGGTTTTCTTTAGACAGAATGAGATGAACAAGGTCTGTGAAGGGTAAATGCATGTGTTTTGGACCAGAGCCTCAGCTTGTGTTAAGTGGTGTAGCTCCATTGACTTCAGTAGAGCTACAGTTATTTACATCAGCTGAGGATCTGGCCCTTTAGCTTGCTGGTAAGCAATTGTACAGATACTAAGATATTTGTGCCTGTAATATTGTAGGTGGGAAAAGCAATGTCATCAAATGAGACAGCAGCATATGAGATCATGAGGAGTCTGGATGTGGATTATGTTTTAATTATTTTTGGAGGTGTGATTGGCTACTCTGGTGATGATATCAACAAGTTCTTGTGGATGGTGAGAATAGCAGAGGGCGAGCATCCCAAAGATATCCGGGTAAGTGGAAATGTAAACAACAAATCTAGGAGTAGTGTGTCCCTGGCAAAATACAGTATTTCTGTTGGATCCATTTTTTTGGTACCATATGGCAATATCTTATCTCGAATCCCATCATTAACTAAAATGTCACTTTTCTGGTGTGACCTTATCACAAGGGGGAAATCTATATGTTTTATTACCATTTTATTTGATAAAATGTGTTAAATCATATGGTTTTTTAGGGTTCTTTCATGTTTGGTTGGCGGTGAGTGATAGTCTGCTGTCTTTCAGTATATATGGTCTTGAAGGGTCAGTCATTTTAAAACTTTACATTTTTTAGTACGTTTCAGCTATGAAATTGAAAACTGTCACTGAAAGCACAGGATATCTACTGTAATAGCCTGTGTGGGTCACAGTGTGACCATTGAGCTTTGAACTGAATCACCAAAGGGATGTTCTGAACATTTAAATAGTTACTGTTTAAAAACTAAAAAAACAGCTCCTTTACTACAGTTCCAGGAAATGAATTTCTACCACACTGAACTATGGGCCAATAGGAGAGTAAAAGGATTTTACTTATATTGTAGGGTAGGGAATATCCACATTTTCTAAATCAAGATGCAAGTTCTGCAGTTCTTGAATATTGCAGGAGAAGACAAGCAACAGTCTTAGTAGACAAAAGAAAATGTTGTAAAGTGAGCAGATGTAAGGGAGCAATCTGCTCAGTTAGTTAAAATTCAAGCACCTGTCCAGGGACAGTAACCACAGGCCTTTGCTTTACTTTTTTTTAAATTTATTGTTCTACACAATCAACAATTCCATTTCCTAAATGTTAAAATGTGTGGTTTCAAGTGTGTTGTATATACAACCTATAGTTCATGCTTATATCACAATAGCCATACACCTAGTTATGTTATTCCAGAATAATTAATAGTAGTTCAGGTGCATAAAGCATAAAATACTAATTCTGGTAGATGCCCAACTAAATTATACACCTTATTTGATCAATATATCAGAATATTGGTGTTCTCCAAGAACTGTTTACTATAGAAATACTTGCAAAAACAAGTCATGTACATTTACATACAATAAATGGATTAGCAAGATCATATCAGCTAGGGGGTAAATTTGTTCAGTAAAACTGATGGTGCACAACCTCTGTGCCTTAGTTACACAGCTGCTATGCTATAGTTAAGGTTGAGCCTCACTTTCTGTTTAAAGGACAACTTCCCTTATATTTAAAATACAGAAGACAGTTTACACACTTTATCAAATCCCATCAGTGAGAGTCTTGTAGAAGAGGGAATGAGACTTCCTTGTTGGTTTGTTTTTTTAGGAAAGTGACTACTTCACTCCACAGGGAGAGTTCCGCGTAGACAAGGCAGGTTCTCCAACGTTGCTGAACTGCCTCATGTATAAAATGTCCTATTACAGATTTGGAGAAATGCAGGTTAGTGGTATCTGGAACTTTTCCACTTACTTACAATTATTTTTCAGCTCTTGTCAGTCATCCGTAGTTCGCTTGTTCAATGTCAGCACCAGCCCCCTGTCATTTATCAGTCCCTTATTAAAACCCCTGATATGTGTCTGTCAAGTCCTAGGTACACAGAATCCTGCTATCTCTCTACAGTTATTCTAAATGGTATTGAAAACATTTGCTTGTAGAAAGACCTCTCAGTAGCATCTATTGTGTTTGACACCTATAAACTGTCTGCTAGGACCATGCGGGGTAGAGAGTTGCAGAATTGCTTTTCAGATCCAAATATTTGTTTGGGCTAAAATGAACTCCTACATCAGTTCCCACAACTGAGAATACAGTTCCCTGGGAGATGAGATCACATCAACTTTGTAAGGATAAGGTTATCACTAGTATCTCTGAAAGTATAAAAATCTGCCATTTGTTAATTTGGTTAATTGAGATTTCTTCTTTGTAATCCAATACTACACAAATGGGCATTGAAGAAAGGTAATGAAGTATGGAATTGAATTACTTCAAATGAAACTTGAATTGCATGAGAATGCAAATGTCTTGGAGAAAAGGTTATGCCATTGCTAAATAGATCCCCCTTTTTATTTAATTTGAATTTGACATAAGGCCAAAAAAACTGTTGTCATCTTGATCAGTTTTTTTTATTGAATGTTAGCGTTCATTCTGCTAGTGAAGTGATGGAAATCAGTGCTAACTTAATCTGCAAAGCTAATGTCATGCTTCTGCAAAAAATTATTACCATGGTATGTAATCTTTAATTTGCTCTAGCAGTACTAGTGCTGTTCTCTAGACTTTATCTTGGACCCTTTGCTGCTGCTTTGTATTCATCTCTGTTTCCTCGGGCAGACCTTTGAAATTAGTTATTCGCTGTAAGCAGTGATCTTGCTGAAGAGTTACACTTCAAGTTATTCTTTTTATGTCCTAGTTTTTCATTTGTGTGGAACCGTGCTTAAATAAATACTTTCCATAAACAAATGTTCACTTCCCCAGACTTTGACGCTAAGGGTCACATTGGCACCCTACTAAGACCTAAAGGCTTCACCTAATTCTCACAAATGTGTCTGAACTATTTGTTTGATAGCTGTTTCTCCTCCCACCCATTGGAATGGCATTTAGCATAAATTAAGGTTTACATCTGTGAATAAAGTTTATTACTTAGTTATTCATTCATGCTTTCCTTTTCCATTTTTCCCATCTGCTACTTGCCTTATTTTAAGTCCATAAAACTTTCTATTCTCTTTTTCCTGCTCCCCTTTTGAGTGCCCTTCCATTTCTGATACACAGCACTAAATTCATTATTCATATAAGTGAGTAGAACTCTGAGATCAGTGGGCCTTATGCCTGTTTAACTTCAGGACTGACTTTGGCATATAGAGCCAACGCAAGGAACTTTGGACATTCATATTCTTCCATGCAGCATTTTCATTGTAAAGAGAGGGTAGAGAGAAAGCATCCATGTTTATAAGGCACCGCAGGCTCTTGCACTTTGGACATTCATTCTCTCCCATCATTGTTCTTGTTTCCTTTCTGAATAAGGAAATAAGACTCACCACTGACACAGGTGACTTGGGTCATATGCAGAAGACATAGTACAAGTATCAGTCATTTGATCAGTTTCCTTTCCAGTTGTCAGAACTAGTTGAGCTCTAGTTTGGCTGACTAAAAAAAGCCGTGGCTTCAAGATTTTCTGAGCAGTAATGACATTGCACAGAAAATATTCTCTTCAGATTCTTTTCCCCCATTAAAGCAGTTTAGGTCTAGCCCAGGGAATGTGGAGCACAGCTCAGTTAGCAGTGATGCATTTCATATTTTTTTCCAAACTGATGTGTAACATTAACTTTATAGCTGGATTTTCGGACACCACCAGGATTTGATCGCACACGCAATGCTGAGATCGGCAACAAGGACATTAAATTCAAACATTTGGAGGAAGCCTTTACATCAGAGCATTGGCTTGTAAGAATATACAAAGTGAAAGAACTAGACAACAGAGAGACATTGGACCATAAACCTAGAGTAACCAACATTTTACCAAAACAGAAGTATTTGTCAAAGAAGGTGGGTTCCCAGTGAAGTAACTCAAAAGGGGCAACAACCTGTTTTATTTGTTTTTAACAATAAATCACATAGCTGGTGAGTTATATATTTCCACTAGCCAGATCTTTTTATGATACGGTTCATTCATATTAGTCTCCAATATCAGACCTGTCTGCTGGTAATAATTGTTAATTTACTGTCTGCTTAACCTGTGAGCATGTGAAGACACAAGGCTAGATTTTTTTTTTTTTTTTTTTTTTAAATAGAGAGTGTTGCTAACTGGCAATAGGCTGTGTCACTGGCTGTTACAAATCTTAAACAGCTTCATGTAAATTGAAGTATACTCTCCAAAGTACATCAGTCATGTTTCAGTAACTGGCTCACCAAGTAAAAAATAATGTGGAAGTTGCTTTCTGAACCTGTTTGTAAATAGTGATGCCTAGAAGTTTCAAAATGACATTTTTGTATGAAATAAATTAAATCTGAACCTTTTGTTGATGGAACTTAAGTGTCTGGCTTCTTACTCTTTGAAATCATCTCACTTAAAATGTTCCTTTTTTTTAAACACATTTCATATTTTGGTCTTGGTGCATTATTTGTCTATTATAATGGAGTGTTGGGGGGGAGTAGGGTGTTGCAGAGGAAGTGAAAGGAAAAATCTTTCACAGCAGCTGATATGATAGCCCTGTGATATGCAGTGATTTATCCCAAGTAGGAGTCCCAAATCTTGTCAAGTGAACAGTGATAGTACCACTATTAAATTAGTGTGTAACATACAATTATTAAGGATACTTTATGGATACAAAATGTTTGAACAGATTTTATCAGTGTCTGTAAGGTGCTTTGGTGGCACAGTCCAATTAGACTGTAATTAGATTGGTAGAAAGGAATCTGTTTTGAACCATTTCACTTGTAATTGGTAACTTGCCTTTAGAGTTGAAGTCATAATTTAATGCTAAACATGAATATTTTGAATTGGCCTTTATTGCCAGGGGGCCTGGAACTTCGTTTTTTTTCAGTTTAAACTTTATTATAAAGTGCCAATTGCAGTTTGCACTCGAACACCTGAAATTCAAGTTGTAGTATTGACATTGTTCTGGTCTGACAGCTTCTGAAGTCCCCTGTTAATAATAAACCTAACCATACTTCTGTCAGCTGTATTCCTTTAAGCTGAGCAACCCATTTGCTCTCAAGCTAAGACAGGATAAAAGTGTGGCCAGACACATGAGACATGTAAATTCTACATACTGTATAAATGTCTCCATTAATTATCAGTGAACCAGCAGGTTGCTAGGGTGCAAATGCAGCCAGGTGTCTTTAGATAGAGCCTTAAAGGATCTTTTGTAACTATATGAGCAGTATCTTCCTGGCCAACCTCCAACTTGCAAAATTATTCTGACCACATGAACCCCTGAAAATTCAACATGCTTAAGCTGTTATGTACTTTGCCTGTGCATGGTTACATACTTATCAGTAGTAGATGAATTTATATGTATACTTGTCATCCGTTGGTAAAATGAAAGGTGCACTCTAAATGTTACAATCAATATCTCTGCTTTCCAGCTTCTTAAAGGGATGTAGTTTCTATTTCCCTTTGTCAGTGACCTGCAGGTGAGCCTGACAAGCAAATTGCATGTAAAATGTGCTGGAGCAGCTGCACTTCGTATTCTGTTCTTTAGGACAAATTAAATACACAATCTGACTGTTTATGGTCTCCCATAGATATAAATACAAACAATGAAAATAACTCTTTACTACATTAGTCCTTACTTAATTTAATGAATCTGCTCAGCCTAAAATTTGGGACATCAAATAGAAAATTAAATAGCCCTCTTTGCTCATTTAATGTCATCTTAGGGCCCAACTCAGGCTCCAAAACTGATTGTGGGGGATAAAAAGGCTAGAACTCCCTTATCCTGCGCATGTTAATTTATTCCTTGAAAGCATACAGATGTTAATAGTTGCTCTAATACAGTACATCAGTAATATAGGACATAAGTTATCATGCTCTGTTTACACTAAACTACAGTTCTGTGAGTGATCGACTTAACCTGGTCATCCTCTCAAGGATGAAAACTCTGTTACCCAATACTCAGTTCTCTGGAAACTTTTCATTTCCAAGTTTGAGACTAACGTTCTCCACTGTTCTATATGTCATTTTTGCTCTTTGTGTCCTTAATCAAGCTGAATTAGAATCTTTGCTCTTATTAGCATCAGCACAGCTCTGGAGACAGGGCTATGCATGATGGACTTGTGGATCTTGCAACAAATGGCTTTTCATATAACTTTGTGAACGGGGAGGATGTTGGGTTTGTTTGGGGTTTATTAAGATAGTAGCCTGAGGCTAGTCTGTCATATGTTTAACAATTTTAAAATAAAAGGACAATATGAAGTAGTTTAGGCCCCCTACCTAAATTTACTTAAAAAAAAAAAATCCAAAGATTGAAGCACAGCATTACAGTGTAACTACTAGAGCATTATAATTAACTAATACAATGTATTCTGTTTTTCTTTTTAGACTGCCAAAAGGAAGCGGGGCTACATTAAGAATAAACTAATTTTAAAGAGAGGCAAGAGACCCAACAGGAAGACAGTTTAAATACACTGTTCTGATTGCTAATACGAAGCAGTTGTCCTTGAGATAACCAGTCTTTGCCTTTAGCTCAAGTCATGTTTCACAGCAACATGAGGGTACAGAACCATCATTGGTCCAGATTATTGTACAAAATTTTCAGGCAATGTCTGATTTAAAAAATGTTGGCTTATTGAGAACAGCTGTTTTAGATTTGTAATGTGAAGCAAGACAGAGCTGCTGTCCAAGTCTAGCAGCAGATTTTTTTTTCTTGGTACATATTATCCTTCAAATCTGTTGAGAATTTGGACTGATTGCACCAAAGAGCCCTCTAATTTGGTCCTTGGCACATGCATACTTGTCAATTTTTTTTTTTTTTTTAAAACATACTTCAGCTGAATAAGCAATATGTAATGTAAACTAGAATGGTGAAATCTGTAAAGTGACTAGTTTTTCCAAGCTGTTGATTTTTTTAAAACAATTAAGAGACTATGTACATCTTTGTAATTCAGCTCTTAGGAAACACAGATTACTCTCCCTTATAGTATTTATTTACATGGGTTCATTAAATGTACTTTTTCTATTGCTGTAAATTTTTTAGTCTGGACTATAAGAGGCAAGCTACATTTTCACAAATGATAACTGGACATATTACAGTACTTGGATGATAAGTTTAAATTGAACAGGCTGCTTTTGTTTAAAAAACAATTGCAGTATTTGCTGCCTTACACAGCACAAATCTTGTATAATGTAGATATAAGGGCTAAATTTGTATCCTTCTGAAAATCTGAAGCAATGTTAATGAATGCTACTGAGCACTACAACAGCTGGTGTTTCAGAACTAAAGTTAAAACTAATTTTGTGAAATGTTTACATGGTAAAACAAATATACCTTTTTTAAATTAAAAAAAAAAGGTTGACAAGTATACAAAATCCCCTTTCTGTGGCTGTTCGGAGAGATAGAGGGTTTATAAACCCCAACCTACCTTTTTTTGTGAGGGGGTTGTTTGTTTTTTGGAAAGGATTGTGTTTTTTCTCTGCATTTTTATTTAGAGTGCTTAATCAGTTGATGAAACTTCTGCTTTAGTGCTATTTGCTTTCTTTTATTTTATTTTTTAAAAGTGACAATTGTCAAATTAAATGCACTAAAATATAAATGGAGATTGAACATGTTGACTTTCCAGCTATAGGAAACTTTATACAGACTTGAAAAATTTCTTGTTCTTTTAATAAAGTGAAAGAGAGGGTTTTTGCTGTTTATTTTCCTGCCACAGGATGCAACTCATTTTTATATAAGCAAATCTAATTTACACCAGAAGTATTGGTGTAAAATGCAGAATAGTATGTACCTTTCATGAAGAAAATGTAAATTTACAATATTCAGTGAGAATGTTACTGCTGATTTTTCCCAAGGTGTAGAATATTTTTTGATTTATAAACTCCTTTTTGACCTTAATGGTTCTTTTACAAACCAATACTACAGCTGCAACATTTTCACAAAAATAAAAATTCTGGATTTCTGACCATTTGCCCTTTTGAGATTTCATTTTACTTTGTTGCTTTAAAGCTCAATGCAGACCAGTTGTTAACTATAGGGGAAAATAAAGTTAATTCAAGTTTTGTGTTAAGGTGTCTTGTCATTTTTGCTCTTAAAATGAACTTGAAAAATTGGTGCTCTTCTACTAGCATGAATCCTTTGGCCCACTTGAGGAGATTAAAATGTAGGAGTATTACAATTTGATCAAGCTATAAACTACATGTATAAGAGACACTTCCACTAATTTAATCCCTTCAGTGAAGATATAATTCTACATTTGAGATCACAGCATAGCACCAGGTAAAATGGTATAATCCGTGTCTGCATTGAGTTCACCATAGGATGAAGAAGAAAAAATTTGCCCATTATGAAACATAAGGATGTTTGTTCCTTCATATGAAAATTCTCTACTTCATCATTTTTGCCTCAATCACTAAACTTGCAAAACAAAGTTAAGCTTGGGCCTGCTTTAACAATGCTGTAAAGCTTTTGTTCTTCCAAAAATATTTAAGTAACCTTACTTGGTCACAAAGACTACTCCAGTTCCCAAAGTGCAAAGTTGTTGGCCTTTGTGGAAGGATTGTCAGAGCTGCTACTACTGCATCAGTGAAGCCACAGTAATCCCTACTAATTGAACTGTGTTCCTTTCCACGTTAAGTCTATTCCTAGAAAGTTCACAAAAATGTAGAACCCTCTGTGAATTGCTATTAAAAATGTCTTCAGGGAGCAACTACTATCTTTCCCCACACATGCATGTTTTTAAGAGACATAGCTTGAGCTTTACAGTTTGCCATCTGAAAAAAGAAAGGGGATCCTGTTAAGGCACTGAACTTGAATATCCTGGTTCTGTGTCTAAATCTGATAACTTCCTGAATGACTTTAAGCAAGTCCCAGAGTCTCCTCAGTTTCTTATCCTCATACTGCAGTTAGACTGAAAATTAATGAGATGTTCAGCTACTATGGTAATTGTTATAGAATAAATTAAGGAATCTATGCTAAGCACCAGCAGCAAGTGAGGAAGTGAGCCAGCTCTATGCTGGTGATAAGGGAAGGGGAAATTACTTACCTGTCATTCTACTTACTTGAAAATACTGTGTCAGAATTTTTGATTTTCACTTCCCAGCATTGAAAAAGAACAGCAGGCTCACTTATTAAGGAATGTTTACCCTTGAAGTAAGTGGTAGCATAGCTGAATACAAACCATGTCAGCTACCAGCATTTCCATACCACCATGTTGCATATACTACCTTCTACTCACTTCTTTGAATTGCACCAAAGACCTATTGTGCTGGGGGCTAATTCAAAATGATTAATCACATCCAAAACTCTGAGGGATGGTAAGTAAAAACTGTTGATATCAGCAGAATTACAGGTTTTCTGAAAACACCACTCAGCACACGTGATGGGGCAACTAGGGAACAGTATGGGTAAAATACTTCATCTGCCTCTAATAGGGAGGTTCTTGCCAGGTACTAGTGTGATGGTGGAGTGATTACACAAACATTTGAAAATCAGTTTGATTTCTTATGCTTATTGAATAACATACTTCAGCTGCTGGTTCTGTGGTTTGACCACAGAGTGCGGAGAGGTGTTCTGTTTGTCAGTCATTGACATGGAAGTCTGCTGTCCTCTAGGTGGAACCTAAACGTCTGCCACCAGGCAAATCTACAAATGTCCACCTTTGAGGCAGCAGAACTCACCATTGTGGCATACATCAGCAGCACAGGGCATCTGAATCGAATGGCAGACCAGTATGTACTAGCTTAAGCTCCTGCTATGTGTGTTGCAGATGTAAATTTCCCAGGGTTGAGCCTTTCAAAGCTCCACCTGGCTATTGAGTTATAGATTACCAAGCCTTCAAGGATGGCAGTCCCAGTGGTGAAAATCCAAAGGGGGATTCTAAATGAATCCCAACATCACAGGTCAAGATTCTGGGGCACAGTATCATAATTGCAGCTAGTCACTCCTTGAGCAGAGCCACCTCTACAACAAAGGCGTCATGGGAAGACTGGGCAAAGGGTCGCTGTTACCTGGAATTAAGAAATGTGCGCTACCCCCTTCAAGACTAGCTAGCTCTGCCCCACCCATCAGTCGCTGGTCCAAAACAACCTTCTTGGGCATGGGTTCTTGGCTCATGCCTTAGGCATGGCTCATAGATAAAAATCTTGCCCAGTTTCAGCTCAATGAGCTTCCTTGGAAATCTGCCAAAACTGGAAATGCTCTTCCCCTGTAAGTTTGTGCTGTCTTAATGCACTTCCCTAACAAACATGCATTTAGAATCAGATGAATCCTTTGGTCCATTTGAGTCTGAGTATTATCCACCACCACTTGGCCTGTCCCTACCCAAACAGCTGGAATTGGGAAGAGGGCTTGGAGAACTGGGTCCTAGTGCCAGTTAGGCTCCCAGCACACAGAAAGGGAGTACTTCTGTTTTCTGTGCTACAGGGAGTGGTGGGGGAAAATGTGAGAGGGAGGGTGGAGAAGAAAAGGGGATGAGGGAAGCAGGAGCCTAGCATGGGTTGTCCCTTCAGCAGGGTCACTGAACCCTTGCCCTGACAAGTCCTGCACCTGGACTGCCACCCCATCAAGTCCCACTCCCCCAGCACTCAACCCCCGCCACTGGGCCTCAACCACTACCTGGATCTCCTGCAGAGTCCCATTACCTCTGCACCTGGAACCACCACCAAGCCCCGGTGCATCCAGATGTTCCACTGAGCCACCGGCACCCAGATTGCCCCACACTTTGAGCCCACCTCAATGCAGCCAGTGGCCTGTGCTCCCCACTGCCATGCTGGAGCCACATTTATTTATTGACAAATAAAATTTGCTTAATTTTAAAATATTGTGTGCAGGATTTTTAATTTTTTGGCACAGAATTCCCTCAGGAGTAAAGTCTTATCTTTTAAAGTTATCAGAACATAAGTGGAATAGATCTTCCCACCAGATTTCTCCAGCTCATCTATGTCACTCCTGCTTGTCCCTGTTGTTCATCCTACATCGACTTGAGTGAATATAGACTGTGATAGCGTCAGTGGCACCAGCTGAGGTCTCAGCTTTGCCAGAATTGTCTAAGAACAGGGCTCAAGACTAGATCTCTATAACAAAAGCTCCAAGGGAAATATACATCAGAACCATAGCAATGAAGCCATGTGCTGAAAAGGGCAGCTGGCTGTGCAATATGTGCTGGTGAGTCGTCTTTGCAGCCAGTTTCTTTTTCTGGTTCTCAGAACAAGGTTGTGGTGTGTGGATTTTCAACAGTGGAAGAATATTTCAAATCTAAACTGTCTTCAGTGAAACTGAAAAAAAATTTATATTAGATTGTGTAAACTCTTCTTTCTCCTCCTCTCCCCTCACATTTTTAATCATACAAAATTTGAGGGACTCTAAATGGTTTAGACCTAAATTTTAAGTGTTGAATTTATATTTTTATTTATTGGAGAAAATGCATCCACTGGTAATAGAAGGGCATGAATCCCATTATCCAGAGCTGCTGTTTGAATGTTATCTATAGGAACTCATCAAGTTTCATGGGAGGAGCAGGAATCAATCATGGCAAGGATCTTTTACAGAAAGATACACTTAGTAATCTAACGAATGAATAAAAGTGATCTTCAGGAAGTTAGATAAACCTTGATAATATCCTTTCTAAGGGTCTCTCAGTTGATCAACATAAGGCATGTTACCACCCCAAAATTAATTAAGACTAATTGTTGGAATCATTGCAAGAATCATCACCAGGGCTTCTCTGCACAGTTCACACCCCATCCTTACCTGCAGTTGGGTGGTGCTGCCCCAGCCACTAGCTGCCACCTCTTCCCCCACATCTAGCAAGCCAGCTGTTTAAAATTAATTTAAAACAATGTTCCCTGTTTGATATCATGCATTCTCAGCAGAAAAACAGGATTTCAATGGAAGCAGATCCCATATGCAATTGAATGTGGTAAAGAAATATTGTACATCTACAGACCTTTGAGCAAATGGTGCCATTTTAACTAATTATTTCAATGGAAAGCGACAGCATCCAAACCACTAACTGAAAGAATCATTTATTGACAGTGATGTCAGTTTATGTAATTTTAATTCACATAAATTGTGAAAGGAAGGCTAATCAGAAGTGACTGCCAGAGTATTTTAAAATTTTAAACGATAAACTTACATTTTTTGGCTGAACAGTTCTACTTTAAGGAAGAAAAGATTGCATAGGTTCTACATGTGTGCATAAAAAAGGTAGATCTGAAACACATTGAGAGTCACATTACATTTCAAAGTTTACACCGGCTACCCAAAAATTACTCACTTGCAGGTGCAAGACAGACATTGGAATAACCTACAGAATAAGGCTGGTTACTGCTTAATATTCAAAATCTTGTCCTACCATTATGTAATACATAGAATATATATTTTATTTAATCAGAAAAAATAAAGTGAAGACACTTCTTGAATTTATTTTTGAAATCTGTTTTTGATTCAGATATTTCAAATATGAGCACTGTGCTTGCCTCACGGGATTTATTTTAGAAAGCAGACAGTGGTAACGGCATCCGAGGGTTCTTCACAGCATTAAAAAACAATCAAAAGTTTTATCGGAGCATAAATGGAATAGTCTCGCCATGCGGTAACAAATAACCATGCAGAGAAGAAACCCTTAATAAATTAGAAGTCCAAAAGTAGTTAAAATTCACCTTAAAATAAGAGCTACAGCATCTTTGTAGCATTGATAGTCATACCGTGAATAAGGAAAGGTCCAGTCCTGCACTGCTAACAAACGTTTGAGGTCTCTAATGCCTCTTTGTAATCAACGCATGGCCAAGTTCTTTGGTGTTTGAAAATTAAAGCTACAATTTTGAGGGTGTACTCCAATTATCTGTTTAATTCTGCATTTTAGACTGTTCTTCATAATGCAATCTACATTATAACTTGTTAATGTTTCCAGTTACTTACCAGACTAACCTCTTTAAAACAAGAGTGGCCCCAAGCAATATAAATGAGTTCCTGCAGACCACAAAGTATATGAATTCTCCTGAAGTTACCTGTAAGTTCATCTCTTATCACAGGGGCATCATTTTGACATCATAATTACAGAAAAGCATCCACTCTACCTAAAAATAAAGCTTTCCTTACAAACAATATTTCTGTACATTAAAACGGATCCTGTACAGTCTTCATTTCTTTAAAATAGGTTTTAAAACATTTAAGAAAAAACCTAGATTTTTATGTGCAGAGAAAAGTATGTACAGACAGATACAATGTGGCTTTAAGAGATGAAGGACACTACAAGCTATTTAATAGAGATCTGAAGCTCATTAGGTTGAAAGATCTATTGAAGGCCAATTCCAAGTTAACAATGAATGGTGCATTCAATTACATATACACCTGAGTACTGTATAACTTTCTGACTTATCTAAGTAACCTTAATATCTACCAAAAATAACTAACATAAAATGCTAGTTTGAGCACATGAACAGATGAGCAATGCGTCAACTAAATCTATTTGTCTAGTATCTACAAGCAGCTGTATTAAGAAAGCAAACAAAAGGCACAAAATTAGCCAGTACTACTGAAAGTTAGGCATTCATGCTACTGTTCGTTAGAAATATAATGGTGTTTATAAGGGTCACTGTAAAAGTAAATTAAGCACTGAGCAGAAGTCAGTTTACTACATTTTTGGCCATTACTTTCTCTTGAAAAATCGATACATCTCACTTTAACTGAAATGCAGCTAAGCGTTAATACACTGTCTATTTTTAGAGGTTCACTTTCTTCATCTCTCAGTGGTTTACTTACAAAGTAAAATCAAGCTATAGATTTTTACATTACAAAACAAATCACTGCCCCCAGTATTTTTTTTAATTTACTAACGCCCTTATTTCACCATGAAGTAGTAGGTTAGCAAATAATGCCTGGTGTAAAAGTAGCATTTTCTGAGAAAATGTCACGAAGCAATCAGCAGGGCCTAAAAAAAAGAGAAGAACCAAAAATACAGGACTGCTCAAAGCTATAACACAAGACTGATGGGCTATAAAGCAGGTTCACCCAATGACATCGGCATTCCCTAGCATAACCACTGCCAGTGGTGTTTCACAGAGAGATCCCCTTTCCCACGGTCAAGGGTCTGACAAATGGCCTTGCAAAATATTAAGCATCTCTTTGGAATACAAACAGAAAAAAAGGAGAACAATGGATTAGTACAAACAAGGTTCTTGCAATGGTATTGCTACTTTTTATAAGATGGCAAGAAATGCATGCTTATAAGTGAGTCACAAGAACAGAAAACATGCTCTTAAACCAATATCCCAAATGTATCTTGCTTAGGTCACTTGAAGTGAGCCATTTAACCACCATTTAGACTCTGAATGACTGCCAATGACAAGTCACATTTTATAAGTGCAAAATGTTTTTGGCAAAGTGAAAAATACAAAACCTCAAACTGTACTAATAAAAAAGTATTCTTAATTGCCAACATAGGGCCTGATCCCACAAGCAGACAATACACCGAACTCTCATTAACTTCAATGGAAGTTTTGTGCACATAATGTTTAAAGGATCAGGACCTTAATCATTGTTAGTGCGTGTATAACGTGTTTACACATTGATATATATATCAATCAACACACAGTGTGTGTGTGTGTGTGTGTGTGTGTGTATGTATATATACACACACAAAATGGCTGTTGAATAAACTTGAGCTTGTAGCTGTTTTGAGATTCATCAATCACAGTATATAGCTTATATAGCTTCTTATTTGTATCTTGTTGTAACAAAGCTATTCAATGACACCTGAAGGTTATATACTGCATCGTTTTAATGCCTCTAAGATGGGTTTGTTATGAGACAACAGTGCATTCTGTCTTGTCAATGGGACTTCCAGAGGGGATTGAAGTATATCCAACCGTCACCCTGTAAGAAAATTAGGGAGATTTTACAAATTTTACCTTTCAATTTTTAAAAAGATATACAACACACTACTAAAATAGATTCAATAGAAGCTAAAGGAATACTGTCAAGATATGGCTGTCTGAAAACCCTGTACCTACTACAATTACAAATAACACGTAAGATTGCTAAAACTAAATGGTTTTAGTGAAAGCCTTTTACACTTTATTTTGTACAACAGACAACACTGCGTGTGTAGAGTGAGTTTCACCCGTGTTGAAAAAGTCCTTATAACTATCAGCAGTGGAAGATAAAAAACCTTAAAAATTACTTGACAAGAATGTTTTAGAAAAAATTCTAAGTTGTGCTAGCTCAATGGTGCTCTTATCAAAAACTGGAATTTTCTTAGTTTTTCTATTTTGCCCATTTAAATATGAAGTTGTTTTGAAAACAAGTATTTTCTTTGCGTTTTATCATATTCTGCATCTGCAAAAGGAAGAGAATATTTTTACCTCATTTCCATTCCATACAAAGAATTAATCAACGGTGCCAGAAGTATTACTAGACATGGTTCAAAAATATCTTGCTCAAACTTCCACAAAAATCGTAAAAGGGCCTGAATATATTAGATCATATCCTACCCTCAATCTGCAGAACAACGTCCACCACTGATAATGGGGGCTGTAAATGGGAACTACAAGAATAAGGATTACCATTTAGTCTATAATGTCAAATATTTCAATACACAATTGTTTGTAATATGCTAGAGATCGGGATTTCATTATCCATACCCTTCTGGGTGTAGTTTCCTAACACTTAAAGCCTTTGGATCCAACTATCTAAAAAACTACTGAAGTAGTTTAGATGCATATTTTAAATTTTGTAAACAAAAAACGTCAGTAACAGATAAGATGAAAAAACAGATCAATGTAATATTTTCCTCCACTTCTTTAAAAAAGCTAAACATTTCTTTGCAATTGTGGAAACCCAAACAGCCAGCTTGAGCTAGAGCATCAGAACCAGAAAATGAAGTGACCAATCTAGTTTCATCATCCAAGATGAATAGAGTAAACATCGCATAATTGTTAAAAATATTTACATGTAATAAACTTTAAATGGTATTAGTAACAGTGATTTTCTTCTCAATTGTCTGATTTTTGTCCTCCACTTTCCTTTTTAAAGTAACTGGAGCATCCAGACACTGCTGCTGATAGGGACAGTGAAATCCTAACACCCAGATCTAAAGGGCTGTTAATTCTTTCTTACTGTCCCCATCATGCAATGTACATGAATAATCCCATTGTGTCCAATGGTACTACTCACATAAGAATGTAAAAATGGCCATACCAATCAAACCAGAAGTCCATCTAGCCCAATATCCTGTCTTCCGACAGTGGCTGGTGCCAGATACTTCAGAGGGAATGAACAGAACAGGGCAATTATTGAGTGATTCATCCCCTATCCTCCAATCCCATCTTCTGGAAGTCAGAGGTTTAGGAAAACCCAGTTCATGGAGTTCCATCCCTTGACTAATAACTAGTACATCTTGACTAATAGCTATTGATGGACCTATCCTCCATTAATGTGTCTAATTTTTTTAAATCCAGTTATACTTTTGACCTTCAGAACATTCCCTGGCAATGAGTTCCACAAGTTGCCTGTGCGTTGTGTGAAGAAGTACTTCATTATGTTTGTTTTAAACCTGCTGCCCATTAATTTCATTCGGTGACCCCTGGTTCTTGTGTTAGATGAAGTACTTTCACCACTTTCACCATTCTTGATTTTACAGACCTCTATCATATCCCCCTTTAGTTGTCTTTTTGCTAAACTGAACAGTCTTTTTAATCTCTCTTCATATGGAAGCTGTTCCATACCCCTAATAATTTTTGTTGCCCTTCTCTGTACTTTTTCCAAATCTAAGTTATCTTTTCTGAGATGGGGCAACCAGAACTGCACGCAGTATTCAATATGTGGGCATACCATGGATTTATATAGTGACATGATGATACTTGCTGTTTTATTTTCTATCACTTTCCTAATGGTTCCTAACACTGTCAGCTTTTTTGACTGCAACTGCACACTGAGTGGATGTTGTCAGAAAATTATCCCCAATGACACCAATATCTCTTTCTGTAGTGGCAACAGCTAATCTAGACCCCATCATTTTGTATGTATAGTTGGGATTATGTTTTCCAATGTGCATTACTTTGCATTTATCAACACCGAATTTCATCTCAAATTTCATTTTGTTGCCCAGTCACCAGTTTTGTGAGATCCCTTTGTAATTCTTCGCAGTCAGTTTTGGACTTAACTATCTTGAGTAATTTTGTATCATCTGCAAACTTTACCACCTCACTGTTTATCCCATTTTCCAGATCATTTATGAAGATGCTGAACAGCATTGGTCCCAATACAGATCCTTGGGGGACCCCACAATTTACCTCTCTCTACTGTGAAAACTGACCATTTATTCCTATCCTTTGTTTCCTAACTTTTAACCAGTTACTGATCCATGAGAGGACCTTCCCTCTTATCCCATGACCGCTTACTTTGCTTAAGAGCCTTTGGAGAGGGATCTTGTCAAAGGCTTTCTGAAAGTCCAAGTACACTGTATCCGCTGGGCCACCCTTGTCCACATCTTGTTGACTCCCACAAAGAATTCTAATAGATTGGTGAGGCATGATTTCCTTTTACAAAAGCCCTGCTGACTCTTCCCCAACTTATTATATTCATGTATGTAACTGATCATTCTATTCTTTACTATAATTTCAACCAATTTGTCTGTTACTGAAGTTAGGCTTACTGGCCTGTTATTGCCAGAATCATCTCTGGAGCCTTTTTTAAAAATCAGCGTTATAAATTAACTATCAGCCAATCATCTGGTACAGAGGCTGATTTAAGTGATAGGTTACATATCACTGTTAGTAATTGTGCAATTTCATATTTGAGTTCCTTCAGAACTCTTGGGTGAATACCATCTGGCCCTGGTGACTTATTACTGTTTAATTTATCAATTTGTTCCAAAACCTCTTCTATTGACACCTCAATCTGGGGGCAGTTCCTCAGATTTCTCACCTAAAAAGAATAGCTCAGGTTTGAGAATCTCCCCCCACCCTACATCCTCTGCAGTGAAAACCGATGCAAATAATTCATTTAGCTTCTCCACAATGACCTTATCTTCCTTGAATGCTCCTTTAGCACTTCAATCGTCCAGTGGCCCCACTGATTGTTTGGGAGGCTTCCTGCTTCTGATGTACATTAAAAAAATGTTGCTGTTTGTTTGTATGACTTTTATTAGTTGCTCTTCAAATTCTTTTCTGCCCTGCTTAATTATACTCGACTTGCCAGAGTTTATGTTCCTGTCTATTTTTCTCAGTAGGATTTGACCTCCAATTTTTAAAGCATGTCTTTTTGTCTCAAAACTGCCTCTTTCACTGTTTAGCAATGGTGGCGTTTGTGTTTTTTTTGGTCCTCTTACTAGTTTTTTTTCTTTATTTGGGGGACAGAGTCACCCATCTGCTGTCCAGACTAGGAATCCCAAGAAGTGTGCTGCTTGCCTAGAGCTAGAATTGCCACTGAGACTCATCAAGGCCTCGGACTGCTGCCCCTTCCTACTTATCCATGTGGGCACCAACGATACTGCCTAGAATGATCTTGAGTGGATCCCTACAGACTACATGGCTCTGGGAAGAAGGATAAAAGAGTTTGGGGCACAAGTGGTGTTCTCATCCATTCTCCCTGTTGAATGAAAATGCCCGGGTAGAGACTGCGTGGCTACTCAGGTGGTGTTGGCGAGAGGGCTTTGGCTTCTTCAACAAAGAGCTGATGTTCCAGGAAAGAGGATTACTGTGCTGGGATGGCTCCATTATCAACTACTGGGAAGAGCATCTCAAGACATCATCTGGCTAACCTGAGCTTTAATCTAGGTCCTAGTTACCATAGACTCTTCCATAAAGGGGAAGGGATGCAGATTGGGATAAGTAAAGAACATGTCAGAGATCTTTTAACCAACTTGAATGAATTCAAATCAGCGGGGCCAGATGCTATTCACCTCAGGTTACTGAAGAAATTAGCTGAAGAAATCTCAGCGCCACCGGCAATAATATTGACAAACTCATATGTGACAGGAGAGGTGCCCATTTTTAAAAAGGGGGGAAAGGAGATGATGAGGTACTATAGACCAGTCAGCCTGACTTCAATACCTGGGAAGCTACTAGAGCAATGTATAAAACATTCAGTTTGCAAATACCTGGAGGATGAAGGGGTAATCGCTAGCAGCCAACATGGATTTATCAAGAAGAAATCATGCCAAACCAGTTTGATTTCCTTCTTTGACAGGGTAACCGATTTGGTAGATAGGGGGAATGTGGTGGACTTCAGCAAGGCTTCTGACACAGTCCCACATGACATTCTGATAAGTAAGCTGGAGAAATGTGGACTTGACAGAACTACCATTAAGTGAATACATAATTGGTTAAACAACCACAAACAAAAAGTAGCTATTAATGGAATGATGTCAGATTGGAGGAAGGTCTCAAGTGGGGTCTAACTGATCGCCATATTTGGGGTCGGAAAGGAATTTTCCCCTGGGTCAGGTTGGCAGAGAGCCCGGGGGGGGGGGGGGGGTTTGCCTTCCTCTGCAGCATGGGGCATGAGTCACTTGCAGGTTTAAACTAGGGTAAATTGTGGATTCTCTGTAACTTGAAGTCTTTAAATCATGATTTGAAGACTTCAGTAATTCAGCCAGCTGTTAGGGGTCTATCACAGGAGTGGGTGGGTGGGGTTCTGTGACCTGCAATGTGCTAGAGGTCAAACAAGATAATCATGATGGTCCTTTCTGACCTTAAAGTCTTTGAGCCATTGCTGAGCATCAAGCTTTTTATTTTTAAATGGCCAAAAATATGGATTTAGATGTCTAATCATAGAGACCAAATTTATAAAAATTCAGGCATAAATACATTTAACCGAAGGCAGGTAAAAGACAGCTTAAAAAGGAGAACAAGTTTTACAAAATCTAAAATAAATGTCTGATTGTTTTTTAGGAGTCAAAGTTTGGAAAGATCAGAGAGATTTAGTCACAATCACAATGATACAAATCAAAAGCTGATTTTAATTGTTTGCACACACACACTCCTCACTGTACTGTGGAATTCCATTACATTTAGGGTTACCATCCGTCCGTATTTCCCCGGACATGTCCGGCTTTTGCGTCTCTAAATAGCCGTCCGGGAGGAATTGGTAACAAGGTTAAAAGGTCCGGGATTTTTCCCCTCCCCTCCCTCCCTCCCTTCCATGCAGAGTGCGGCTGCTGATTGGGCGGCTGGGCCGGGTTGAGCCACTCCCATTGGCCTCCAGCAGCCAGAGCCCTCCCCTGCTCCCCCCTGCTGCCTGCAGCGTGTTTTGCCTACACGTGGACATGAGCATGGTGAGGGGAGTCCCAGGGGGCAGTCAGGGAGCGGGGGAGTGTTTTGGGTCCCCGGCCCCTCCACCTGCCACCCCCCCCCCCCCCCCCCCCCCCCCCCCCCCCCCCCCCCCCCGCCTGCCTCTCCCATGCCTGCTTGTACTGCCAGAGCCGGCAGCAACTGCTGTCTGCTGCCCCCGGGTCCTAGTGCCCCCCATCCACAAATGGCAAGACAGGCTGCCCTTACCCTGCCCTTTCACCCTAGCCCTGAGCCTCTCCAACGCCCCACACCCCTCATCCCCAGCCCCAACCCTCATCCCCCCGCACCCTAATCCTCTGCTCCATCCATGAGCCCCCTCCTGCATCATGAACCCCTCATCCTCAGCCCCAACCCTCATCCCCCTGCACCCTAATCCTCTGCTCCATCCCAGAGCCCCCTCCTGCATCATGAACCCCTCATCCTCAGCCCCACAGCCCTCACCCTTGCACCCCTCCTATCCCCAAACTCCCAAACCCCCTCCCCCTTCCCACACCCCCCCTCCTGCCCTCAAACTCCCTCCCAAAGCCTGCACCCCCTCCCTTTGCACCACCTCCCACCCCCAAACTCCATCCCAGAGTCTGCACTCCTCACCCCCTCCTGCACACCCACCCCCTGCCCCAGCCCAGAGCCTGCACCCAGCACCCAAACTCTATCCCAGAGCCTGCACCCTGCACCCCTCCTGCACCCTAGACTTCCTCCCCCCACCCAGGACCTGCACCCCAGACTTCCTCCCCCCACCCAATCCCCCTCCCAGAGCCTTAGGCAGGTGGTGGGGGGGGCGGGTTCTGGGCACCACCAAAATTTCTACAACCCTGCCACCCATGCGAGTGGATAAGCGTCGGGGCAGTCAGGGGACAGGTAAGTTCCTAGGGGGGCAGTTAGGGTGGGGGGTTCTCCGCAGGGGGCAGTCAGGGGACAAGAAGCGGGGAGTTGGGGGTTTTGAGGGGGGCAGTCAGGGGGTGGGAAGTGGGAGGGAGTGGATGGGGCGGGGCTAGGGCGGGGCTCCTCCTCCCCCCCCCCCCCCGTCCTCTTTTTTTTTTGTGGAAATATGGTAACCCTAATTACATTCCTATCTTAAAGCAACAAAGAAATGCTTTGGTGTGATTCACATTACCTCGTTGGTAAAATACTTTGGTTTCCAGGGTGTATTAATAGCCACACGTTGCCTCTCCTCTGCTCGCTGCCTTTCCTCAAGGCGGTGCTTGTGCTCCGTTGCTGCATCGATATTGCCTTCTTTCAGGGAGTTGGTGACATGTTGCCAAAGATGCCTGAGTGATTGATCACAGATAAACACAGACAAAATAGAATGAGAACTCCTCAGCAACAGTACAGTGCCTTGTAAAGAGAAATATACAATTGCAGGATAAACTTGCCAATTCTTTTTCATATAATGATGGTGTGTTCATCACATCAGACGTCAAGAATTATAACATTCAAAAACCAGTCGGAGAACACTTCAACCTCCCTGGTCACTCAATTACAGACCTCAAAGTCGCAATACTCCAACAAAAAAAACTTCAAAAACAGACTCCAATGAGAAACTGCAGAATTGGAATTAATTTGCAAACTGGACACCATTAAATTAGGCTTGAATAAAGACTGGGAGTGGATGGGTCATTACACAAAGTAAAACTATTTCCCCATGCTAATTTTTTCCCCTACTGTTACTCACACCTTCTTGTCAACTGTTGGAAATGGGCCATCCTGATTATCACTACAAAAGTTCTTTTTCCCTCCTGCTGATAACTGCTCACCTTAATTGATTACTCTCATTACAGTTGGTATGGCAACACCCATTTTTTCACGTTCTCTGTGTATATATAGCTTCCTACTGTATTTTCCACTGCATGCATCCGATGAAGTGGGTTTTAGCCCGCGAAAGCTTATGCTCAAATAAATTTGTTAGTCTCTAAGGTGCCACAAGTACTCCTCGTTCTTTTTGTTCATTATCTGGCACTCTACTTGTACCATCTCAAACAGACTTTGAAATACACCTCTACCCCAATATAACGCTGTCCTTGGGAGCCAAAAAATCTTACCACGTTATAGGTGAAACCGTGTTATATTGAACTTGCTTTGATCCGCTGGAGCACGCAGCCCCGCCCCGCCTCCCCCCCCGGAGCTCTGCTTTACCACCTTATATCCGAATTCATGTTATATTGGGTCGCGTTATATCGGGGTAGAGGTGTATCACTTTTTTAATCCTTTTCATTGTATTTTAAAGGACACGGTTAACTACTTTTACTGCAGTCATGGTTTAACATGTATATTGTTTATAATATTTTAAAGCTCAAAAATACATGTATTTTCCTCCTATTTAGCAAGTGTGAATCTCTCACCCCATCGTATTAAACTATGGACCTGATTTTCAAACGTGTTCAGCACTCAATATCGGGCTACTTCATTTAGCTGCCTGACTGGGAGCTGTTGGGTGCTCAGCTCTTGAAACCTTGGCCCCACATCTTCAAATTAACATGACCATTTTTGATAACTGCTTTGTGTCCAGACCTGTGTGTAGCTCATTAATGAAGATATCGTGCAGAGTTTGACCTGTGCGCTGGTTGGCAGAGGAAGCTCACCACAGTCCTTTTGCACCTGTTACTTTAAAAAGCTTCTACTTCTGAACTTCAAAGTAGTGTATTAAAAGAACTTAGGAAGATAAGATCTCAAGGACAGTCCCTACCAGGTTACAATAATGTTCAGTTTAGAACCAAATTTGGTCCTTATCTGTTTGACAGTATGCATATGAACGAACCGTGTGTCTGGCCAGCACAGAACCCAAATTCAGAGTGCAAATAGTAATGTTGTGCAACATGTAGCAATATGGACCAAAAGTTATCAGAACACTTAAGTTCTTCTGCTTCAGAGCATAACTTTTGTAATGTGTAATTTTCAGTGGTGTTTAAGTGAGCCATTATTTAAAATTTATTAAATTGTGACTATTCAGACAGGGACTGAGTATTTACAGTCCATCTGCTAGTGTTAAAAATAAAACAGATACACACTGGAACTGCTGGCTTCCTCATTCACACTCATTTTTTTCTGGCTAGGATACAGCAAAAAAAAAAATGCATTTATGAGAGAGGGAGCATGTCTATTAGCTAGAACATTTCTGACCAAGTGCACCCATTTGTAAAATGGATAGAATGTATTCATTCACTACAAGGTGAAGCTTCATTCATTCATGCTCTTTAAGACTCTCTCAAATGGCAATTAACAGGTGCGACATTATAATTGAATAAAATATTGGTCTTCTAGTGACAAATACGTAGACAAATATTTACAGTAAATTCTAACACAAGTTCTCTGATATAGTGCGTCAAAAAGTCAGGTAAAAGGTGTGGATGAGTGACAATTTTTTTAAGTATTTTTATGTTGTATACAGTCAATAGTTCTAATATATAGCTGTGAGAAATAGACATGAAATTGAATATGTAGAAATGACAATTCAGCAACTACTCACAATGAAGCAGACATAGAAATTGCATTGATTACCTTTCGTTTTTAAACTTTACGAAATCCGCACTAGCATTTTTCATTTAATAACTGAACAGCAGTTATATTGCAATTTATGTATCAAAAGTAGCTCTGAAAAATCTGTGTATGCAGCTTTCCCTACTCTCTGCCTATAAGAATTTATACTACCCAAAACAAGAGCTTTACTGAATCACACATGAATATACAAAGGTTGCTTCCATATTAAGTTTTTGTCCAAGCTTCATAAACCATTATGATGTCCATAACCTCACCTTGATTCAAATGGACCTTGTTTTGCTATTGGTCTAATCTTTTTTCGGATAACGGGCAGTTTGGTGGTGTCAATCACTTTGGTTTCTCCATTGCTGTACGTAAATTCCAGCGTGCCATTCCATTCTCCTTGTGCCTTACACACAATGGTATTGGTGGGATTGTGTTTCACTTCTGCTGTAACCCTAATTCCAATATGACAAAAGCCACAATAAAATATACAGTTTATCTTAGTGCCACCATATTAAAAGGACTATAATCCACTAAATTCAAACCGAAACAGGTGCACACAAGAGCTACTAGGATGATCTGAGGAATGGAAAAACTACCTTATGAGAGGCGACTCAAAGAGCTTGGCTTGTTTAACCTAACCAAAGAAGCTGAGGGGAGATATGATTGCTCTCTATAAATACATCAGTATTAGAAATACCCATTATAGAAATACCAGGGAGGGAGAGGAATTATTTAAGTTCAGCACCAATGTGGACACAAGAACAAATAGATATAAACCAGCCATCAACAAGTTTGGGCTTGAAATTAGGCAAAGGTTTCTAACCATCAGAGGAGTGAAGTCCTCGAACAGTCTTCCAAGGGGAGCAGTGGGAGCAAAATGTCTAACTAGCTTCAAGACTGAGCTTGATAAGTTTATGGAGGGGATGGCATGAAGAGACTGTCTACAATGGCATGTAGCTGATCTGCGACTGCTAGCAGCAAATATCTCCAATGGTCGGTGATGGGACACTAGATGGGGAGGGCTCTGAGTTACTACAGAGAATTCTTTCCCAGGTGTCTGGCTGGTGGGTCTTGCCCATGCTCAGGATCTAACTGATCGTCATATGTGGAGTCTGGAAGGAATTTTCCCCTGGGTCAGATTAGCAGAAACGCTGGAGGGTTTTCGTCTTCCTCTGCAGCATGGGTTACTTGCAGGTTTAAACTAGTGCAAATGATGAATTCTCTGTAAACTTGAAGTCTTTAAACCAGGGATGGGCAAACTTTTTGGCCCGAGGGCCACATCTGGGAATAGAAATTGTATGGTGGGCCATGAATGCTCACAAAATTGGGGTTGTTGTGCGGGAGGGGGTGAGGGCTCTGGTTGGGGGTGTGGACTCTGAAGTGGGGCTGGGGATGAAGGATTTGGGGTGCAGGAGGGTACTCCCGGCTGGGATCGAGGTGTTTGGAGGGTGGGAGGGGGATCAGGGCTGGGGCAGGAGGTTGGGGCTTGGGGACAGGCTCAGGGGTGCAGGCTCCCAGTGGCGCTTACCTCAAGTGGCTCCCAGAAGCAGCAGCATGTCCCTTCTCTGGCTCCTATGCAAAGGCACGGCCAGGTGGCTCTGCACGCTACCCAATCTGCAGGCACTGCCCCTGCAGCTCCCATTGGAGTGCTGGAGGGGGCCATTGGAACGCGTAGGAGCCAGAGCAGGACCATGCCGTGGCTTCCGGGAGCCACGGGGAGCAGCCCCCAACCCTGTACCCCAGCTGGAGAGCTGGAGGGGGGCCATGCCGCGGCTTCCGGGAGCCGCATGGTGCGGCCCCCGACCCTGACCCCTGGTTGGAGTGCTGGAGCGGGGCAAGCCCCAGACCCTGCTCCCCAACGGGAGTTCGCGGGCCAGCTCAAAACAGCTTGTGGGCTGGATCCGTCCCATGGGCCGTAGTTTGATTTGAGGACTTCTGTAATAGACCCGTAACCTCTGGCTGAGTTACTGGAGTGGGTGGGTAAAGTTCTAGGCTCTGCAATGTGCAGGAGATCGAAGTAGATGATCATGATGGTCGCTTCTGACTTTAAAGTCTATGAGTCTGAGTGTCCAAGCAATTTTAAAAATCAACTGCAAACAGATATGTTTAAATTACAAACAGAAATCTGACTTTGCTGCATCAAAGAGAGCAAGTGCAGACTGTGTGGTAGATCTGTGCTGAGATATGCCAGCCATAGATCTTCTAGCATAGCTGTGGCTTGAGTTAAAAATACACATCAGTCTGGGTTTTCAGCGCTAACTCAGAATGTGTTTGCTATAGTGGACTGAAGAGAGACACTTAACATTGTGTTAAAAATACATCCAGATATTAAAGCTCAAAATCTGACACCCCAGAACCTTAACATTGTTACATACTGATGTGAAAGGTCCCAGATTCAAAGTATCTATATTTGTTTTTTCAAACCTACAAATCACATTTTAAACCATTTTTTTAATGGAAAAGCTGTAATGAGGTGCTGGCAGATGCAGGAAGGTTTTGTTTTATTTTTTAAAACATTTTATAAATTCAATTTGGCTTTTGCGTATTAATTACACACAGACACACCCACACAATTTTACAGTAATAAATACAGAGAACTGAAAAAGTTTTCAAGTACACTCCAACATACAGTACAAAAGGAAGCAACCCAATAGACAGCAGTTTCAATACCTATGAACTTTTCCTCCATAGAAAGGCTTGGTGTGGAATGTGACAATAGCAGAATAGCCAGTCTTGGCACAGTTAATACTGACTTTACCTCCAAGCTCCACCCATGGAATGGTAAGTATAGAACGTGCATAGGCACTAGGCAGCGTGAACACATATTCTTCCTCATGTTCCATTAAGTAAAGAACACCTAGGAGAGAAAGGTTGGAAAGTGAAATGATAATAGCGTACTGATGAGAACATGCAGCCACTGGCCAGTTACTACCAGCAAATGGTAATTCACACAGCCAGAGTAATAGGAGACCCTCATCATGAAGTCAGAGTAACTCTACCAGTAAACCTCCCTCAGAAGAATTCTGCTCAAACATAAAAAGGTATGGCTTCAGTTCTGAATTTTAACCAAGTGTTACTTCAAAATGATACAGGATAATTGCATTTGCTGATAACATAGGTTATCAATAAAACATAAGTACAAACTGGTAAGACCAAGGGGGGAAAAAAATCTCATAAGAGCCAACTCAGTAAGTCTGAAACACTTTGTAGCTCCCTCTATCCCCATTAAAAAAAAAAAAGCTCTTTTGGGAGAAAGAGCCCTAAGAAGAGTGGTCCGGGGAAGGAAGTCCTCTAGAACTTTGCTCTCTCAATATAACAGACTTTCTCCCATGCATTCTTTCTAGGCCCCGCATCCAGTAATAGAATGCATGCTAGCCCACTTACGGAACACATTTACCCCTGCCACTCCTCTCAACTCTGCTCTCCCCTTTGATTTGATTCTTTTCTATATGGGGTCTTATGCTGCCCACATTGCTGTAGCATTTGAATGCCTTCCAGGAGGACATTAAATGACGTAACCAAACATCTGCCACATCGGGTTCATTCTCTCTCTCTCAACCTCTCCCCAGAAGAAGCCTGTGTGCAATGCAGTGCCCTTCTGTTCTCCTTGGGAACCTACCTGCTGCCGCCACCTGATCCCACCCCACTGCACTAGTTTGCTCTACTCTTTGCTGCACGTGTGACTTGTCTGTGGCAGCTGGAGCAGCACTTTGAATCCATCTGGCTCCAGTGAGAGGCCAGCAGCAGCAGGGTGCAGGAATCTTCACAGCTAGCTAAGGAAGCTGGCTGCTGCTCCCTGCCTGGTCAGAGGATCTCTGTGTCTGAGGCTTGGTTCACACTACCCACCCCTGCCGACCTAGCACCTGGTGTAGAGCGCGCTATATTGACAGGAGGGCTTCTCTCACCAACACAGATACCGCCTCTTGGGGGGGGGGAGAGGGGGGAGTATCTATGCTGACCGGAGAAATTCTCCCGGCAGCATAGGTAGCGTCTTCACTAAGCGCTGCAGCTGCACCACTGTTAGTGTAGACAAGCCCCGAGCCTCTACCACCACAATGAGTGGTTCTGTCCCATCATAACTGTGGGTGGGTTTTCAAAATAAAGGACATTTGTAAAGTACAGCAAATAGGAAAGTGAACGATACAAATATATGCTGCATACACGGCACATGAATTCTGCAACACCAAATAGCCTTGGTCCAACAGGAGATATTGTCTCACCCACCTTGTCTCACCAAATACCCTTACATTTCTTAAGCTGAACTGCTCAGTCATCAAAAATAAAGTTAGTTCTATCGACTTTGATTTTAATGTTTCTTTTATTTTTCATTTTAATAGCTTCCTAGGAGCCAAAATGGTGGCTTTGGGGGAAAAAAAATTCTTTGCAACAGAGATTTAAAAAAATAACCCACCACACCACTACATACTTAGAATTCAGAGGATCTTTGACCATCAAATACACCGCTACCTCGATATAACGCCACCCGATATAACACGAATTCGGATATAACGCGGTAAAGCAGTGCTTCGGGGGGGCGGGGCTGCGCGCTCCGGCGGATCAAAGCAAGTTCGATATAACGCGATTTCACCTATAACGCGGTAAGATTTTTTGGCTCCCGAGGACAGCATTATATCGAGGTAGAGGTGTAACAGTTTTAATGCAAATTGGATGTAAAAACCTTTACAATATCTGTTTAGTATGAGCCATTTTCCTCGCAGTACTGGGGAAAGTTCACAACATAAAAATAAATTAGTATTTCATTTTTGCCAATATAAAAATATATTCTCAGTACAGGATATAAAGACAAACCTAAACGATTCAGAGTTTAAAAGAAGGAGTTCTGCTATAGCATTATTTAAAATGTGGTACTCCAACTCATTGGACTAGGTAGAATAAGGAGCTTAGTCACTTCAAGACTGGACGTGTTTCCAGAGGCATGTAAACGTCTTTAACAAACCATCATTGCTTTCTGCAGCTGCTCTTGTTCCTTCTGTACACTCAACCTGCCAATAATGAAACAGCCAACACCTCTATTCCCCAAGCGAGTTTGACACAAATGACCTGGAAGATGTATGGAAGGAGGGACAATGCAACAGAACAAGCACAAGAAAGTGATGGAGTAAACTATTTTTAATGCTTTGCATTGGATGGTCAAAAGTTTCCACTTTGCATGCTGCAATCTCAGCACCACCATGAATAAATACTGACAGTATGGCAAGTAAGAATGAACACACGCTTAACAAGCAAGCTGTGTGTAGAGCTTTTGGGGGGGGCGGGGAGAGGAGGAGTGCTGTTTTTTTTGGCTAAGCCTCATTGGGTATGTCTACACAGCAAAGAAAAACTTGCAGCTGTATGTGCCAGCTGGCTCGGGCTGTGGGGCTGTTTCATTGCTATGTAGACTTCAGGGCTTGGGCTGGACCCCCCAGGCTCTAGGACCCCGCAGGGTGGGAGAGTCCCAGAGCTCGGCCACCAGCCCAAGCCTGGAAGTCTACACAGCAATGGAACAGCCCTGCAGCCTGAGCCCCACGAGCCTGAGTTGGCTGGCATGGGCCAGCAGCCGGTTTTTCTTTGCGGTGTAGACATACCCATTGTTTGTGTGTGTGCAGGAACACCCCATTCCAAAACGCTACAACAAAGCTGAAGTACATACTTTGCTTAGAACGATTACAGGAAAGTTTACATGGGAAGGAATCACCACCATCACCACACTGAAAATGTGCCAGGTAATCGCAGTTGGCATTCCTGTACCTCCTATTAGTGACGGCCTTATTGCTGAAGAATTACATGCCTAAGCTGCAGCATAAACGCAAACCAATGTACGACTAATAAATCAGCATTAAAGCAAAGAGGACTTTCATATTATTAGCTTACCCAACAAAAAAAAAAGCTTAAATTTTACAGACATATCATTTTAATCTTCCATAATTTTCTCTGACTACTTGTAAAACTCCAGGCTGGCTTCCCATTTCATCAGATTCTGCTTAATTGGAGAAACTGTTTCAGGGTAAAGCAATGAAAGGTATTTTATTAGATGGAGCCTCACATACAACAGGTGATATTGGGACAGAAAATAACTGAGGCACTAAGAGTCCAAACACTGGCAATTTAGGCCCAGGTCCTCGACGGTATTTAAGTGTCTAACTTCCATTGGAATCAGACACCTAAAAACCTTTGAGGATCTGGGCCTTAGTCTCTCTCTCTTCCCTCCTCGTACAGGCAAGTGGCTTTATTTACAAACACTTTTTTTTTTTACCCATTTAGGTTTGAGCCCAACCCCACCAACTGGCAAAGATTTTCACAGTGTGTACAACAGTCCTGAAGTCTTGCCCCAAAGTTTGACACTAATTAGTTATTGCAGGGACGCACCTGAGCACTCTGCAGTGGCTATTTTAAAATAAAAAAATACTTTCACTGATGCATTGTGAAAGATATCTTCCTTCAGCCCCTTTTCACACCACCCAAGAGAGCGTTTTAAAATTATTAGGTTGCAAACAAATAAGGACCTACCTACTAATCTTTTTGGCATACATCCCTCAAAACACTCTGTATTAATACAGAAGGAGAAGTGGTCTGAGCTCCCAATTTAAGGGTAAAATGCGATGTTTCAGTAAGGAGGTGATCAATCAGAAATGCCTGTTTTATAATTCCCTTGCACAATCACATGCATTTCACAGTTCATCCATTCTGCAAAGGGCCTCTGCCTATTTGGACTTTCAGTCTGCTGTGCTGAGCACAAGTACAGTCTTCTTCAGGATTATTAGCTTACAGTTCTGCTTCAAGTCTATCCTCTGCATTGTAGACTAATTTCAGTCCTTAAGAATTTACACTAACAATTTTTAGTACCACCCATTGGTGACACTCTCTATAATGGTATCTGTGACGGGTTGGATCACAGAAACCCCCTTGGGAGCTGCCACCCAATGTACCAAGACTACCCCTGCTCCTGTTTTCCCTGCCAGGTCAGGACTCCAGCACCCTGTCTTGCAGAGCCAGACACTCCATCTGCCCCAACACAGACCCAGGGTCTGAATTACCTGCCCCAAAGCTGCAAGTTTACCCGAAAACAGCTCACAGAAGTGTGCTTGTCTTTAGCACTCAGATGCCCAACTCCCAATGGGGGCTAAACCCAAATAAATCCGTTTTACCCTGCATAAAGCTTATGCAGGGCAAACTCATAAATTGTTCGCCCTCTATAACACTGATAGAGAGATGTGCACAGTTGTTTGCTCCCCCAGGTATTAATATATACTCTGAGTAAATTACTAAATAAAAAGTGATTTTATTAAATAAAGAAAGTAGGATTTAAGTGGTTCCAAGTAGTAACAGACAGAACAAAGTAAGTCACCAAGTAAAATAAAATAAAATGCGCAAATCTATGTCTAATCAAACTAAATACAGATAAGTTCCTCACCAGTTACAGAATGCTCCCTTTTACAGGCTAATCTCCTTTTAGTCTGGGTCCAGCAATCACTCACACCCCCTGTAGTTACTGTCCTTTGTTCCAGTTTCCTTCAAGTATCCTGGGGGGGTGGAGAGTTCCTTCTTTAGCCAGCTGAAGACAAAATGGAGGGGTCTCCCACAGGTTTAAATAGACTTTCTCTTGTGGGTGGAGACCCCCCTTCTATGCAAAGTCCAGCCCCAAGATGGAGTTTTGGAGTCACCTGGGCAAGTCACATGTCCCTGCATGACTCAGTCTTTACAGGCCGAAGCCATTGTCCACATGGTATCTTGTATGTCTCCAGGAAGACTTCTTATGTGGATTGGAGCATTCCAAGATGCATTGTTCCCCAAGTGCTTCCTGATCAGGTACTTAACCTTGCAAATTCCTTCCTAAAGAAACTGATCAACTGCCTCCCAAAGCTTACTTAGAAACCAAGCAAGTATACAGCCCATATTCTTAACCTCAAGTAGAAAATGATATATGTGTACAGATAGGATGAATAGATATAGTAGACCATAACCTTTACGGAGATATATCACATGGCACAGGCAGCACAAAACATATTCCAGTTATGTCGTACATACATTTATAAGCACACACCCCCATAAAGCATTATGGGGTACACTGTCACAGTATCCATGCTAGAAAACAACATTAGTGAAGAGCTAGAATTTAAAATATTGTATAAGACTAGCAATTTCATGAGCAGAGAATAACTAGTTTTCTGCATATCATTTTAGTCTGTCACTTCTTAATGCAGCTACTTCAGTCTGACACTGGCTAATAAAAGCAAAATAAATGAGTATCGGGGAAGAAGTAGTGGAGGGATTTATTAGTCTCAGAAGTATTAATGCAGCTGATAAAGGTAGCCCACGGCTTTGCTTTCTGTTCCCTTTTTTAAAACAAGTGGAAGCTACAATTATGAATACAAATAAATAAGAAGTTTGGGAAAAACAAACCTGAAGCCATTTATAAGAACAGTTCTCAGACACACTATCCATGGAATCTGAGGGTAACATTTTCAAAAGCGACTAAGGCTCTTTTGAAAATTTTACCCTAAATCTCCTTTGCATTTATCCCAGTAGGGAATCGTAGCACATATCACAAAAGAAGAAATGCGAACTCAATAGCATTAAACTGTTGTAGGTCAATTTCTTTTCTAAGAGCAGGATCTACTACAGGTTGGCTCTCCAGTCTTCATCAGTGCAGTTGTTCCGTTGGCAGGACTGTGACATGGGAATAAAAATACACAATACTGATGGTTCACTGCTTCCTGAGAATGGTTCCACAATTTCAGTCTGAACTGCTGCAGTTTCCTCTTGCATAGGCTGGTCTCTGGGGTTAGCCTTATACAGAAAGCCAGGAGACCCAGCAGTTTGATGCAAACTCTGATCAGAGGATGAATGTAACGCATCCTGACTGCCCTCTTTTCCATAGGGAAGATTTTAACTATGGTACTGTCAATGTAAATTTTCAGATGAGTGATTGTCTAGGGACAGTTTTCTTTAGGGAGATGATAAAATTGTTAGTCATCACGGTACTAAGAGCCTTCTGTGTAGCCATTTTAGAATCTGATTGGGATAATCCCAGATCAGTATGTGTGCAAATTTCCTGGGTGCTGACGCACACAATCATCCATCACCAATAACCCTGGGCTGATGAGAGGCTAAAACGGGAGATCACATGGAAACCTCAGTAATTTTTGTTGGCATTGAGACAGGTATCTCTCGTCAGAACTGTTACTTGGATATGATATGAGATTTCTGGATATGATAAAACCTGAGAGACAATCTCTTAACCTTTATCTAGACATCCTCATGCAGAACAAATAACATCCTAGAAAAAGGACTGTGACAGAGCGCTGAGAACCAGCAGCTGAACCTGCGCTCTGGTCACTGCAAATCGAATTAGTTCCCCTGGAGAGGGCCTGACTGAGGGAAGGAGTGGCTAATTACTAGGTCAACCTGGGCCGGGGAGCACTAAGGAGCTAATTAGCCCATTAACTGCAAGAGTAGAAAAGGAGCACAGGGAGGAAGTGTAAGTGACCTGGAGACTATACAGTATATTTTTGGCTGACTAAAATCAAGGGAAAGCTAGATGAAATTGCTATAAAGTGGGTGCACAACTGGTTGAAAAACCATTCTCAGCAGTTATCAATAGTTCACTGTCAAACTGGAAGGAGGACATATCTACTGGGATCGCACAGGAGTCTATCCTGGGTCCAGCACTAGTTAATATTTTTACTAATGACTAATGATATGGAGTGGAGAGTATGCTTATAAAATCTGCAGATGACACCAAGCTGGGAGAGGTTGCAACTCCTTTGAAGGACAGGATTAGAATTCAAAATGACCTTAACATATTGGAGATTTGGTCTGAAATCAACAAGATGAAATTCAATCAAGTGCAAAGTACTTCACGTAGGAAGTAAAAATTCAGTGCACAAATACAAAATGGGTAACAACTAGCTAGGTGGTAGTACTGCTGAAAAGGATCTTGGGGGTATACTGGATCACAAACTGAATATGAGCCAACAATGTGATGCAGTGCAAAACAAGGCAAATATGAATTTGGGATGTATTAACAGGAGTGTTGTATGTAAGAAACAAGATAATTGTCCCATTCTACTTGGCACTGATGAGGCCTCTGCTAGAGTAATGTGTCCAGTTTTGGGTGGATGTGGACAAAGTGGAAAGAGTCCAGAGAAGAGCTACAAAAATGATAAAAGGTTTAGAAAACTTGACCTATGAGGAAAGGTTTAAAAAGCACACAAAACACATTAAAGGCTGTTATAAAGAGGGCAGTGATCAATTATTCTCCACATCTACCAAAGGATAAGAAGTAATCCCCATAGTCTGTAGCAAGGTAGATTTAGAGTTTTTTCCTAATAACTAACATAACTATAAGGATAGTTAAGTACTGGAATAGGGGTCCCAAGGGAAGTTGTGGAATCCCTATCACTGGAAGTTTTTAAAAACAGGTTAGAAAAACACCTGTCAGGGACAGTCTAGGTATGCTTGGTCCTCAGCATGGGGAGGGGAGGGAAGGACTACATGACCTCTTGAGGTCTCTTCCAGCCCTTGAGTTCCTATCCTGCCAATCCCCTACCAATGCTGTACTTTGTGAACTGATTTTCCTACAATACGTATTGATGAAATACACAGATGAGATGCTAGGTCAATAGTGCAATAATTAACTGCAGAAGAGACATGTGCAATTTAATGCTTTCCTCTGATTGTTCAGGGATCAATATGAACAACAAATCATTCGGGGTCATTGATGGCCTAGAGCAGTTTCCTAATGTAACAGGCTCCTCACACTTCATCTACGTTATTCATTACATCTGTTAGACGTAGGGTGACCAGATAGCAACTGTAAAAAAACAGGACAGGGGGTGGGGGGCAATAGGCACCTATATAAGAAACAATCCCAAAAAAACGGGACTGTCCCTTTAAAAACAGTACATCTGGTCACCCTAGTTAGATGGGGACTAAATGTTTGTTCTGATTAAGGCATACATGGCACATCAACAGCTACAATGATTCACACTGTGAAATCATGAAATAGTGGCACACTAGAATCTCACTCCTATGGTCTCATGAGTGTTTAAATCATTTGTGCTACATTGTTTTTTTGACAATCATTGAGGAGATCTATCTAAAATATATTCGAATTGGAAAAAGCACAGAGAAGGCCAACAAAAATGATTAGGGTATGGAAGAGCTTCCATATGAGGAGAGATTAACAAGAGTGGGATTGTTTAATTTGAAAAGAGACAACTAAGGGGAGATAAGAGAGAGGTCTATAAAATCATGAATGGTGTGGAGAAAGTGAATAAGGTGGTGTTATTTACCCATTTACATAACACAAGAACTATGGGTCACCTGATGAAATGAACAGACAACAAATTTAAAACAAACATAAGGAAGTACTTCTTCACATAACACACAGTCAACCTCTGGAAATCATTGCCAGGAGATGTGAAGGGCAAAAGTATAACTGGGTTCAAGGAAGAATTAGATAAGTTAATGGAGAATAGGTCCATCAATGGCAATTAGCCAAAATGGTCAGAGTGTCCTTGTCCGGGTGTCCCTAGGATTCTGACTGCCAGAAGCTGGGACTGGATGACAGGGAATGGGTCACTTGAAAATTGCCCTGTTCTGTTCCTTCCTTTTGAAGGACCTGGCCGTGGCCACTGTCAGAAGACAGGATACTGGGCTAGATGGAAAAAGGAAAGAGCTTTGAAATCCTGGGATAAAATATATTGTAAATACAAAATTACTACTACTGCTAAACTACTACTAATTTTTAAGCTAACTCCAGCTGTCTGAAACACTTAACTATAAAAGCCCCACCATCCTGCTAAATTAAGAGTCATTTACTCCCATGGAAGTATGCATTACAGGAGCTGCAAAACCCACAACAGATTATTTATTCACTGCTACTATGCACATTCCCTCAGAAAAAGGTGTAACATCCCTTGTATCAAATCCTTCACAAGTTTTAACGCTTCCTTTTAATTTTTAAAGTATCACCTAGAAATATAGACTTTTTTTTTTAAAGTTAGCAGCCATCTGATAATGTAAAACAAAGAAACATACAACCCACAACAAAAGTTTCAACCCTATATTCTTCGTAAAATTAACCAATAAACCTAATGCATAGGGCTATCAATTCTGCATCTTCATGAATTTTGCTGCCTTGCAACAAAACAATACATCTCAGTATGAAAGGAACCTCAATGGTTCTATGCTAGACAAGTATTAAACTAAATATGTTTTCACTAAAATATGCTCAGATTTTCTGCCCAATGAAATGTCTGTTTGGTGGCTCTTTGCAACATATAAAACTGTATAATGTAAGAAACGGTTACTTTTGCTCCCCCCATCCTTGCAAATTTAAATCCCAACGACATTCTATTTCATCACATCCTCTTTTTTCTTTCCACTAAAACATCAGCTATCATTAACCAGATCTTGGCATTGTGGAAACATCAATTTTTATTTGCAATGCACCTCTGCTACTCTCATTCAGAGTGACCTTTTAGGTAAGGAAACTGCTAAACACTGTACAATGGTTTCATCAGGTAAAGCACTTTCTAGGTGAAAGCTGAGACACCTCATTTCACTTGTAAACCACATTCAGAGATGATGGGATAGCAC